>NC_073624.1:213449925-213752956 GCF_029407905.1 Bubalus kerabau | reverse complement strand
AAGGCCTCACCTCTGGCAAGGGCTTGGACCAGAGCATCAGGCTGATTGAAAACTCCCAGGGCATGAATTCCTGAGAACTCATCCTTCAAGTCCAACTGCTCCCATCCAGTCATTGTGAGACCCTGAAACAGTGATGCTCCCAAGGGCTTTCTTTCATATTCTTCAAATCCCAAAACCCAGTCCCAAACCCTGACCCCCAGTCCCAAGCCCCAAGAAAAACCTGCATTGACAAATTGGTGGGACCCATCCAGGCTTTCTTTCGTGTATGTACAAATACCCACACAAGTATTTTTGTGACTTAAGATTAGACTCTACGCATTGTTTTACAACTTGCTTTTCTCACTTAAAAACCATCTCAAGTCAGTACAAATAGATTGACCTGGATCTTTAAATAGCTGTATAATATTCTGTTTGGGGCTGAAACATAGTATATTTAGCCAGTGCCCTGGTGATGAGTGTCAGGATATTCTTAGTTTTTTATTATCACAAACAATATTGCAGTCAGCATCATTGGTCAAAGGCATCTTTGCACATAAATACACCATCACATCAACTTACAGAGGTTTCTGGAGGGGCCTGATTTTGCAGGTTCCTGCCAACCCCTCCAAAAGTGATGCACTCTCGTCTCCATATCTTTTGGTTTCCAAACTTCAGGAGACTAAACAGCCCACTCCCTCCTCCTTGTCTTGGAATGAGGAGGGAGGCAGCTGAGATTTGCACTCAGAGTTTGCTCCTGAGAAACTGGCCTACAAAAACAAATGAACTGTGCCTCCAATGCCTCCAGATTGACCTCCCATGGCCTCAAAAGTCTCCGGGTGTCTTCAGTCATCCATGAACTCATATACATCAACCCAGCTTCTCAAACCAACTCCCATGGCAGGTGGTGGTAGTTTACAGACTTTTCCCCACTAAAAAGCAACAGCACAGAAAGAGTAGTTGGAGCTCTGGGTGTCGCCATGAAACTTTCCACTGGTGAGAAAGCATAGCTTTGACCAGCTCTGCATTTAAAAACCTAAAGTCATCTGTACTGTAGCCTGGTGACCTCAGAGCTCAGCCCACAGTAGATGTAGCTCCTGGGAGGAGGGACTCCAGCCTCTGTTCCTGGTGAGCAGTGCTCCTTCTAAGGCCTGCTGAGTATATTTATCCTGAGTTATCCTTATCTTCTGATTACCAACCCAGATGTCTCTAGCATCTAGGTTTCCAAAGTGAAACCCTCTTTAAAGCTTGAGTGAGTGAAAATCACTTGGTCATGTCTGACTCTTTGCAACCCCATGGATTATACAGTCCGTGGAATTCCCCAGGCCAGAATACTGGAATGGATAGCCTTTCCCTTCTCCAAGGGATCTTCCCAACCCAGGGATTGATCCCAGGTCTCCCGCATTGCAGGCAGATTCTTTTCCAGCTGAGCCACAAGGGAAGCCCAAGAATACTGGAGTGGGTTGCCATTTTCTTCTCCAGCAAATCTTCTCTACCCAGGAATTGAATCAGCGTTTTCTGTGTCACAGGCGGATTCTTTACCAACTGAGCTATCAGGGAAGTCCCTAAAGTTATGATCAGCTGGACCTTTCAGAAATTACTGTATATTGGTTACAATTTTATTTAAGCCCATTTAACCAGTTTGTGCTTTTTTTTTATTCTTTTTCTTTGAATGCAAAATTGCTCACTTTCAACCCAAGAGCTGGTGTTAGTGAGAGCAAATTCCTTCCCAAGTTGCTGGCAGACACAGCACATCAATGATACTGTTCTTTTCTGCTGAGCCTGGATGGAGCCCAGACTCCTCAATGCAGCCAATAAGATCCGGTACAGACACTGAACCACCAGCCATCCCTGCTGCCATAGGCGCAGGAGGCCAACCAAGAAGTGAGATGTGAGAGCTGGCACCCCAGCATCAAACCAACACCTGCAGTGTCCAGATTATACACACTTAATTTTTTTAACTTAAAAACTCTTATTTTTTACATATAATTTAACTTTTTAATTAAAAACAGAAATTTAGAAGACTGATTTAGGGTGGCCAACTTTTCATTTGGCCAAGTAATGATAAGTAGCTTCTACAATGACCACAGCACCATAAAAATAAGGAAGTTAGGAAGTCAGAAAAGGAAATAACTTCCATAAGTCAGAAAGGAAATAATTTCAGACAGAAGGAATAGGCCACTGGCAGCCTGAAAGTAGTATCAAGAACATCATACACACATTCACACCCCTCGCTGCCCTCCAGAGAAGACGTCTTCCCCAGGGCAGTACCAGCTCTCATCCCAGAGTCTGGTCTGGTGCCACATCTAAAGGAGAACATCTGGATGCCAGGTGGACTCCCCAACTCTGTGCAGGTGCCGGCACTGGGCCCTCACAGCATCACCGCACCCAGACTGGGCCTGGCATCTCCCTCTGCTGGTTTGACTGGTGGAAGGGAAGACCTCTCCCATCCCAGCCCGTCTGCTTTCATGGTGGAAATGCCTGGCTTCTCAGCCATGTCAATCCTCATCAGCTTGGAGGACAGTGCCACCTAAGGGCAAGGAGCCACTGAGGGAGCAGGTGGGCCAGCCAGTGAGTTAGAAGGACCTGGCAACGTGACCTTTACACCCATCAGGAGAGCTCCTGGATCCTGTTGTTGTTCAGTCTCTAAGTCATGTCTGCGTCTTTGTGACCCCATGGACTGTACCAGGCCAGACTTCCCTGTCCTTCACCATCTCCCAGAGTTTGCTCAAGCTCATGTCCATTGAGTCGGTGATGCCATCCAACCATCTTATCCTCTGCCACCCTCTTCTTTTGCTTTCAGTCTCTCCCAGCATCAGGGTCTTTTCCAATGAGTCGGTTCTTCACATCAGGTGGCCAAATATTGGAACTTCAGCTTCAACATCAGTCCTTCTAATGAGTATTCAGGGTTGATTTTCCTTAGGGTTGACTCATTTAATCTCTTTGCTGTCCAAGGGACTCTCAAGAGTCTTCTCCAACATCACAATTTGAAAGCATCAAATCTTCAGCCCTCAGCCTCATTTATGGTCCAACTTTCACATCCGTACATGACTACTAGAAAGACAATTTAGCTTTGACTATACAGACCTTTGTCAGCAAAGTCATGTCTCTGCTTTTTAATACACTAAGTTTGTCATAGCCTTCCTTCTAAGAAGCATTTTGTAATTTCATGGCTGCAGTCACCATCCACAGTGATTTTGGAGCCTAAGAAGAGAAAATCTGTCACTGCTTCCACTTCCCCCCTTCTATTTGCTGTGAAGTGATGGGACCAGATGCCATGATCTTAGTTTTATGAACATTGAATTTTAAGCCAGCTTTTTTACTCTTCTCTTTCACCCTCATCAAGAGGCTCTTTAGTTCCTCTTCATTTTTTGCCATTAGAGTGGTATCATCTGTACATCTGAGATTGTTGGTATTTCTCCCAGCAATCTTGATTTCAGCTTGTTACTTGCTCTGTGGCCACATCTGAACTCTGCCCCCAGTATCTTGTTAGACAGTAAGGTGCCTGAGCCAGTTCTCTCCTCTTCCACCTTCCCTGGTTTCTTTTCTTTCACCCCTTCCCTCCCTCACCCATCCCAAGAGGATCTGTCAAATCAAAATCACCCAGGTTCTTCCTTCTTCTACCGTTACCAGCTCCCAGGAGAGTGGTCCTGAGAAACAGGGTTATGGAGACTCCAGGGGGATAGACAGTGCAAGGATGGGGGTCCACCCTGCCCAGCTGGCAGCCCAGACCCTCCACCTTTGTGACTTGTGCGTACCCAGTGCTCTCCAGGTACATGGTGGAGAGTCACATGCTTACTCCCAGCTGGTTCCTACAGGCTTGAGCAGGGCCATGACTGTTCTAAAGGCTGAGTGCACCCCACCAGGGCCAGGGCCAAAGGGGAAGCCTGGTCACTGTTCTGGACCAGTGACCCCTGCAGTTACTGCCAGCTGATCACCCCTACTCCACAAGGAGACGTGCCCAGCTCCCAGGAGGCAGGGGCAGATGGTGTCCTTTGCTGTCCACTGCCAGGGACTCCATACTTCTTAGTCAGTGAAAGGATGGACAGAGACAGGCAACTGCTCACCTGCTTCTCATGAAAGACAGAGATTTCCTGGAGCCCTGGCCCTCCCAGGCTCCACTGACATCCAGGCCTTTGTTCCACACCCTTCTTGGCTCACCATCTTCTCTCCAAGGTCAGGAGCCAGTGTGGAGGGCGTCTCTAGGGGAGGATGGTGAGGCTGAAGCTGCTAAGCGGACCCTGCCCTGGCCAGGCCAGCCCACAGCTCACCAGGTGTCTGCCCTCAGCTGCTCCTCAGCCGGGAGAGGGCCAGGCCTCCTGAACCACATATATTTTAATGGACACATTTCACTGGAGACTGCCCCACATGTGCAGGAGCTCATTAAACCGCTGGTGTTTCAGGACAGCTGGAAGCCATCCTATCCACGACTTCCTGGTCTGTCTGTAGAGCCTCCAGGAGAAAGGAAACTCATCTCAGTTCCCAAGGTTAGGGCCATGGAAGCAACATTCTACAGCCACACTCGCTGTACATGCTGTGGTTTGTTTACCCCAGGTTTGCATGCAGAGAACCCCCTACACACACTGGGCGGATGCTCAGCATTCTGGCCAGTACTAACCAGGCTCACAATGCCCAGCCCAGAGCGAACAGGAGTGCTGTGGTCACAGGCAGTGGGGCCCTGGAACTTGCCAGCTCTGAGGCTACCATATTGGGTAGACACTGTACACTCACCCTTACCCAGAGCCCCATTGTGGGCCTGGGGTGTGGGGGCAGCAAGACTGGGACTCGCAGGGCTGCTGCCCACCTTTGGGGAGAGTACCTCCTGGCTGGAATCATTAAACAATCAATCTCCATTGCTTGGTGAGTGTGAAGGGAATGGGTGCGAGGCAAAATAAGACCCTTGATATGTACCCCAACCTCACTGCTTGGGGTAGCGTGCTCACTTGATGGCTAAACCTGAGCTCAGCCATGAACCATCCCTTCTCCTCCCTGAGCCACAGGGTCAAGGCAGCACCCTCCTGGGTGGCCGTGGCGTGAATCAACTCCCATGGCACCCATGCACAGAGGGCTCAGAAACCAGGGCTGCCTTGATCCATGCCCCACCATTCCCTACCATCCTGCACGGCCCAGGCGCTCCAGCTCCCCGCCACTCCTAGTCTTCTGTCTGTCTGTACCTTGGTGGCCTGTTTGTCCCTCTTCAGTCCCTAAGCTTATTTTTCCTGGATTCAGTTGGTGTTTCTTAGCATGAGCTGAATGCCATGTCCCATGCAAGGTGCTGAGGGGGCAGCTGAAAAGCAGGCAGGGAGTTCCTGCCACTCCTGACCCTGCCTGCCACTCACCCCTACCCAGTGTGCCCTGCTCGGAGCCCCTTTTCTGCTGATGCCACCTTATTTAGGGTCTGTTCACCTGGTTGCCTTGGAGAAGGCAATGGCAACCCACTCCAGTGTTCTTGCCTGGAGAATCTCAGGGATGGGGGAGCCTCGTGGGCTGCCATCTATGGGGTCGCACAGAGTCGGACATGACTGAAGCAACTTAGCAGCAGCAGCAGCAGCACCTGGTTGCCACAGAACGTGGCACCAGATGTGGTGTGGGGCACCCTGCAAAGGCCGTGCTTCCAGCATTAAGTGCAAAGGACATGGGTGTGGAGGCAGGAGGCCTTCGGAGGCTCTGGCCTGTGGAGATGGGAGTGGAGGATGGGTCAAGCTGAAAGGCTTGAGAAGAGGGAGGTGGCCGGTCCTGGGTCCATGGGGGCAAGAGGCTGAAGGAATGAGAAAGGATGGTGAGACAGAGCCTGGGAAGGAGGCCTGGCTAGGGAAGACGAGGTGAGGGGAAGGCCAGGCCATCTAGGACAGAGGCCCCTTGGATGTCAGAGCACAGGTCCATGAGGAGTGCCAGGGGCTGAATGTCTCCGGGCACACAGGGCCTGGCTCCCAGCAGGCACTCAGTCCACACGGTGTGGCGTGAGAGACTGTGTAAACCGGCGGATGGGTTTTCATATTGTAACGGCTTTCCAACCATGCCACACTGGCTTGAGCAGGCAGGGCTCGGCTAGGTTCCAAGACCTTAACTCTACTCTCCTGAAGTGCCATGGGTTAAACAGAAGGAGCCCGTGGTCAGTGACACCCGGTTCTTCCCAAGGACCGCTGGGTCAGCCCCTCGTCTGCCGGGGGACCGTGATGGGTGGCGTCTGTGGAGCCGAGGGCAGATGGAGGCCTCCTGGTGTCAGGGTCATTTTCCCAAACCCAGCCTTCCCACAGCCCTGCCCGGAGGGCTCAGGTGTGCAGAGCTGAGCTGAGAGAAGCAGCCAGGCCGGGACCTGGCAGGGTCACACATTTGACTGGTGTCAGCTTCTAGTTTCTCAGAATCCTTTCCTTTTTAATGGGCCGGAGTAGAGACGGGGAGGTGAGGCTAAAAGGAAGATCATCTTGGCATGAGGACATTACAGTGGGCAGGAACGGTGGCTTCCCAGGGCTGCTCCAGAGAGCCAGGTGTCAGTATAAAGCAAGCAGGTGGGGAGTATGAAACTGGGGTCTCCAGGGGTGAAGACAGGCTCCTGGGGTACCTGTGCAGTGTGTTTATAGGTGTTTGTAGAACCCAGATGATAATTTTATTCCAAAGAATTCTAAGGCCTTTGAACTTGAACCTGAGCCTCTTGGTACAAAGCGCAGAAGAGAAACTGGGTCTGGGCCCAACCCAGTTTCCTGAAATAGGCTGCATCCCAGGTGAGACCCAAACACATCCCCACACACCATGTGCAAGAGCCATTTGTCACACGTTGACCTCTGCCCAGACTGTGCATGTGCCCTCTCCCCGCCGGGGCACTGGGACCCCTGCAGCAGCCCAGCCTGTGTGAGATGGTTCAGTTATAACCATAAAGTCATTCAGCACCACAACCAGGAGCAGAACACGTGAGATCAAGATAATCAGTCCCCTTGCCAGGGGCAGTGATGTCACTGCTGCATCCTGGGGCGTCCCCTGCCCCTCAAACAGTCTGGCTGAGGGGGCTGTAGGGGCAGTGTTTGGGGGGATGGCGGCAGTGAGGAGTACCGTGTTTAACTCTTTGGTTCCCTTTCTCCTACTTGTTAATTGCTTGAGGTTGAGACCCAGATTCTCTTCTTGAGATTATCATTCCCCCTCTCCCTCCAGCCCCATAGAAATGGGATGCTGAAACCTAGATGTCCATCAGCAGATGAATGGATAAGAAAGCTGTGGTACATATACACAATGGAGTATTACTCAGCCATTAAAAAGAATATATTTGAATCAGTTCTAATGAGGTGGATGAAACTGGAGCCTATTATACAGAATGAAGTAAGCCAGAAAGAAAAACACCAATACAGTATACTAATGCATATATATGGAATTTAGAAAGATGGTAACAATAACCCTGTATACGAGACAGCAAAAGAGACACTGATGTATAGAACAGTCTTATGGACTCTATGGGAGAGGGAGAGGGTGGGAAGATTTGGGAGAATGACATTGAAACATGTATAATATCATGTATGAAACAAGTCGCCAGTCCAGGTTCGATGCATGATACGGGATGCTTGGTGCACTGGGACGACCCAGAGGGATGGTATGGGGAGAGAGGAGGGTTCAGGATGGGGAACACATGTATACCTGTGGCGGATTCATTTCAATAAAAATAAATAAATAAATAAATAAATAAAAAGAAATGGGATGCTGAGAAGTACCCGGCAGTGTTCAGAACTACAGAGTGTTGGTCCTGCCTCTGTGACTCTGGGCATTGCTTTCCCATCCTCCACATGGGGACCCAAAACCCAAATGGCCTGTCCTGCAGGGATGCTGGGCAGTCTGCCTGTTGGGCGGGCGTGTCGGGTACCTTCTGCCAGCCTGTGAGTCCCCGGTGGGTGAATGACTACCCTGCATTTAGTCTGGAGGTCTCTTCTCCGAAATTCAGCCCACCAAGTGCTGCATTTGTCAAGTTGCAGAGGCTGGTTTATTTTCACCACTACTCTTGTGATCATTGGAATTTCTCTGATTTCAAGGGTTTCTGCCCCAAGTACCCTCTCTGGGTCCAGGACAGGACACACATGGAGAGTGTGTGCAGTTTGGCTCAGACTAAAGCAGGAATGGCGGGGGATGTGGCTAAAAATAGGTACTCGTGGGCTTTAAACACCAGGCAGAGGAGTTGGGCTCCCTCCCAAGACAGCAGGCAAGGAGGAGCCCTGGAGGGGAGCTGCCCATTGATGGAGAAATTCCCAGAAAAGAGGCTGCTGTGTTGGCCAATAATGAGGTTCTGACCAGAGCTGCCTCAGATGAGTTGAGGAGAAAAGGGTGAACTCAGAGGGGTGCTAGAGCGGTTTGGCCGTAATTGTAAAGATGGGGAGAAGTGGATGATATTTCGGCTCATTCATCCCTAAAATCTACCGCTCACTCAGCCGGCCCACAGCCTCCACGTGTGCCTCGCAGGATAGGTACTACATTGTTGTATGCTGCCAGAAGCGATTTGCTGTGGGTCAAGATGTGGAGATTTCCAAACTGACAGATGGCGGAGGAGTCTTCGGAGAGGAAACAGAGGCATTTTTCTTACCAAGATCTGTCCTTGGACAAAGCATACATTATAGGGTTCTCTCTGAAAGATAATTTAAAGAACCTACCTGAGACAAAAGAGAGAGATAAATACTCCAAACAAGAAGAAGAGATTTCTCACATCCCAATACTGTGGTGCCATGCATCATGCCTGACACAGGGAAGGTTTCAGCAAAGGCAAATGAGTTCGTTTCTATGTCACAACTATGACGACCGTAATGCCCACTCTTCTGAGGTCCCCCCTCCCCAGTCACCTTCCTGCATGGAGACCCTCCACCCCAGGAGCAGCAGGAAGTCCAGCAGGCCCAGTGTCAGCAGCAAAGCATGATGCCTGAGCCCCAGGGTAAGGTTTGGCCTCAGCAAGCTGGGATGAGGAACGAAGGGCCTTCTCTAACCCCACAGTGTAACCACCAGGATGTGGGTTAGTCTACACAGGGCTGCGTGCATGCCAGCCCTGCCTAGGAGAGGGTAGTGAGAGGCAGGACTTTCACTTTTGAGGGCTAAGGTTCGGTATTTCTTGGAGGGCTGTACAAGTCACATTATTATTGTTCAGTTCAGTCACTCAGTCGGGTCCGACTCTTTGTGACCCCATGAATCACAGCACGCCAGGCCTCCCTGTCCATCACCAACTCCGGAGTCCACCCAAACCCATGTCCATTGAGTCGGTGATGCCATCCAACCATCTCATCCTCTGTCATCCCCTTCTCCTCCTGCCCTCAATCTTTCCCAGCATCAGAGTCTTTTCAAATGAGTCAGCTCTTCGCATCAGGTGGCCAAAATTATTACTGTTAGTTGTAATTATTAACATAAACCACAGTTCTTCTCGGTGCCACTATTGACCTTTGGGCCTAGATTATTCTTTGTTGCGGGGACTCTTGAGTGCATTTAGGGTATTTAGCAGCATCCCTAACCTACACCCCTAGATGCTAGTAGGAAAATCCTCCCTCCCCAAGGAGGACAGCTAAAACCATCTCCAGAAAGCTCTAGCTGTCTCCTGGGGATCAGAATCACCCCAGGTTGTGAAGCACAAATACGTACTGCACGGACCTTTCCCCTCGTCCCTCACCACTGGTTGTGCTTCCCCGTGCCTCCACCTGCACCAGGCTCTGCCCACCCTCTGTTATGAAGCACAGAGCCTTTGCCCTGTCAGGGGCCAGGCCTCCACTTATTCTCTAGGGACTTCCTGCTTTCACCCACTCAGAGACTTTTCTTCTAGAATTGTCCCTTCTCCCTTTTGTATCATGAATATCTCCCTCTCCATTCGCTCATCCCCACAGGTTTGTTTTTTAAGCTGTTGTGTTTGCAAGCCAGGGTTTCCCCCCCACCACTCCATTTCTCTGTTCCCCTTCATGACAAAACTCTTCTAATGAGCTCTTCCTCTCCACCTCCTATCCTCTCTCAGCCTGTTCCAAAGATGACTTCACTCCCCAGTGCCCTAATGAAACACTAGAGGTTCCAAACATTGAGTTCCTGAGTGTCTTCCACGTTGCCAAGCCCATGATCTCAGGCCCAACCTGACTGGATCACTGGACACAGATGACGTCCTCTCTTCCTCACATTCTTGCCCAGGCTCATTGTGACTTCTCATCCTCCCACCCCTAAACTTCGGTGGGGACCAGGACTTGGTTCTCAGACATCTCCCCTCACTTCATACACTCCCTGGTGATCTCACTGGGTCCTGTGGTTTTAAATGTCACAGAGCATTGATGAATTCTGAATTGGTTTCCCTGGCATGGACCATTTTTCTTACCAAGATCTTTCCTTGGACATACAGGGAGGTACCTCTATTTCAGATACCTAAGCCCATTGCCTACCTCTCAGTCCACCTACTGTGGGAAAAATAGAACCTGGATTTTACCAAAAATGTCTGCCCTTTCTTCCTCAGCCTTTCAGTAAATGGATCCAACCCCCATCCAGTTTATCTGGTCAAAATATCTAATATTCATGCTTGCTTATTTCCTTTCTCTCCATCCCCTCATTCAGTCAATCAACACATCCATTGACCCTGCCTCCAACAGTTGTCCCAAATCAGCCTGGCTTCTAACAGCTCTCCTCACTTCCTCTGCTGCCTGCTCTGTCTACCCTTCCTGGAACCCCCAGCAGGCCACCCCAGCACTGTGCACCCCTTTCAGACAGAGCTTCGGTCAGCCCACCTCCTCCCATAGCCACATGCCTGCCCAAGCCAGTCATGGTGGTTCTCTCTGGTGGTTGCTTTAGGGTAAGCACGTGATGCAAATCTGGCCAAGGAAACTTGAGGGGGAGTCAAGGTGGAAACCTGAGGGGAAGTCAAGCTGGAAACCTGAGGGGAGGTCAAGGCGGAAAACTGAGGGGAAGTCAAGCTGGAAACTGAGGGGAAGTCAAGCTGGAAACCTGAGGGGAAGTCAAGGCGGAAACCTGAGGGGAAGTCAAGCTGGAAACCTCAGGGGAAGTCAAGCTGGAAACCTGAAGGGAAGTCAAGGTGGAAACTGAGAGGAAGTCAAGGCGGAAACTGAGGGGAAGTCAAGCTGGAAACCTGAGGGGAAGTCAAGGTGGAAACTGACAGGAAGTCAAGGCGGAAACTGAGGGGAAGTCAAGGCGGAAACTGAGGGGAAGTCAAGCTGGAAACCTGAAGGGAAGTCAAGCTGGAAACCTGAGGGGAAGTCAAGCTGGAAACCTGAGGGGAAGTCAAGCTGGAAACCTGAGGGGAAGTCAAGCTGGAAACTGAGGGGAAGTCAAAGCAGAAACTGAGGGGAAGTCAAGGCAGAAACCTGAGGGGAAGTCAAGGCAGAAACTTGAGGGGAAGTCAAGCTGGAAACCTGAGGGGAGGTCAAGGTGGAAACTGAGGGGAAGTCAAGGCAGAAACCTGAGGGGAAGTCAAGGCATGAGGGCTTTGGGGAGAGGCTTACTTGTTCCCACAGCTCAAGCACAAGGGAGTCCCCCCTCTCATGCTCCAATGCAGCACCTAAAGCTGTGCCACACAACCACAGGCTGAGGGCTGCAGGGCAGGTAGGGTAGGGTTTGAGTGCTCCATGCCATCTTGGGACCATGGGGTGAACCTACCCAGGAAACTCCCCCAAGGGCCTTCTCACTGTGTCAATAGTAGCTTTTCCTTACTAAGCAGCCCCATTCCCAATTGGGGTTTCCTGTTAATGCTGCAGAAAATGTCTCAACCAATGTACAGATGGTCTTTAAAAGTATAAATCAGATCATTTTACTCTCCAGCTTAAAATCCTCCACTGGCTTCTCATGGAATAAAACATCAGCTTCTCGCCATCATCATGGGGCCCTGCCAGCCCAGCTCCTAACATCTCTAGTCTCACCTCTGACCACTGCCCCCAGAGGCCCCCTCCCTAACTCCGTGCTACTCGTTCCTGGCTTATGCCCATAGCATCACCAAAGTCCTGATGAGGGAAAGGTCCTTCAAATTCAACCCTGACCCCTCTCTGCCAAGACCCAAGCCAGGCTGTCAGGGCCAACACCTCACACTGACCTCCTGTCCTTCCAACAGTTGGACTCAGCTGAGCTCTCTGCCATGTTAATAAATACTCAGTGACCGAAGCTACAAAAGCAGAGGGAGGACACAGAGGGAGAACATAGTCTGGACATGACTCACCCTTCCCTGGTGGGCCAGGGTCCTTGGGAGCCATAGTGGAAAGGATAGAGGCTATGAGCAATGTTTTCCCTTAAGACCAAAGTTGGCAGAAACTCCAAGGGCCCTGGGAGCAGCAGCGCCCACCACCAGGCTCAGGAACCCCTCCTTAGGAGTTCATCCGAGCTGTGGTGCATTCCAGAAGTTGGGATTGAGACAAAAAACAAATACACTTATAGCAGCTGTTTCCAAAACGGCCTGCTGATGCCTGTTTACAAAATGCAGCCATGACTTGGCGTCCTCAAGAGACTAGATAATTAAACAGAAAACAAGCTGTATTCATTCATGTCTTGCAAGACCCAATGGCTTCTCTGCTTTGCACACATGAAGCCCAGTCCCTGCTCAGAGAGGGCATGGCCTGGGCTGCAGGGTGGAGGTAAAGGGAGAGACACATCAGGGACAGGCTCCCTGTCTGGCTTTTGCTGCTTGGACACATTCCAGACCCTGTACAGTAGAGGACTGTGTCTGTCCCTCTTCCTCAGCTGAGGCTGTGACACAAAAGTGCCACAGTTTAGAAATCCTCTTCTCATCTTATTTACTAAAGAGGACAAGAGCGTGCTTGTAAACTACATTTCAGATCATACGCCTTGAGAAGGCTTAGCGACTATCAGTTGAGACAGAGGTGGCACCCCATGACTGTGTGTGGGTCCCTGGAGCTCCACTCCCAGCTCGCCTCATCACAGGGAATGGCACTGTAGAATGCAAGAGGATGGAGCCAGGAGCACAGGAGGAAGTCATCCTGAACACCTTTCCCTTGCCCCTTCATCCACAGCTTCCAAGCCCCAGACCTTCCTCTTCTCCCCATCTCCATAATCATCACCTGTCTCCCCTGAACCCCTGCCTCAGCCTCTTGGATGGTCTTGCCACATCCTCCCCTCTCTCCTAGTGGTCCATTATTCCCACAATAGCCAAAGTGATCCTTTTAGCATGCAAATGAGATCACAGCCCTTCTTGACCCAAAATCCTTCCCATCACTTTCCATTGCTTTAAATTAAAACTATTACATCTTCCCTTTAAGGAACCATGGCTCTGCCTATTTCACCTGGCCACCTTCTGCCTCTCAGCATCTGGACCACGCACACCTGCCCTGTTCCCTGCACTTTGGCCACACTCGCCTTCTTCAGTTCTCAGAGCATGCTAAGTCCCATCCAACTTCAGGGACTTTGCACGAGCTTTCTCTGACTAGAACGTCCTCCCCCTCATTCTTGGCCTGGTTTCTTCTCATTTTATAGATTTCTACTTAGATATCTCCTACTCAGAAGTCTTCCACCACTACTCGCCACTTGCATCTTTTTCTTTATCTATATATACATTTTGGGGGCTTCCCAGGTAGCTCAGCTGGTAAAGAATCCACCTGCAGTGCAGGAGACCTGGGTTTGATTCCTGGATTGGGAAGTTCCCCTGGAGAAGGGATAGGCTATCAACTCCAGTATTCTTGGGCTTCCCTGGTGGCTCAGATGGTAAAGAATCTGCCTGCAAGGCGGGAAACCTGGGTTCAATCCCTGGGTTGGGAAGATCCCCTGGAGGAGCGCATGGCAACCCACTCCAGTATTCTTGCCTGAAGAATCCCCATGGAGAGAGGAGCCTGGTGGACTACAGTCCATGGGGTTGCAAAGATTTGGATGTGACTGACTAAGCACAGAACACCACATACCCTTTTTTAAATTGAAGTATAATTGATTTATCATGTTGTATTAATTTCTGCTGTACAACAAAGTGATTCCAATTTACATATGTGATGTCATATGATATTTGTCTTTGTTTTTCTGACTTTCTTCACTTAATATCATCTCTGGTTTCATCCATGTTGTTGCAAATGGCATTATTTTGTTTTTTTACAGCTGAGTAGTATTCCATTGTATATATGTACCACATCTTCGTTATCCATTCATTGGTCAGTGGACACGTTTCCATGTCTTGTCTGTTGTGAATAAGTGCTGTTGTGAACATAGCAGTGCATGTGTCTTTTTGAATTATAGTTTTGTCTGGGAATATGCCCAGAGTGGGGTTTCTGGATCATATGGTAATTCTATTTTTCATTTTCTGAGGAACTGCCATACTGTTTTCCACAGTAAATGCACCAACTTACATTCCCACAGCGTGGAAGGGTTCCCTTTTTCTCCACCCTCTCTCCAGCATCTGTTATTTGTAGACTTTGTGATGGTCATTCTGACCAGTGTGAGGTGGTGATACCTCACTTTAGTTTTAATTTGCATTTCTCTAATAGTGAAGCTGAGCATCTATCATGTGCCTATTGGCCATCTGCATGTCTTCCCTGGAGAAATGTCAGCTAAGGTCTTCTGTCCATTTTTCGATTGGGTTATTTGATTGTTTTTGTTGAGTTATATGAGCTGTTTGTATATTTTAGAAATTAAACCCTTGTCACTCACATCATTTGCAAATATTTTCTTCCATTCTGTGCATTGTCTTTTCATTTTGTTCATGGTCCCCTTTGCTGTTCAAAAGCTTTTAAGTTTGATGAGGTCCCAAGGCAATGGCACCCCACTCCAGTACTCTTGCCTGGAAGATCCCATGGATGGAGGAGCCTGGTAGGCTGCAGTCCATGGGGTCGCTAAGAGTCGGACACGACTGAGCGACTTCACTTTCACTTTTCACTTTCATGCATTGAAGAAGGAAATGGCAACCCACTCCAATGTTCTTGCCTGGAGAATCCCAGGGACGGGGGAGCCTGGTGGGCCGCCGTCTATGGGGTCGCACAGAGTAGGACACGACTGAAGCGACTTAGCAGCAGCAGCAGCATTTGTTTATTTTACTTTTATTTCTCTTGCCTCGGGAGACTGACCTAAGAACACATTGGTATAATTTACGTCAGAGAACGTTTTGCCTATGTTCTCTTCTAGGAGTTCTATGGTGTCATATCTAATGTTTAAGTCTTTAAGCCATTTTGAGTTTATTTTTGTGTATAATGAGAGGGTGTGTTCTAGCTTCATTGATTTACATTCAGTTGTCCAACTTTCCCAGCCCCACTTGCTGAAGAGACTTTTTCCTGTTGTATATTCTTGCCTCCTTTGTCAAAGGTTAATTCATACCTTTGAGTATAAACTCATACCGTAAATTATGAGTTTATTTCTGGGTTTCTCTCTATTCTATTCCATTGATCCATATGTTTGTTTTTGTGCCAATAACACATGATTTTGATTACTGTAGATTTGTAGTATTGTCTAAAGTCTAGGAGGACTAGGCCTCCTGCTTTGTTCTTTTTCTTCAGGATTGCTTTGGCAACTCTGGGTCTTTTATGATTCCAAATGAATTTTAGGATTATTTGTTCTAGTTCTGTGAAAAATGTCATGGGTAATTTGGTAGGGGTAGCATTAAATCTGTGGGTCGCTTTGGGTGCTATGGCCTTTTTAATAATAATCTTCCAATCCAAGAGCATGGGTTGTCTCTCCATTTCTTTGAATCATCTTCAATTTCCTGCATTAATATTTTATAATTCTCAGCATAGTCTTTTACCTCCTTAGTCAGATTTATTCCTAAGTATTTTATTTTGGGGGTTACAATTTTAGAAGGTATTGTTTTTTAGAATTCTCTTTCTGATGTTTAATTGTTGGTGTAAAGAAAGGCAACTGACTTCCATATGTTTCTTGTATCTTTATATCTTGCTGAATCTTTTATCAGATCTAGTCCTTTCTGTGTGGAGTCTTTAGGATTTTCTATACATAGTATCAGATCATCTGTATAAAATAAGAATTTTACCTTTTCCCTTTCAACTTAGATACATTTTACTTCTTTTTCCCATCTTCCCATACTGTGTTGAATAGAAGAGGTGAAAGTGGGCATCCTTGTTCTGAATTTTAGCGGAAACATTTTCAGCTTCTCACCATTGGGTATTATATTGGCTGTGGGTTTACCATAAATAGTTTTATTATATTGAGATATGTTCCCTCTGTAGCCATCTTGTAAGAATTTTTATCATTAACTGAATGTTGAATTTTGTCAAATGTTTTTTCTGCATCTGTTGAGATGATCATGTGGTTTTTTCTTTTGTTTATGTGGTGTATCACATTGATTGATTTGTGTATGTTGAACCATCCTTGTGAACCTGGGATGAATCCCATTTGATCATGGTGTAAGATCTTTTTATGTCTTGTTGAATTTGCTTTGCTAATATTTTATTAAGAGAAATGAAAGTGAGAGTCACTCAGTCATGTCCAACTCTTTGCAACCCATGGACTATACAGTCCATGGAATTCTCCAGGCCAGAACTGGAATGGGTAGCCATTCCCTTCTCCAGGGGATCTTCCCAGCCCAGGGATCAAACCCAGGTCTCCCGCATTGCAGGCAGATTCTTTACCAGCTGAGGCCCCAAAATACTGGAGTGAGTAGCCTATCCTTCCCTGCCCAGGAGTTGAACTGGGGTCTCCTGCATTGCAGGCAGATTCTTTACCAGCTGAGCTACCAGGGAAGTCCTGGTGGTGTCTTTTTTGGTGGTGTCTTCAGCTGGTTTTGGTATCAGGGTTGTAGTGGCTTCATAGAATGTCTTTGGGAGTGTTCCTTCCCTTCAGTTTTTTGTAATAGCTTGAAAAGAATCAGTATAAGTTCTTTGTATGTTTGGTAGAATTTGCCAGTGAAGCTATTAGGGCCTGGACTTTTATCTATAGGGAGCTTTTTAATTGCAGATTCTATTTCACTTCTCGTGATTGGTCTGTTCAAATTATGTTTCTTCTTATTCAGTTTTGGTGGGCTGTATGTTTCTAGAACCTTGTCCATTTCTTCTAGGTTGTCAAATTTGCTGGCATAGAACTGTTCATAATATTCCCTAATTATTTTTTATATTTCTGGTATCAGTTGTTATGCCTCCTTTTTCATTTCTTATTTTGTTTATTTGGATCCCTTTCTTTTCTTCTTGGTGAACCTGGCCAGAGATTTGTCCATCTTATTTATCCTTTTAAAAAAGCTTTAAAAGCTCTTGGTTTTTATTAATTTTAATCCCTACTTTATTTCCTATCTGATCTTTATTATCTCCTTCCTTCTGCTGGCTTTAGGTTTTCTTTGTTCTTCTTTTTCTAATTCATTTAGATGGTGGGTTAGGTTGTTTATTTCAGATTTTTCTTGTTTCTTAAAGAAGCCCTGTATCATCATTAACTTCACTCTAAAAACTGCTTTTGCTGAACCCCATAGATTGTGTATGGTTGTGTTTTCATTGTCATTTGCTTCAGGTATTGTTTAATTTCTTCTTTGGTTTCATCTTTGACACACTGGTTTTTCAGTAGCATGTTGTTTAATCTCCATGTAATTGCTTTTTCTTTCTTTTTCTGTGGATGATTTTCTAGTTTCATGTCATTGTAGTTAAGAAAGATGCTTGAGATAATACTCTTAAATTTGTTGAGGTTTGTTTTGTGCCCTAGCATATGGGCAATCCTAGAGAATGTTCTGTGTGCACTTGAAAGGAATTTGTATTCTGGGTTGTTTTTTTTTTATGTAATGTCCTGAAAATATCAATTATGTCTAACTGTTCTATTATATTAGCATAATTTAGGATCTCTGTTGCTTTATTGATTTTCTGTCTAGAAGATCTGTCTATTGATGTGAGTGGAGTGTTAAAGTCTGTTATTGTATTCTCATGAGTTTATCTGTTTATGTCTGTTAGTATTTGTTTTATATATTTGGGTGCTCCTACATAGGTGCATAGGCTTCCCAGGTGGTGCAGTGGTAACGAATCTGCCTTCCAGTGCAGGAGCTGCAGGAGATGTGGGTTCAATCCTGGGTCAGGACGATTCCCTGGAGAAGGAAATGGCAACCCATTCCAGTATTCTTGCCTGGACAAGAATGGACAAAGGAGCCTGCTGGGATACAGTCCATGGGGTCACAAAGAGTCAGATATGACCGAGCAATTCACACACACACACACACATACACACACTCGTCCCCTACATATTATGATTTTGATGTCTTCTTTTACATCTTTATGTTCATCCTTCCGCTGTTCATTGTGGTTATCTTCACTTTCACAGAAATTTTTTTAATATGCGTACTGGTTTATTTAAGTGATTTTCTTTATAATTGTGATTTTCTCCTTTCTATAGATTCTTACGTTTTTTCTATTTAGAGAAGACCTTTCAATATTTTCTTTTAGATAGATTTTGTGTTGCTGTGTTCTTGTCTGAGATATTCTTTCTCTCTCCTTCTCTTCTAAATGGGTAAAGTATCCTAGGTTGCAGATTTTTCCCTTTCAGGACTTTGAATATATCTTGCCACTCCCTTCTGACCTGCAACATTTCCATAGGGAAATCAGCTGACATCATTCTGGGGGTTCCCTTGTAATTAACTCTTTGTTTTTCTCTTGCTGCCTTTAGAATCCTCTCTTTAACTTTTGCCATTTTTTCTATAATATATCTCCGTGTGGGTCTGTTTGGGTTTATCTTGTTTGGGACCCTCTGTGCTTCCTATACCTGCATATCTGTTTCCTTCTTTAGGTTTGGAAAGTTTTCAGCCATAATTTCTTCAACATTTTCAATCCCCTTTCCTCTTTCTTCCCCTTTTGGCATCCCTATCATGCATAGATTGTCATGCTCTATATTATCTCATAGGCCTCTTGTTTTGCTTTCTTTTTTTGTTTGTTTGGCTTTCTGTCTGCTGTCCTGATTAGGTGGTTTCTGTTATTTTGTCTTCCAGGTCACTTATTTGTTTTTCTGCATTATTCGTTTTGCTCTTCATTGCCTTTAGCTGAGCTTTTGTTTCTGCCAATGAATTTTCTAATTTTTCTTGGTTCTTCTTTATAGTTTCCAGTTCCTTTTTACAATACTCTGCAGTTCTTTTGCTAGCCTTTCTTAATTCCTTTAATATTTTCATTATCTCCTTTTTGAAATTGGTGTTTGTTAGAGTGATGAGATCTGTTTCATTGTTCTTTAGGGGAATGCTCTTGGTCTTTTAACTGAGAGTTCTTCTGTGTCTTCATTTTACTTGTATTTCTCTTACTCTGTGAGTTTAGGAGAAACAGTTATCTACTTGGTCTTAGAGGGCTATTTATATGTGTAGCTTGTATGGGTTTAATATGTGTGGTGTGAGGCCTATTTTTAGTATTGATGCCTGTAGCTTCTTTCCTCAATGTGTGCTGGTCATTATCCGCTTGACAAGAGATGTGCAAATGCAGCAGCTGGTTCCTAGTCCTGGGGTTCTCAGGGGGAGTGGCAGCTCAGGCATGCCCCCAGAGTACATGATGGGAGCAGAGGTATCTCCTGCACTCCTGGAGTCTGCAAGGACAGAGGCAGAAGCTTACAACCACTCATGGTTGGCAGGCAGCCGCAGTGGCTCACGGCCACCCCTGGGGACTGTGCAGGCAGTGTCCTGCCATCTCTGAGCATGTGCAAAGGGAAAAGGCTACAGTCCAGGTCCTTCCCCTCTCCTACTGCATCCCTTAAACAATGGCAACTGGCCACTAAGGCAGCCTTGGTTTCCTCTTCATACACCCTCAGTTGCAGTCACACTGGATTCCAGCCTCCCTAAACTGTTTCCACACAGCCAATCCCAGTCCTCGCTCTGCTTCATCTCCAGAGCTCTAGTTCCAGCCTCCAAGAAGACTGTCTACACCCATGGTTGCACATCTCAGGCTGGGGAGTGCTGGACAGCAGCACTGACCATCTGTGTATTTCTCCCTCTGCTCCGGCTGCCACAAACTGGCTGCTGCATTTTTCCCTGAGGCTCTGAAGCTCCCCTTCTGTCCCAGCTGATCTCCCCTCCCGTGAGGGGGCTTCCAGGGTGTAGGAACATTTCCTCTTTCACAGCTCCCTCCCAGGGGCACAGGTCTCATCCCAATTCCTTTCTTTTTTTCTTTTCTCCTACCTGGTCACATGAAGATTTTCTTGCCCTTTCAGCAGTCTAAGGTCTTCTGCCAGCTTACAGTAGATATTCTGTGAGAATCGTTCCTCATGTAGACATATTTTTGCTGTTTGTGGGAGAAGATGAGCTTCATGTCCTACTACTCCACCATCTTGATCCTGAATGTCTCCACCTGCATCTTGATAGGGTTCCCCTGCCTTTCTCTCTCTCACCATCTTGTTCCTTCCACCCACAGAGCATATTATATTGTGTAATTGATTTACACGTTCTCTCCCATTCTGCCTTTAGATGTCACCTCCCTTGGGCACAAAGTTTGAACTCTAATATTGAAAGCCGTGGAAATAGCTATGGGATGAGAGAATGAGATCCCTGGATAGATGTCCTGGGGATTGAAACAGAAGTTAGATCTCCTCTTGTCAGAGGATTAGCAGAGACTTCCTGACTCAAATGCCTTGCCCTCCCAAAGGTCCCTTCCATATCTCATTAAAATTTCTTCCATGGAAGTAAATTAACTTACATTTCTTTCTCTTGGGATAGGGGATGGTATATTAGATAATCAACACCAGATGCTATAGAAACCCTAAAATCTCAGTGACGTAATACAGTAAAGACTGACTTCTCACCTTTATCAGGTCTGATAGGGTTATGCAGCTCTCCTCCAGCAGCAACTAGGAGGCTATGTTATTTGTTCTCACAAAACACCTGGCCATGCAGTCTCCATGGAAGGAACAAGCGAGCATGGATGATAATCATCTTTTGGTCAGAACCTATCGTATATCTATATCCTGGCTCCAAGAGGGGCTGGGGAATAGTCTTAATGAGTGCGCAGGAACTGGGAAATGAATTAGCATCTGGGAACACATGGCATGGCACCCTCATGCTAGTCAGATCAAAGGATGATGGATGATGGAAGACAGGGTTCTCCAGAATACCAGAACCAACAGGATGGATAGATGGATGGGTGGATAGATGGATGAATGGGTGGATGGGGAGAAAGAGAGATCTATTATAAGGAATTGGCTCACATGATTTTAGAGGCTGGGAAGTCCCAAGATCTGCAGTCAGTAAGCACAAGACCCAGGAGAGCCAATGGTGTAAGTTTCAGTCTGAAATCTAGCAACCTCAAGACGCAGGAAGAGATAATAAGGGCTCCCATGGTGGCTCAGTGGTAAAGAATCTGTCTGCAATGCAGGAGGCGCAGGTTCGATCCTTGGGTTGGGAAGATCCCCTAGAAGAGGAAATGGTAACCACTCCAGTATTCTTGCCTCAAATATCCCATGGACAGAGGTGCCTGGCAGGCTACAGTCCATGGGGTTGCAAAGAGTTGGACATGACTGAAGCAACTGAGCATGCACTCACTGAAGGGGAGAAAAGACCTGTGTCCCCTCTTGAAGACAGTCGGGAAAAGAGCTCTTTCCTTACTCAGACTTTTTGGCTTGTTCAGGTCTTCAGTTGGCTGGATGAGGCCCATGGACACTAGGGAAGGCAATCTGGTTTACTCAGTCTACTGATTCAAATGTTCATCTCATCCAGAAACAGTCTCATAGATACACCAGAATAATGTTTGACCAACTCTCTGTGCACCCCATGGCCCAGTCAGGTTGATCCATAAAATTAACCATCACAATGAGTGCTTGTGTAGCCAGACATGTTCAAATTCTTTTGGTCAGAACCTGTCGTATATCTATATCCTGGCTCCAAGAGGGGCTGGGGAATAGTCGTAATGACTGCGCAGGAACTGGGAAATGAATTAGCATCTGGGAACACATGGCATGGCACCCTCATGCTAGTCAGATCAAAGTTGCCTGCTCACCTCCACCAACAGCTTGTCCAGGAGATTCTAGATCCAGTCTTTGACATCTGTATGAATTTTTGCAAATTCTGAGTAGCTAGTATATAATTGGATAAGATAATACAGTCTTTTCCCTACAGTCACCAAAAAACAACTCTGTGTTAAAATACTTTGCTTCTGCAAATATCTTGAGCAGAGGTGCTCCCATCCCTTTGGGAGCAGACTCGGCAGGAAGTGGGAAATACATAGACTGGCTGGCCTGACTGAGGCTCCCCCAGGCACAGAGACCAACCAGGGAGGGACCACATAGCCTGTTGACCAGGAGGCTCTGGGCTTTTCACCTCGGCACTGACCCTGTTCTTCCACTAATGCCTCAGCTGCCTGCCACACCCATGGCACCCAGAGCACCCTGAGACAGTGGCGTCACAGCCTTTGGATGCTGAGCTCAGCTCTTACCTCTCCTCACCTGCCCACAGCAGTCACCTTGTGCTTTAGTTTTCCCAAATACAAAACGGTTCATTGGCCAGAAGAGACAGAACAACCCTAGAGTTTGGAGAATACCCAGGTGACCTGGCTCCTGCATGGGCACCCCCTGCCTTGCAAACAAAGAGAAGGCTATGCCAGACCTGGGCTCCTTGGGAACAAGACATGAGTTAGCCTTCCACATCCACCCCTGTAGGACCCACTGCTGGGCACATGGGAAGCTCTACCAAAAGAGGTTGATCAGGCTCTGCAGGAACCAGGGCTCTGCACCGGGGTCTGTGGACAGGCTCACGGGCGTGCTCTACCTCCAGGTGACACTTCTCTCCCTGCTTAGCCAGGAGTCCCAGGTTAGCAGGCTCTGGGCATGATCTGCTTTCTGGCATATTCCCACTGTATCCTAGTACATAGCAAGTGCTCAATATATAACTGTTGAATGAACACTACCCTAACTGTTTACTTGCTTAACATTACTTATTAAGCCCTTTTATGTGCTAGAACTGTGCTAGGTGCTGGGATACAAAAGAAATAAAAGAGATATGGTCTGTCTTCATGCAGCTTATAAAGGTGTCTGTTTAGATCAGAGAGCAGAACTTAATAACTAAACTGCATGCAGTTTGAAGAAACCCCAAACAACATAAGTCAATTGAGAAAGTAAATTACCCCCCAGATCTGGAGGTAATTAACTAGTAAATTTATTACCCTCCCCCAAATGAAGCATGCCAGAGGGAATCCAACAGTGACACAAAAATGGAATCTTATTATGCATAAAGAAACGGGAAATTTTGAAGGAGTGCGAGTCTAGCTGGTCTAGGCCTCCTGCCTAGGCTGGACATGCCCCAGTGCTCAAAATATGCGGGTTGAGATGAAAGACCACGTGTTCCCAGCCTCCCACCCATAGAGTTTCAGTAGACGTTTGAAGGGAGCCCAGAAAGGCAGGTTCTGGTGGAGGGGGCCAGGGGAGTCACAAAGCACCCTCATCACCTCCCCACAGCAGCCCTGCCCTGTAAATGCCAGGGGAGGCCATCAGGTCCAGGCAGTTAGACATTGCCTGTCTCCTACTTGGTCAGATGGCCTTAGGCAACACACACTCTACCCTGGTTTCTATCCCACTCACCATCTCATAGCGTGGCCCTGGTCACAGGAATAAGACCAGATTAGTAGAGACTGTCACACGGGCCGCACCTGCTTTGGCAACTCCCAGGCCAGTGGTGGGGAGGGGGCTCCCCCAGGGCATGGGAGAAGCACATTGCTTGTTGGAAGAGAACAGTGTGAAAAGAGGCCTCCTCTGGTAGGTCTCTGAGCACCTGGTCTGGGGTCTCTCTCCAGGCCTCCCTGGTTCCCAGCCAGCCCCTGAGCCCAGGTTTGCCCTGAGTCAAGCTCAGTCCACACAGGGATGTGGGAGTCAGTAGACTGAGCTTCGGACAGAGTCTTTCCACCAAGAGCATCATTTGAAAAATGGCAAATGTCCAGGTAGGAATGTGTTCCATTAGTGCATTTCTAGCATAAGAAAACTAACACCAACTTGACAGGAATTTGAGAAATTTAATTTCTATTGCTGTGAAGCAACAGAAGCCTGCTTGAGAGGGTGCTGATGGGTTTATGAGTGTCTCATCGAGTTCAAGTCAGTGTGAGAAATAGTGCCTGAGATTAAGGGAAAGCTGTAATAGGAACTAAAACCCAGTTCTCCCATGACTCAAATTTTATGGCCTTCTGCTTCCAGGAAGGGTGCTTGTTCGCTTGCTCGTGGTGGGCCCATTAATCCCCCGCACCGCCCCATCTCTCCAAGCTCCAAGGAGCACCGAGGGCATGTGTATGGAGAGGGAAGTGAGGGCTGTGTCTGGAAAACCAAGGGCATTGCCACTCTGGCTTGAAGGGCCTTGAGAGCCAGCGACGTGTCTCCCAGGACTGCACCTGAAGCCTACCTGCCTTGTGTCAGGCACTATGCTAGTTACCAGAGGGTCAGACAGCCCAGGGGGGGACCCCCACCACCATACAGTGTGCTGAGTGTGATCTCGGGTGTCTCAGCCTGTGTCAGCTCGAAGCAGAATCGCAGCTCCTGGACCAGAGAATGAAGCCAGGCTGAGACAGTGAGAGTGTCAAATCCTAGTCACTAGATCACCAGGGCCAGTGGCCAGTGACAAGTTCTGCTTTGGAGAAAGGAATTATTAAGAGGTGGAAAGAAGTGAAACAAGTAAAGCATTTATTAGGAGGAAAAAAGTAAGTGTGGATAGATATACACGGGTGGGCTCAGAGAAAGAATCATGCCTTTGCTGCTGCTGCTAAGTCACTTCAGTCGTGTCCAACTCTGTGCGACCCCATAGATGGCAGCCCACCAGGCTCCCCTGTCCCTGGGATTCTCCAGGCAAGAACACTGGAGTGGGTTGCCATTGCCTTCTCCAATGCATGAAAGTGAAAAGTGAAAGTGAAGTCGCTCAGTCATGTCCGACTCTTCGCAACCCCATGGACTGCAGCCTACCAGGCTCCTCCATCCATGGGATTTTCCAGGCAAGAGTACTGGAGTGGGTTGCTGTTGCCTTCTCCAATCATGCCTTTGGGGTAGTTTAAATCACTTATATCGGGCAGGGCTTCTGGTTTCCCCTGGCCAATCATCTTGCTTTGCCTGGCTCTGAGTCCACATTTGGTCTGATTCAGCACAGCCAACCATGTGCATACACATCTCTTAGCCAGAATGGATTCCAGGGCAAGGGCTTCTGGGAAATTGATGGAACATATTATGGTCTGGAGACCTCTCCCTTCTCTGACCTCTGAGGAACCTTTCTGTGCACATGTAGTTTGGGAGAGCTCATTGACTTCAAGAATGAGAAACCTGTGATGTCTCAATCTTTTATCCGAGCAGGACTCAGCTCTGTCCACAGGGGACAGCTGCTCAGCCTGGGCCCCATCTATCTTCTGCCTCAAGTGAAGGAGGAAGGTCTCTCTTATGCTGAGCAACCCACGCTGACTTTGGTAGTCATGGCAATGCTACCTGAGCCACCTCCTTCCACGAGGAATAAGGGGAAGCTGACTAATGTCCAAAGGCTTGGCCTATAGGGAGACAGATGTCCCAAGCTGTGAGGAACCCTGATCTCCCTTGCCCTCCTCCAATTGCCTACCGCCTGGCAGCCTTCCAGTGTGGCTCTTACAGCAAGGACATCATCTCTCTGTGGGCTGCTCTGCCAGCAGTGCTGGACAAGCTCCCCAGTCCAGCCCTCTCTTTCTAGAGACCCTAGACTCTTTCTACAGATATCTTCTCGCCCCGAACCTGACCGGAGCCCCCAGCCCAGCCCTCTGTCACTGTCCCCAACATACTCTGGGCACAAGGCAGGTCTTGTTGCTCGGTGCCCCAGAAACCTATGGACACTTCCCACAGAGTGGCCCTGGAACCACAGATGGTCAGCACCATGGGAGCAGCAAAGTCATAGTCAAGAGTTGGAAGGAACCCTTGCTGGCCCTTCCACAGGCTGCTCCCTGGAGGGCTGCAGTGTGGCTTCTCCACCTCCCTCTCCGATGACTCTTGACCCCACCAGAGCAAAGTCCAGGTCCAGACACATCTGAGTCCCCTCATCTATAGGCGTGCCCGGGCAGTGATGAGCTTCAGCCCACAGTTCAGTCAGTGTGTTCACTGAACACGTATGAGGGCCGTCTCCACAAATCCCAGACTTCTTGGCCCTCCTCCAGTCCCCATCACAATGGGAAACTTAAGAGGATTGTGGGGTCCCCTCAGCTGGTCCACACCACCACCACAAAGCCCTCTGCTATCGCTCTGTAGTGAGCAGGCAAGTAGTCGCGCATGCGTGCATGCATGCTAAGTCACTTTAATCATGTCTGACTCTTTGCTACGCTATGGACTATAGCCAGCCAGGCTCCTCGGTTCATGGGATTCTGTAGGCAAGAATACTGGAGTGGGTTGCCATGCCGTCCTCCAGGCGATCTTCCTGACCCAAAGATCAAATCCGCCTCTCTTACATCTTCAACACTGGCAGATGGTTTCTTTACCACTAGTGTTACCCGGCAGGTTGGGGGTAGGTGCAATAACTGAGATCACATTTCCTTTTGATGACTCTCATTGTCTGCACAACACAGCTCCACCCATCTTCCCATTATCATCTTTCACCATGCCTAGGCTTCCGGATGGGGCTGTGAAGGGATGGAGGGAACAAAAGAGGACCTCTCTGTGTGTCTTCAGTGGCCACAGGGTATTGATCTGCCCAATACACCCTGTTTAGCATGACATTTGACCCCACCTCTAACCACCCAGCACCTGGTCCAGAAGTGGTCACATGGCCCAGGGCTGTGGGTCAGCCAGTCCTGTGACTGCAGAGCACTTCATCACCTGGCCTGGGAGACTGCTTCGTGAAAGAACATAGGAGATGAGTCTGGGTAATCGGAGTTCAGTCCATGCTTTTTTGCAGGGCCCTTAGGAAAGATCTGGGCCCTTTGTCCAGGATCCCACATACAGGGACAATGTGAGCATGAGGCCACCCCTGGACTCCTTGCAGCCATGCAGAGAGTGCCATTGTCAAGGGCCCTGGATGCCTGCAGTCTCCTCCACCCCTGAGCTTTCCCAATTACGGGCATGAAGATCAACCCCTTTCTTTTTTCTTTTCCTAAGTGTGTTGAGCATTTCAGAGAATTTCTGTTACTTAAGCCTGAAAAGTCATGACAGGTTCACCAGGACAACTTTCAATCTTCTTCACCCAATGTCTGTCTAAGTTTCCCCTTATGTGAAGACTGCAGGGTCCCAGAAACATCCCGTGAGGTCATCCTAGAGACTGGGGCTGAGGGTCTCAGAATAGACAAGTAGAAGGTGCCAAGTAGGCACAAGCTTAGGCCCCAAACCACAGTGGGATGGGAGCCAGCAGGTATGATTGAGTCACCTGGGAAACTATGGGGCGAGGTCAGGGACTGTTCTCAATTCGTGATGAATCTGGGGGTGATGGGGAGCTGCTGGAAGCTTCTGATCAGAGCCATGATATACTTGCCCTCCAAGTGGTGACCAGGACACTCAGGAGCAACAGGGACAAACTAGGGGTTGGGGGAGGCGGTGACCACACAGGAGGTTCTCAAGGACCCGTAGGGAGAGGAAGGCAGGGCTCAGGGAACATCAGGAGGGAACCCCTGGGGGCTTGGCATCTGTTCATGCTGCCCCTTGAGGCATCATTTGTACCATCACGGCAGGGAACAGAGGCAGATGGTGCTGGGGAAGCAGCAACCAGGCACTGGCAGGACAAAGGAGGACGAACAGGGACGTCTGCTCAGAACCGTGCACGCAGAGTCCAGAGCCTAAAAGTTGGCCAGGCCCCCAGAGCCCTCCTAGACCAACCCTTCATGACTCAGCTGGGGACCAGGGATGGGAAGGGACCTGCCCAAGGCTGCCTGGGGATCTCCAGCAGCACCGGGGGCCAGGTGTCCGAAGCCACAGCCCCACATCTGCGCAGTTCACTCGAGCCCCCACCTGGGAGGCTGCCTCATTCTTTCCTCACTGGGAAATCACCCTGGGAGGTCACTTAGCAGGGAAGTGGGGCCTGCCAGGGAACATGTGTTGAACAGTAAAACACCGGCAGTGAGGAGCAGTTCGTTGGCCATAAATCTCTCTAGAATTTTTAAAGGACCTAGGGAATATTGACATGAACTAAATCTAATAAAACATTCATTTAATTAAACTTTAAATGATCCAAATATTTGCTGTTTGGTTAATATCTGTGTAGCTGACAGGAGCAGAATTATGATGGTTTTGTCAGTATTCACGCATTCTAATTTTGCCTGAGTCTTTCCTGTGAAATCGCACATCTTCAGACATACGAATGCTTGGGTGCATGCTCAGGAAAAAAGTGGGAAGCAGCCGTCCCAGCGGTGGATGGCGAGCCACACAGGCTTCCCACTTGGGTTCGTTTGCTTGTTTGTTTATTTTCAGCCCTGTGCTACAGGCTCCTCCAGACATTTTTCTACAACTGTTTAAAACACAACTTTGTGTTTCTGAGTGTAGAGGGAGGCATACGGCTGGCTGTCCTCTGCCACCTCTGGTCCCCACTGCAAGGGCCCCTGGTCGCCCTGCCCACAGGCACCCTCAGCAGGGATCAGCGTCACTGTGCTCCTGGTCTGGGCACTCTCAGCCCAGTGGAGTCCAGAGTCCCATGCTTCCCAACAGTTCAGCCTCCCAAGCCCCTGCTGGCACAGTTAGGCTCAGGTCTGAGAGCCCGATGCCGTCCTCAAGTACAGAGGCCCAGAGCGCACCATGGCCCAGCCATGAACCACTGGGCCCCTCCACTCCACTCAGGATCAATGGAGCTCTGGCAGATGAATGCAGACCCTGGCTCTCTGCCGCGTCCATGTGGTCACTCTAGGTGCGGAGGGGCGCCAGCCAGGTGAGGGAGGTTTCAGCCTCCTCTTCAAGCCTCCTTGGTTCCCCTCACCTGCATACAAGCAAGCAAGTTCTCTGCCCTTCCCGCTGTGTCCCTCCCTATTCCCCGGGGGATGAGGGGACTTTCCACGCCCCTTCCCACTTCCATAGGGCCTTGAGGCTCATCCCAGGAGGGAGAACAGTCTCCTCTGTACTTGGGCACAGCGGGAGCTAAACAATATTAGTAAATCCCTCTCCGCGTCTCTGCCCTTCTGAATTTCTGAAACCTGGGTCCTGCTACAGGAGGGTTAGTGCCTTCTTTGCCCTGAGCAATAAGCCTCATGACTCAGAGGTGGGAGGGCAGCAAGTTGAACATGATTTAAGAGGGAGCTTGAAATGCATCACTTTAGTGTTTATAAAATATTATGCCGTTTGTGTCTGCATCAATCACTCGGTGCTTATCTTTTCCTCATGTGGCTCCCTCACCAGGAGTCCCATTTTTCCTGTGTGTGATTGCCCCCTCTCCACTGGCCTGTTGCCTTTTTTTCCCTCTCTATTTCTATTTCCTTCATTTTTCATTCAGCTATCCAACGAGCACTGATTAAGCACCTAGTGTATATCTTGTTCATCTTTGTGGGCCCAGGGCTGGGCCATGAATGTTTGTAGTTGGGGGAAGGGCTTTGCTGCCCAGGGCTGGACTGGTCTCTACTGCACCAGCTCTCACCACACCTGCTCTGCGATGTGTGGCACCTGTGATGGATTTTGCTCCCCTTCTCCACCGCCCCCCTCCCCCCGACACACGCATACTAGCAAGAGTGTGAGCCTAGATGTGCTGCCTGGTCACAGCTCAAATGTGTCCCACTAAGTTGCAGAGCTCAGGTCCCAACTCTGGGCCTTGCTCCACACCTGTCAGGGACCCCCAGGTCCTAGCACCCTTTGCCAGCATCCTAGAATCAACCCAGGCCCCCAGAGCCAGCCTGCCTCCCTCCGCCCGTGCTGCCTCCCCAGGCTGCCCAAGAAGATATGAGGGAAGGGCAGTAGGGAGGCCATGCAGTCAGCGAAGCTAGCGACTCCCCACTCCAAACCTCATCCCATTTTGGCATTTGAGTAGCCTGAGTTTAATTTTTTTTTTATTAACCCTGAGAATTCTGAAAGGTCTGTAATTCTGAAAGGGAGATAATTCAGACCCTCCCCATTTGCCTGACAAGTGGTCGGTCTTAATGCCAGTTATCAAGTGTGAAGCGGCAAGGATTAGTCATTTGTGCAGCCCAAAGTACACTTCAAAAAAATTAAAGGCTGCAGTGCACGGTCGCTGAACAGAAACCCAAATCCAAGTTCACAGGCTCCTTAGGCAGCAGCAAACCTTCAAAGGTCAGCCAGTTCTCTCCCCAGACTGCAGACAGTGCAACCTTTAATTTGCCCCCAGGTGAGCAAGAAACCTGTCGGCCCAGCCAGCGGAGCTTGACTGCACTTGGCAAGGGCCGGGCTCCATGGGGCCTGGTGAGCGCAGGGCGGGGCGGGTGCATCTGGCTCCCCACTTTCAGCGGGGCAGCCCCATGGCCCCAGCATCCCACCTCCCTGGCTCCATTCACAGATCCACAGCCCTGACACTTCCCCTGCGCTGGCTATGGTTCCTGACCTGATGTGACTCACAGAGCCCTTGGAGCGTTTGACATAAATCGTGGCCCCTCTCCCAGGAGTTGTGTCCATCTGTCCATTTAGCCAGCCCACTGTGGATAATGCTCCTGATCCCTGAAGTTCCCCAGGCCCCTGACCTGCAGTAGATCCCCTTGGCCACATCCTTTCGAGTAGAGACTTCACCCCCGTGGGCCTGCAGCTGACAGCGTCTCCTTTCCCTGCAGAGGTGGTACAGCTCAGCCTCGCCCCCGAGGAGCGGGTCAGTGTGGCCACAGTGACCGTGGGACTGAGCACGGTGCTGACCTGCGCCATCCGCGGAGACCTGCGGCCGCCCATCGTCTGGAAGCGCAACGGGCTGGCCCTAAACTTCCTGGATTTGGAAGACATCAATGTAAGTCACCAGGCTCTGTCTGAGCTCAGCTTAGTGGGAGCTGCAGGGCCAGAGGGCTTTCTTTTCATATCCCCCGTTGGTGCCATCCAGCCTGCTGTCTGATGTCTGGAGTTATCAGTCCCACCTTGTGCAGAGAATAGGATGGATGGATGGTGTCTGCAAACTTCCAGCCAGGCCCAGAATAAGGTGAATACTAGGGGGAAGTCTGGTGGATGGGGCAGGAGGTTCCCGGGAAGGGGAGAGCATCTGGCTTGTGGGGGAAGATGCTCTCTGTCTCCCAGGGGAGTCTCTAGATCCTGAAGCTGGGAAAGGCACAGACAGCTGAACACTGGGGAGAGGGCATCCCCTGTGGAGGGCAGAGGTGGCCTCTGGGATGGTTGACTGGAAGGCAGGGGCAGGGGGCGAGATAAAAGAAAACAAGATCAGACCAAAGGGACCTGCCCAGGGGTCTTGTTTGCTGGGCAAGGAGTATGAATGTGATGAGTTGAGAGGAAAAAGAGAGTTCCTGTGTCCTCACAGCCCAACGTGAGCAATGGGGGGCCTCCTGGGCTCTGAGGGCCCCAGGCAGTGTGCACTGGGGTCCCAGCATCACCCCACTCTGCCTCTATGACTGGACAGTTTCTTAAACGTATCCTCAGGGAATTAATCTATTAGAAAAGCAATGTTAGTGGTGCCTCCCTTCTGTGGGCCTTGAGGAATAGAAGGATTGAAGAGTCTGCACTGGCCCTGGTTTGGCACAAGGAGGGTGGGCAGCGAGGGGGCTGTGGTTTCCCAGGAGTTCATGTGAGACAATGGAGTAATGTCACCCATGCAGGGTGCTGCCAGGATGGTCTATAGGTCTTGAGCTACAGTGACAGGAATTCAAGTTTCAGGCAGAAGACAAGCAGCCCTGGTCTCCTTGGCTCAGGACAGGCCAACCCAGAATGGGCCACTTGGCCCCAAGAAGGAAGACCTGTGGAGTCAGTGGTCAGTTCACACTAGCAGCTGTAAGGTAGGGGTGAAGGTGCTGCAGCAGAGAGAGCTGGCCTGGACCATGTGACTCCATGAGCTGGACTAGCACAAAGGGCCAGAGTGCACCCGAAAAAGAGACCAATCGGAACTGCTTGGATGGAGCACCACTCCAGCCATCAGCCCTGCCCTGCACTGGAGTGACCCATCACATCAGATACTGAGCTCCCTGTCCCTAGAGGCATACAAGCTCAGGGTCATGGTAAACAGTGCTGCCAGCCACAAGAAGGCAGCTAAAGCCCATGACCTTAAAGATCTCATCCAGCTCCGAGACTGCTTTGTGGAAAGAGAGGGTAACAGAAATCACAAAGCTGGGACTCTGCTACTCTCTGGGTCCCTTTGGATGCACACTGAAGACGGTCGGGGAAGCAGATGGGAGAAGGGGCTCACTCTGGAGCCCAGCCCTGGGCAGGGCTGGGCAGAAGTGCCCTTCCCCCACCTTTGTCACACCAGGCAAGATGGTTTCCTTGCAGTTTCCCCTCTATAGTGAGCACAGACAGTATCCACCCACCTCTGAATGTCAGTGCCAGCACAAGCCTGGTTGCTTGCTGGTCAGGTGGTCAGTGGGCAGAGTTCTTCCTCTGAGCCTAAGATGCCCAGGGCTGGCCTGAGATCTTAGCAAGGGAAGGCAGTGTCCTGCTTGTGAAGACTAGGGTGTGTATGTATGTGTGCATGTGCTATGTGTGTTTCTGGGGTGCACGTTTGTGTGTGTGAACCTCTCAAGGTGGGTTGTCAGCTTTTAACCACGATTGGCCAGTGGTGGTTAATTCAGATCTAGGTCAGGCCCGCCTGTGTCTGAACGTCCATGTGCATTGCTCAATGCTCTATTTAAAGACATTAGAAATAGAGGCAAAGGCAGAGCTCCTTTTAATATACTTGCCATCAGTTAATTAAATTACTTTGAGTGTCTTTCCCCTCCCTCGAACATGCCTCCAGCACCAACTCAATTGCATTTCTACTTTTCACAGAGAGGTTAGCAATTTGGGTAATTGTGGTGCAACTGGAGATTAATGGCCTCTCGTTACCTCCCAGGAAACACTTGCTCCTCTGGGCAAGTGAGCAGCCTGCGAGCAAGCAGGGCCCTGTGCTTCTGAGAAACCCCCAAGTGAGGGCGCAGGGCAGGGCTAGCCCCACAGGGATCCTGGCCCGATACGCGCAAACACACACACAACACACTCACACACACAGACACATATACATACACACACATGTATACCTGCCTTCAAGAGAGGAGAGAAACAGCACAGCCTTACTCATGAAGGGCACAAACAGGCTCCAGGGTCAAAGGGACCTGGGTTTAAGTCTCATCTCTACCACTTACTGGCTTAGCGACCTTGGAAATGGCATTTGACTTCTCTAAGCCTCAGTTTCCTCTTCTGTGGAAAGGGGATGAATAATAGATCCTGCCTCACAGCAACCCACTCCAGTACTCTTGCCTGGAAAATCCCATGGGCGGAGGAGCCTGGTAGGCTGCAATCCATGGGGTCGCTAAGAGTCAGACATGACTGAGTGACTTCACTTTCACTTTTCACTTTCATGCATTAGAGAAAGAAATGGCAACCCACTCCAGTGTTCTTGCCTGGAGAATCCCAGGGATGGCGGAGTCTGGTGGGCTGCTGTCTATGGGGTCGCACAGAGTCAGACACGACTGAAGCGACTTAGCAGCAGCAGCAGCAGCATAGAGCTATAATGAGGATTAAAAGACACATGAAGTTCTTAGCACATGATGTCCATGTTATTATGCTCTCATTGTCGTTATTTCTATTATTACTACTTCTCCCACCAGACAGCACTCTCAACCCCTTGCAGCCTGAGTCCCCAACCAGCAGTCAGCGCAGTCTGGTGAGGCCCCCGTCAGGCAGATGTGACTCTGGGATGATCCCTGCTGCCTGTCGTCACCTTGATTCAGGTCAGCCTTGATTCATCCAGGGGGAGACACTGACCAGCACCTCCAGTGGGTCCAGGGCCGCCCTGGGTGAGCCGTACACCTGCTCTGAGCCTGCGGGGCAGCGGAGATGAGGTTGTCCACTGTAAGAGGGCATTTTCAGGCTGAGCGTGTTGACAGGGGGGCACCCCACCCAGTGACTGGCACACAGCAGGGGTTCATTAAGCACAGCCCTGCTCTGGACGGTGAGGGGAGTAGCCATAGGAGGAAATTAGGCTGCATCAGGGCAGGGCTGGGTCATCAGGATACACAGGGCATTCCTGAAGCAAGACGGGTCAGGAGAGAACAGTCCAGGGGGGCTACCCTGGTAGAGCAAAGATCAGGAATCAGTGGGTTCGTACAGCTCCCCAGCCTGTGGCACCTCAGCGCCTACCCGCTCCTGCCGTAGTCAGAGATGAAACACAACAGGATCACAGGCCTTGTAACGAGCGACTGGCTCCGAAACGCTGCACTGACGGGGAAAGCTGATCTGCTTACAAAACCCAAGGCGGGGAGATTAGAGAGCGCACAGAGGTGTGGGCCGCCTTTCTTTGTCATTTGTATGAGACATCTTGATTGGCAACAAAATATTAATCACTTTTTCACTCCTCTCTTAATGAGAAGCTTTCATGGGCAACAAAATATTAATTTGTCTTGTCTTATCTGTTAAGAATTCCGTTAATGAATTCGGTCACAGAGCTATTACAGAATGCCATGCTAATGACACATGTAATTAAACTTTTCTGACTTGCCAACATGAAGGCGGCCCCAAGCATCAGAATAATATTTGCTCAGAAAGTAAATGTGCCTGTTTAGCCTGGAGCCGCGCAAGGAGGAGCCCCTCAGATTCCCTAGTGAGTGATGTCGCTGTCAGGAGCAGTCAGGAGTCGCCAGCGTGTACACAGTTGTCCAGACAGCACACGTGAGGAACCCTCCTCTGGATTCACTTACTGAGTGACAAGCCCAGAGCCAGAGCATAGAGCAAAGACACTCTCCCTGGCTTCGAGGGGACAGCGCAGCACAGTGTAGCTGGTCCTAGGGACCTGGTGTTCCCCCTCAAGGATGCCTGAGCCCTCCCCACAGCAAGACATCTCAATCTCTCTGCAGCCCGGACCATGAGGGGCCCTGACTCAGCTGCAACCAGAAAAACAACCCCTCCCTGAGCAGAGGGCAGCACTGGGTACCAGGAGTGCAAAGGCCCCCCAGACCAGTGCCCCCCAGCTGGGGTGGGAATCTGCCCCTCTCCCAGCAGTGGGTCTCCAGATTATGATGCCTCCTTCTGTTTGCATGACAGTTTCTACTCGTGCACCATCAAAGACGGCCTATAATTTATTTCCCAGCCAACTGCTGGGATCTCTACAGGAGCAGCTGTGGGTCTGGCAGCTTCAGACCTGGCCCTGCACCCTCCGCCTCAAACCCTCAAGGACCCAGGGCCACGGCTCCAGCTCAGAAGGTGCCCTGGTCTCGGGCCAGGCTGCTGGCCAGGAGGGTACCTATGCTGGTGTGCCAGGGTGACCCGGCACCTCTCAGCAGCACCCCCAGCCCCATGGACCTGTGGTCAGCCCACCCAGCCTCTGCCCTGCTCTGCTCAGACAGCACACGGCCACATGGGAGAAGGGTACCCCGTCATCCCAGGGGGCCACAACCAGAGCCTGTAGGGGGAGCTTATACTAGGGAAGGACTCTGCCTTAGGAGGCAGTGAGATGCCCTTACCACAGGTACCAAAGCAGGAAGGGGACCAACTAGGTCCCCTTTGAGGGCTCTCTGGGTCCTGGGGTCATGTAGTGCTGTGATAAGGAAATCACCTGGGAGACAGGGCCCTGTGGGATATGAGTCCGGCACAGGAGCCAGGAAGCTCCCTTTTTCACCGGACAACAAAGCCTCAATCTCCCTTGTCTCCTAAGGGCTCAAAGCCAGTCTTCAGTCCAGGGTGGGGCACATCTCAGCAGCAGATCCATACACTCCTCACCTAGCCGGGCCTGCACACTGGGTGTTCTTCGGGGTAGGGGGAGGCTGCCCCACTATCTGCAGAAGCAGGGCCCATCCCGGCCTCAGCGCCCTGCCCAGACCACACAGCAGCTACTCAGGAAGTGAAGGGACCATCCCCAAACCCAGTCTGCACCCCCTGCTCCAACAATGTCACCTGCCCTCGCCACGTAACTGTCTTCTTCACTGTCCCTTATGTCCCCAGGGATAGGGGCTGCCCATGAAGGGAGCAGAAGCAGGGAGAAGACATCCCCAAAGTCCCAGAAATTAGCTGATCCCCAAATCCTTGCTAGTGTTAACACAGGTATTTCTACCATCGGTACCAAGACGCTGCTGTGTCTAAGGGGCCGGTCTCCGTGATAGTCCATTCAGAAGCATCATCTCATTTAATCCTCATCACAACTCTATGAGACAAGTGGGATTCTGTCACTCGGATTTCAGGAACTTACCAGGGCCTGCAGCCAATCTGCACACCCCAGTTAGAGCTTCATGGGTTCCTTGCTCTTAGGACAATAGCATCTAGCACCCAGCACTGCCAGGGTCTCACTCTGGGGCAGCTGGACCTACCTTCTGCTCTAGCAGTAATGGCTACAGTACCTGAGCCCCAGTGTCCACTCTGGGTGCAGCCGTGTGTCTGGTGCTCCAGGTCTCATTAGCTGCTGGCTTCTGCTGCAGCAAAGAGAAGGCAGAAAGCTCTTAGACCAGCACATGGAATTGTTTGGCCAAGATATTCTCAGGATATTTTTCTATTGTATTCTTCTTCTTTTAAAAAAAAAGCTCACAAAAAACCCTAGTATATTGCAAATGACTTGAAAGAGCCACTCTTTTTTGTTGGTTTTTTCTTTCACCAAATCTCCCTATTTGGGGCTTTCAAATGTCGACAGGCAGAGTACAGTGATAAAAGCAGAAAAACAAAACCCATTAGAAGAAAGTATTTGTGGCAGTGTTTGAAGGATGTGTTAAAAGGTTCACTTTTTTCCCATGCCTAAATGGTGTAAAACCATGAACAAATAACTCTAATGAAGCATACGCTCTCAGCCAGCTCTTCTTTGGAAGTGAGTTATTAAAAAGACCAAAAGAGAATGATTTAGGAGCTCATGACTCATTTAATTTTTATTGTCTTTATATGAACCAGTCATGAATCCATTGTAAAAAGATGAGAGGCATTTGATTAGCATGGAGAGCTGTTTGCAACATGCTAGACGGTGGTTGTAGGTTCTGCATTAAAATAATCTCATTAAACGCTTGGGTACATTTTGTTTTAAGATCTTGGAAAACACTCTACTTGAAGTATTCAAAGGCTTTGGCCAGTTCTCTCCAGCTCCTGTCAAATAAACCCTGGTTACGGATGCACATCCGGTTCTTTTGAGCTTTGAATGAGCTCAAACCACTAGGAGGATTGGCCAAAGCTCGCCTAGAGTCAGAGCTTGGCCCATGGTACAACAGCTTGTAGAGCTCATGGGGGACTCTGCCCTTCCAGGCACCTCATCTGGCCTTAGCTTTCTCAGTGGCCTCCTCAGGGTCACCCCTCATTCTCCACTGTACCTGTGCTTAATGATCACTTCTGGCCTCATCTCAAAGGTACAGGGGTCCTCAGGAAAGTTCTGATCCAGCTTCTAGACCCTAAATGCAGAGCTCCAAGCCCCATGCCGGGGAGCTCACATTCAGGCTACTCTTAGGCTTTACCATCTGCAAACAGCACTGCAGTGAGCATCTTTATACGTACCTCTTTCCACATTTCTATAAGTAGTTGTTTAAGTTCTTAGAAGTGGAGTAACTCCATTGAGGGTGGACACATTTTCTGTTTTGATGGATATTGCCAAATCTCCCTACAAAAAAGAGTTGCACCAAGTTTATAGCCCTTCCAGCGGTGTATACAAGCTTTAAACACCGTAATAGGAGAAAATTCCTGATTGTAAGCCTTGTTGGTCCCTGAAATGAGCCATGGAAGGAAATTTAATCAAATCCTCTCCGGGATGTTTCATAAACAGCAAGAATGCTGATCAACCATCTTGGCTGACAGTGTGATCCAGGTTAGAGGAGCTGGGAAGGCCCTCTTGGCTTGGGGACTCATGATACAAGTGTTCCCGGGGGAGGGTTGCAGGCTTCCCAGATGAAGGCAGTAGGTTCTAGACAGTCTGAAACTTCAGTTTGTTACCGACCAGGGTTCTTGGCCTTCCTTCAGTCAACAGAAATAGACTAGGGGCCAGACAAGAACTTTAGGCAAGGCTTTATTAGGGACCCTGCTGCAGCAGAGGGGAGCAAAAATAAACAACAGTTTCCCTTGCTTGCTGGCTTCCAAAGGGGGCAAGCTAATTCCTTATGTGGGGTGAGGGTAGGGGTATGTCCGGGGGTCTGGCTAGAGGTGTGGTTTAGGTGTTTTGCCCACCTGTTAGGTAGTGCTGTATGCAGGGGCACGTGCAGTACAGACATCTCTGAGGACCAGCCATCACCACGGCGCTGCAGTGTTTGGGTCCATTTGTGCAGGTGGGATGCTAGGGCTCACGAGATTCAGGGGGACAGAGTCAAATCGGCCGGGAGGGAAAGACCCTCTACTTCCTCCATCCTCTCCAGAGAGAGCCAAGGAAGCTCCTTAGAAGGGCAGAGTTAGAAAAGCTTGGAATAAATGTCTCTAAATGGAGTTTTAACTTGGAGCATTGACAGTGAAAAGTGAAAGTTGCTCAGTGGTGTTCGACTCTTTGCGACTCCATGTACAGTCCATAGAATTCTCCAGGCCAGAATACTGAGGTGGGTAGCTGTTTCCTTCTCCAGGGGATCTTCCCAACCCAGGGATCAAACCCAGGTCTCCTGCATTGCAGGCAGATTCTTTACCAGCCAAGCCACAAGGGAAGCCCAGCATTGGCAATACCATTACCCTCACCTCTGAAATCATTCTGGAGTCCTTGTGTTCAGCATTTAGTCACTAAATAGTCAGCAGTGATGGCTCATTTTCATATTACTGCGACCTGACTCACATGTATCACTGTGACAACATCTCCCATCTTGCCTCTGCCTAAATATTGTTTAATACTTACGTCTTGTTTAATTGCTTGCTTTATTAAGGGCAGATACCTAGAAAATAGCTTCTTAAAAGGCAAAAACCATTTCTTTAAGTAAAATCATCTCTTTTCCAAAGACAGATGTGCATCAATACAAAGAATGGTCTAATCTAGCATCTGTTTATTTCTGGAAGGAACCTTGATTTTGCTAATACATTTCTATGCATCAGAGCAAAAGAAAAAAAAAAAGCCATCCATAAAAAGACAATTACAGAGATGCAATCAAGCACTGACAGCAGTATTCAGACACATCTCAGAGAACCTCCAGGAGAGAAAGGATTGCAGCTTTAGTTTTATGTAACTTCTTATAAATCAATTTTTAAAGTAATTTCTTTACATTCAATGAGGGAAATTTGATTTCTGTAGCCAGTATTCATGTCCCAGAAAACAATATGCACTTTTTTAATATAATTATATGATGCCTATTGTTTCAGCCCAGAGACTTTTTTTTTTTTTTTTTTTTTTTGAGTACAGAATCACGTTTTCCCTGGAGCCTGAGTTACAGCTGGTAATAAGTTAGGTGTTCCAAGTACTGCATCACTCATCCAGCAGCCCCACACCCGCCACACCTGAGGGATCACACCTCTGCTCCCAGGAACACTGAGGAAAAACCAGAGGCTAAGCAACTCTGCTGCTGCTGCTGAGTCACTTCAGTCATGTCCAACTCTGTGCAACCCCATAGACGGCAGCCCACCAGGCTCCTCCATCCCTGGGATTCTCCAGGCAAGAACACTGGAGTGGGTTGCCATGTTCTTCTCCAATGCATGCATACATGCTAAGTCGCTTCAGTTGTGTCCGACTCTGTGCAGTTCTGTGGACAGCAGCCCACCAGGCTCCTCTGTCCACGGGATTCTCCAGGCAAGAACACTGGAGTGGGTTGCCACTCTGTTAGAGGCTCACAGAAGCCATGAGCCTAGTCTGGGGTTACATGGACTCTGCCTGCTGCCGTGTGTGGAGCCCTCCCAGCGTGCCCAGGTCTGAGAATGCAGTGTGGAGAAGGAGGCAGGGTGGGGAAGTGGGGACAAGACCTGAGATTGGCTCTCTGCCTCCTACCAGCCACTTGATTTGTACCCTCATGTGACTGGCAATATCTGGGGGCATGGGAAGTCAGGACACATCCTGGACATGTCCATTGTCCAACCCAAAGAACCAAAATCAGGAAAGCCCCTGCAGAGAGCCCAGCTCAGCGCCTTGTATGGTCTGCTCAATGAGTATCTACTGAGGGCCACCCTGTGTCAGCCCTACACCAGGCACTGGGAACCCAGCAGTGAGCAGCGGGCACCAGCGTCCCTGCCCTCCCCTAGGGCACTCACATGCTAGTCAGGGAGACAGGTGGCAAATAGTACGCTAAATGGGAGTAAGACAAGGGGCGTCGTTGGGCTGTGATGCGGAGGAAGGACGCAGAGCGCAGCGGTGGAGGCCACCGCATGGAGCCCGTGGTAATAGCAGTGGAGGTGCTGGAGAAGGTCCGACTCTGAATGTACCGGGCAGGAGGGCTCTACTTTCTCATCCTGTGGAGACTGGTTTTTGTCTTGCTTTGTGGTTTTCAGGGCTTTTTTCTGAGGCTTAAACCAGGCGATGTGTGTCAGATTCCCAGTGCACAGTTAGCTCGTGGACACCGAGCTGGTGGTGTTACCTAGCACCACCCTGTAGTGGGCCTGTGGGCACCTCGACCTGGGGGCTCTTCTCAGCCTGCAGTCCCCATGACCAGCCATCCCATTGAGGTGGCAGTACGAGCAGAGAGTGCCAGAACCCGAGACTGACTACAAGGGCCCTCCTATAAGGAAGAGCTGTGGATATGAAGGCTCAGGAAGGCATCCCAGAAGGAAACGCCAGGGGACCCCCAGCACCAAACTCCGAGAGCAAATGGGTCTGGTGTCGCCCTTTGCGATGGAGTCTGTAGTCTGTCTGGGAACCAACCAAGTGAGGCGCAGAGGGGTTCCCAAAGTAGGGGCCACACCCAGCTCCCCAGCCCTCTCTCAAGATGCCTTTCCAATGTCTGAGACTCCAAGCAAAATGTATTTTCCTTCAGACTTAGGTTTTAACACAGAAAACAGCTCAGATTCGAAATATGTCATCCCCAGAAGTGACTATTAACTTTTCATAAACGACTCAGGTATGACCCCTTTATGACTCGGTTATGACACAGGACAAATCGGCTATCTGGTGTTTTATTTTTATTATTGAAGCTTCTACCGGGTAATCGGAATGGGGCTTTTTAAAGCAGAGCAATGTTTCAGAGAAAACTCTTAAGGGTTCGTGCAGCCTTCTCCAATGTTTTAGCCCAGTGGGAGCACTTCTGAGTATGGTTTTCCTTGATACCAAGAGCAGGCTGCATGCATCCACTTTCCACCTTCCAGCCTCTGCCTTAACCCAGACCTCACTTGGCCCACACCCCCCATTAGGCTAACTAGCCAGAAAGCCTCCTTAAAGGACTCATGGTTGTGACTGGCCCTTGCCACACTGACTAGTGGCCTTTGTCCCTCCTGCCACCAAATTGCTTCCATGGGAGAAGGGAGCTCAGGAAGGACAAAAGAAATAACAGGAGGGATGGTTTGGTGTTGTCTCCAAGGGGTCAAGAAGAGTTTTGCATCTTCTGTTAATAATAAGAAAAGTAGACAAATGTATACCTATGGCTGATTCATGTTGACGTATGGCAGAAACCAACACAGTATTGTAAAGCAATTATCCTTCAATTAAAAATAATGTTTTTTTAAAATAATGAGAAGAAAAGGAGCAGCCCCATGTCTGTCATGCTTCCCATCAGCAGACAGGGCATAGGAATTTTCCACAGCTTCCAGGCAAGGGAAACCAGTGCCCAGAGGGATGAGGGGACACTGGTCAGTGACAGAGTTCAAGCTAAAACCTGAGTCTCCTGAGTGCAGCACCGGGCTTCCCCCATAACTCCTTGCAGCTAGTGCCGCCAGCCCCGTTTCTTACCAGGGAGTCAGGATCTGTTCTGCCCCATAAGCTCTGAGTACCACACCTCAGACATGTTTGGTAGCTAAAACCAAACTCCCTGAAACTCGAGGCAATTCCATCCCCAGCCTGCCGGCAGCTAATGCCTGGATAGGGCCAACATTGCGCAGGGCTCTGCAGAAGAGGTGGCTGGCTGGAAAGCCCCTGGGGGAGTGCTTCATTCCCTGTGCTTAGGAGGTGACTTTGATCAGCCCGAAGCTCCCTCCTGCCCATCTCTCCCCACGTGCTGGCCAAATCGGACCCCACAGTGAGGCTGCGGATGTCACAGAGACAAGGCTTATCACTGAGCCCTCTCTCATGGAACGCCTGTCATTGGCCCCACCTGCTCTCTTTTACATCCTGCCCTTTTTTTCTGTTTGCCTTCATTTTCCTCAGTGTTCTGTTTTCCTTCTCTGGGGTTACCCAGATCTCTGCAAGCTGCCTGAAATTATTTGGGGAGGGAGGTAAGATCTAAACCAGTGATAGGCAAACCATACCCTGTGAGCCAAATGCAGCCCACCCCGTTTTTTAATAAAATTTTATTGAAACATAGTGATACTCATGAATTTAGGTATCAGTATGGCTATTTTCATGCCTCAAGGCAGGGTTGAGTAGTTGACAGAGCCCTATGGCCCACAAAGCCAAAATATTTGCTATCCAGTCTTTTAAGAAAAAGTTAGCAAAGGAGGCCGCCCTCCAGAGCATCTCAACAGGTGGACAAGAGTCCAAGAAACCAGCCAAGCAGCATCAGGATTAACAGGCAAGGCAGGTGAGGCCAGCTGTAGAAATGGAGATGGAGGGTGCTGGGGAAGGCATTCAGCCGGGCCTCCCAGAGAAGGTGAATCAGGTCGTAAAATGACATACGGAGTCTGGGCAAGCAGCACGGTGGAGACACGGTGGTCCTGCTGCCCAGCCCCATAGGCAGCTCTGGCTGAGCAAGGGGCCAGGCAGAAAGGATGTCCTCGCAGCTGCAGGGTTTCTGTTTTCTGGCAAATCCCAAGATCTGGCTGTCCTTCCCAGCCCACTCAACAGAGAAGCCAATCTTGTCTTCCTTGCCCAAGCAGGACTTCGGAGAGGACGACTCCCTCTACATCACCAAGGTGACCACCATCCACATGGGCAATTACACCTGCCACGCCTCCGGCCACGAGCAGCTGTTCCAGACCCACGTCCTGCAGGTGAATGGTTAGTAAATGGCTCCGTGCATGTCGTTGCCCCAAAGTGTTCCCCAAAGGCTGCTCAGAATAACCCTCCTTCTCTCTTGCATTCTGCCTTCTTGAAGAAATACCTGACCCCAAAGCGTCCTATTGCTCCCGTATGTAAAGGGGGACTGGGGTGGTGGGCAGGGGCAGAGTCTGCTAACTCACTTCCCAGTCCAGCTCTTCCCCAAAGCCTCCTCTGATGAAGTGAGTCCAGGTGGGAGGGGTGAGTCATTTAGGTGGGTCAGCACCCCAGGGAAATTTGACATGTCAAGCCATGCCCAGCTGGGCCCCACCCTGAGCAAGCCGGAGCAGGGCGTCCGTGCACCAGAGAATAATGTGAAAGCTCCAAGTCAGCCCCAGATCCCTGGTGCCAGTGTCCAGGGCTTCTGTTTTGAGATAAAGCGTACACAGTATTGAGGATCATTGCATCACAAGGTTCAGTATCACTTGCCTCTGGGATCCTGGGTGACAAGCCATTTAAGGACAACAGAGTAAGCCCAGCTTGCCTCTGCATTTGTCCTAGAGGATGTTTTAGGGATTTTTATATTCATACTGCCTAAGTCATGTTTTATTAGTATTTCCCTTGAGCTGGGACATACTTAATCCTCTGGGGTTTTGTGCTATGCTTGTTGGCTTGACTCCAGATGTACAGTGAAGTTTCTGGATTCCATCAGAAATAACACACAGGTTCCTAGTTATAACATCCCTTGGATGAGCCATCCAGGCTGGCATTCAGAGTTCAATCTGTGTGTGCAGCCAGTAGGCAGTGCCTGGGTCACTCCAGGGGCAGATTGTGTGCTCTGCAGTGTGAAGAGGGCACTGCCATCTATAGCTGGCAAGTGGTACCCAGCATTGTACAATGTTGGTAAATGCGTGGTTGCACAACAACTCCATGTGACTTGGCACAGCTCCCTCTCGTCCTCAGACCAGCTGAAAATGGGAAATCAAGAATTCCTAGATCCTCCATCCAACCCTTCACATCTTGCCCCCACCCCATAAGAACCGAGGGCACAAGGAGAGGGCTTGAGCCTGGTCCCCTTCATTTCCTCCAGAACAAATCTGTGGGGAGAGGGGCCTGGGCGGGGGAATCCACCTGCCCAGGAGCCAGAGTAACTCACGAGTGAGAACCTGTCCTCACCTCAGGCTTCTGCAGGAGATATCTGTGGTCTTAAATACTTTCAATACACAAATTGCAGGTCCACACAAATTGCTGGGGGATCCTTCTGCCTCGTGTTCCCCCAGAATTCTGAGATAGAGCTCATGATGGGGGATGAACCATTTCCTCCCTCCCAGTGCCGAATCCGGGAGCAGGGCCCAGGCCCGTGGACACCATTTGCTGCTGGCTTTAAAGCAGAGACTAGGCTGCTCCCTGTCACTACTCGAGTGGAAAGTGGACTGTGCAGCTGGAGAATTTTGTTCAAGCCTCCCTACCCACCCACCAGCCTCTTGCTAAAGGGGCTGCTTGTGGCCTCAGGAAGTTGAAACAGCAAAACCTCCGTGCTGAGATCCAGAAAGAGGCCACTCGAAATCCGCTTTCTGATTGCTGAGAGATTTAAGGCTTCTCTTTAAGCTGAAGTCCTGAGTCAGAGGCAGCACACTGGGACCTCTGTATTTTTTTTAATAATTTAAAAATTGGTTATTTATTTGTTTATCTGGTGCATCAGGTCTTAGTTGCACAGTCAGGACCCGCACTGCATCGTATGGGATCTTCCGCTGTGGCCCAGACTCTCTAGTTGCGGTGCACAGGCTCAGGTGTGGCCTGTGGGCTTAGTTCTTCCGAGGCATGTGGAATCTTAGCTCCTCGACCAGGGATCAAACCTGTGTCCCCTTCATTGCAATGTAGATTCTTAACCATTGAGCCACCAGGGTTGTCCCAGGACCTCTGTATTTTGCAGTAGGTTTTCTACCTCATTCCATGGTGCACTGTGTTCAGCTCCATGGCAGTCAGGCTAGGCTATCCGGGTGGGCCTCACTCCAGGAGCCCTTGAGGTCCCTGGGCTGGGCTGGCCACCGGCAACTGGGGTGGCATTTGGGTCCATTAAGCAACTTGTCATGCGAGACAGCACTAAGGTAGACCCAGTATTGCCTCCCAAGGACATGAGTCCATTTCTGGTTGACCAGGGACAAGACACAACGTTTTCTGGAAGTGTATTCCAGAAGTGAAGCTTACTGTGTTGACTGAGAGGGTAAACCATCCTACCTGTGTGGGAAGATGGGAAGATGCTGTTGAAAGTAGAATGGCATGAAAGACACAATTACAGTAGGAACGTTTCCCAGATACCTACTGGGCACCTTCTCTGCTTCACAGATGAGAAACTAGGGGTTGGAAACTACAGAGAGATTAAATTACTTGCCCAGGACCCTCAGCCCTACAATTAGTAACAGCAAAATAGATCTTGACACCAAAGCCTGGACTCCTGATGGCTTTTCCGCCCCTTCACTCTGGACCCTTGCATTGTGGCTGCTGGAGAATCCAGGTGTGGTCAGCCGGCAGGTTGGTTTTGATCTGCTATGGGGGCACACTGCGGGGGTGGGGGGTGTCGCAGACAGGGAACAGGAAACCTGCCTGGCCTACCCCTGCCCCAGGTGCTGAGCTCAGGTCAGAAGCAGCAGGCACCCAATGAAGGACTTACAGCGCAGATGTAAGGCAGCCCCTGCCCTCAGCAGGACTGATGTTGGTGACCTGCACAGCTTGGTCGTCCAGCTCTAGGTGGGCTCAGCAGACCACTGTGCAGACACCAATGCTGCTCAGGGTCCCAGGGTCAGGAGGGCTGGGCTGCTGGGGAAAACTCACAGAGGCAGTGCACTTGGGGGCTTCCAAGCAGAAGGACTGGGAAGGAGAGAAGGCACTGTCTGTGCTCAGTACAGAAGCAGCACTACCTTGCTGGGTCATCTCATTAGGAAGCTGTGAGAGAGCAGTAACAGGTTCATCTGTAGGATTTGTTCCTTTTTGTCATTCATCTGCAGCATGAGTCAAAAGCATGAAAGATGTCCCCTAGTAACCTGGGTAGAATTAAGTGTGGTCACCCAGCTGTGCTGCAGGTGGCGAGGTTTGGTCTCCTCTTGGCCTGGAGAGGGCCTGTGGCTTATTTGAGCCAAGGCAGTGCCTGGGACACAAAGGGAGTGATGTTCTATGTCAGTTCCTCCTGCTAGCTTCTCCTCGGTCAGAGTGAGGACAGAAACAGGAGGATGATGAAGTGGGGAGGGGAGGCCTTGGCCAGCCCCCTGCCTCTCAGAAGGCTCAGAATTCTCCAGGTAACCAGCAGGCGTGCCAAGTATGTAGCTGGTGGGCCCAGGAGACAGAGAAATCATTCATGGGAAACCACTCAGACAAATAGAAACTGGGTAAGGCTGTTCCACCCAAGGCACAGTGCAGACCCAAACTGGAGACACCTCTGTCATAAGGTCAAGACATGAACTCTGAGCTAGAGAGGCCTGAGTTCAAATCCTAGTGCTGGTACTTCCTTGACATACATCCTAGGTGGGTAAACTCACCTGTAAAATGGGAATAACAATATACCTCCTGCCTTATAGGCCTGATGAGACAGGATATGTGTCAAATGCTTGGGAAATACCTGGAAAGATGTAATTCAAAGTTCAGGATGGGACAGATATAGGGGAGATTTTGTTTTGTCTCAAACCATATTTTAACCGTAGTTGGTGCACACAGATGGTTTGAGCTCACAGAGCTTGCAACCCATTATACAGATGGGAAGATCAAATCCAGAGGAAGTTGCCAGGCCAGGAATAAAATATAGACTTCTCCCTGGAGCTGCTCCATTCCCTGGTGGCAGGGACTGGACCACACATACTGGCTGAGCTTCTGGATGCCTTCTGGGGCTTCTCCATCCAGAACTCTGCCTTGACCTGGTTTGCTAAAGGGAACACTTCTAGGCAACTATTTCCTTTCTTTCTCAAATTATTAGTATAACTTCCCCATAGACCAGGCCTCCCAGAGATGAGACCCAAACACTGACATGATTTATAACTTCATGCAAACCTCCTGCATTGCTTCCATAAGAAGGAGGAAAAACTTCAGACAAATGATTAATCCATTAAATTAAAAACACCCTCGACCTCCCCACAGTTCAGACAAGTAACGATTCATTCCCAAAACACAATAGTAATCTCCCGAATCTGTTGATTACTGCAGCTTGGTACTTTTGTGAATGTGCCTCTTACTTAAGACATATTTATGCTGCCTTTCGCCTTGGAAATGATCAATGTTTCCCAAAGAAAATGTGCCGTTGCGTTGTGTATTCAAATGTTTTCACGGGAAGGTTTTGCAAATGTAAAAGGAAATGAATGTGTTTACCCAGGACAACATTAATTTCAAGTGATTTTGGTGTGTGAATTAACACAAAGGAAGAGAGGAGATCAGGGCCAAAAGAAAGCAATTGGGCTTTGCCTTGCTCCTGGCAGAGAGCTGCATCTCCACCCAGCCCTACCCTGGAGAGGTAAGGTCTCTCACAAAGAAAATGCAGGACTTTTCTCTGATCGGAACCTACCCAAACGGGGACCTCATGTACCAAGGTCTTGGATGCCTCCCTGCTCAGGGTTCTTCTCAGGCCCTCCCTCTCCTGGCAGGAGGCTGGATCCATGGCTCTGGCTGCAGTGCTCGCTCAGACCTGGTCCATACCACCTCAGCCTTAGCGATGCCCCATCGTACTTGAGGAACACAGTTGGGTCCTGTAAGCAGTGACCAGGCTCCCACCCAAATGATGAGATGGTTTTATTTTTTCCCTCTAACATCCTAGTACCAGTTATCAACTCTGCAAAGGTCAAGGCAGGGCAAAATGGGCTTCTCGGTGGAGCTCCTTGGTGCCCTGGAGTCTGCCTTCCATTCACAAGCCACCCTACCCTCCACTCCACCATGCAGGGCATGGGGCTGGGAAGACCCAGGAGGTCGCTGGCACTGATCTAGCCCAGGGGCCTGGGTCAGTCTTCAGGGCCCCTTCCCATTGCTGCTGGCTGAGCTGTGCTACTTTGGCTTCCACCATGCCAGTCTCTCAGGAACCATGGGAGTAGAGGCCCATGCCTCCACTCAGAGGGGCAACAGCAGCTTCCATGCCCAGGAGTCCACGTATGCACACACACTGGGACCTGGGCCCCGCCCCACCCCTCCCACATGCTCCTACCCTGTGAACACCTCGCTCCCAGATATGCCTGCCCTGCCCCCCTGACTCCCCTGCCCTGCACTGATTGTTCCCTTGGCAAAGAATCTCCCTTCCCACCCTCATCCCTCCTCCACCCTGCCTTGCCACCAACACCACGTCATCCTCAGGATCGTCATTCATTCAACAAGCATTTACTGAGTTTCTCTCCATAACACTCACCAGGCTAAGCACTGAAAACACGGCAGTGGAGACACCAAAATCCCCATCCTGTGGAGCAAGTCAAAAGGTGGAAGATACTAAGGGGGGAAATGTTTTAAACAGGAGGGGATAAGGAGACTCCAATAAAAGCTGGAAAATTTAGGTAGGATGGCAGGTCAAAGTCTTACTGAAAAGATGACATTGTGTCCATGTGGTGGGAAAGTCACAGATGCCTCCAAACGGTCTTTAAGGAGGAGGAGTGGCCATTCACTGAGCGGAGAAGAGGGTGAAGGAGCAGGCTTGGGGAAGGAAGATCAGGAGCTGGTGGTGACATGATAAAGACAAGGTGTCATGTAGCCCGTGTGGTATCTAAGTCTGGAGTTGAAGGGAGAGTTTTGACTGGAGGAAGAAATGCCATATGCCTCACAGGGTAGGTGGTGTTTAAAGTCAATGGACCAAGGTAGATGCTGAAGGAGGACAGATAAAGAAAGTCCAGCAAGGGAGCACGATGGCACTGGGAGCCTTGGGGCGGATGGGGAGGGAGGGGTGCGGTGATGAGAAAGAGCAGCCAGGAAGGCACAGACAAAGCCACAGAGATAGAAAATCAGGAGTGTGGTATCCGGGACGGGGTGATCAGCTATGCTGAATTCAACCAGAGGTAGGTCAGGGAAGATGAGGACAAGGAACTGGCCATTGGATTAGGTCAGTGGAGGTGGGCGTCACTGAGGCCCAGAGCAGAGATGTTTCCATGGTGTTGGGGGGATGGGTCTGCTGGAGCTGGCTCTAGGGGGAAGAGAAGTGAGAGCCACCAAGTGCGGATAACTCTACAGGGTATTTCTAAGAAGAAAAACAAGCCACAGTTGGGGAGAGTAGCAGGGGTAAAGATGTTTGGGTTTTTTTCCCTCAAGATGGAAATTAAAAGCATTTGTGGACTGATAGGAAAGATCCAGTTGAAATGGGGAACTGATACAGGAGGGAAAGAAAAGTGCTGGAGTAATGTCCTGGGTGAAATGTGAGGGGATGGAATCTAGGAATGAGGCTCTTGGGACAGAAAACTCAAAACCGGCATTTTTCTGGAGAAGGGAAAGAGAGGGTCTGCTCCACCTCCCAGCCTATGGGGTTGGGGACAAAGGGGCGAGGGAGCCGCATTCACCTAAGGGGCTGCAGGAGGAGGGTCACCAGGCTTCCATCTGAGCGAGAAGCTGAAGGGACACTCACAGAAGAGTCTGAGGAGAGAGGATATTTTGCTGATGGTGGAACATGAGTTCTAGAAGGTACAATAGCAGGTTTGGGGATAAGGGATGCCCCAGAGACCTCAGCTCTTGTGAAGACGGACAGGATCCCAAACCAAGGGCGTGAGCAGAAATGTCCTGGTGGTCCTGAGTTGGAGATGAGACTGGGGATGGAACCACTGGGAGGTGGAGCACTTGAGGATTGAGGCCCATCTTTAGTCTGACGGACAGAGAGAGGTCTGAAGAGGAGTGGTTGTAGACCCCAGGATGGCTTCAGCAACTGGAGCCCTCCAGTCCAGTCAAGGGTGCCCCTCTCTGCACCCGTGAGCCGTCTTCTAACCCCTGCCACTGGAGGCCCAGTGTCTTTGCCCAGCAAATAGACCCTTGTTTTTGAGAGGATGATTCCACACCTTCAACTTTCAGTCAGGGTTTGTTTTGTTCTACAACGCTCCCACCTTTTTCAGTTCAGTCCATCTGTGAAAGCTTCCCCATCAGGGCTGACCCAGCATCTCACCTACAACCTGACAAGTAAAAACCAGTCCCCCAGCCCTCTGGAATCAAAATACCGTGGGGGGGGCCCAGCATTGTTGTAACAAGCACCCCACCCCACCCTCCCACCAGGGGATGCAAGTACATGCTCAGGTTGACCTCTTCATGGGTCCACAGAGTCCCATCAGACCTCAGGGCAGGGGCAAAGGCCAGTCTTCAAGGCTGGTGCTGGCCACCAGGTACCTCACTGAGGAGGGCAGTCCACAAACCCACAGCCCACAGGACGAACCTGCTGCCAATAGAGGGGGAGGCACCATGGCAGAAGGGAGGTTGGTGTTTCCTTTGTGAGGTGGACAGAGTGCATCTGAGTGCTCTATTCTGATTAGTCTTCCCAGACCCCGTCCCCATTCGCCTTCTTGCCATGCCCCTCACACTAGCAATTATGTTATTCACCTTCCTCCCGACAGAAAGCTTCATGAGGCCAGAGACTGGGCCAGTCTTTTTCACTGCTCTGTGTGTAATACCTGACACTTGGTGGTTATTCAGTCACTTAATTCTGTATGATTCTTTGTGACCCCGTGGACAGCATGCCAGGCTTCTCTGTCCTTGACTTTCCTGGAGTTTGCTCAAACTCATGTCCACTGAGTCAGTGATGCCATCCAACCATCTCATCCTCTGTCACCCGCTTCTCCCTCTGCCCTCAATCTTCCCCAGCATCAGCGTCTTTTCCAGTGAGTCAGCTCTTCGCATCAGGTGGCCAAAGTATTGGAGCTTCAGCTTCAGAATCAGTCCTTTCAATGAATGTTCAGGGTTGATTTCCTTTAGGATTGACTGATTTGATCTCCATGTGTTCCAAGGGATAAGAGTTAATAAATGGCTGCACAATATTGAGTTGACAGGACTTTGTAAAATCAACCAAGACCATTAATGTGGTGCTAGACTCAAAGATGGGAATTCCCTCAGCCCTCCTCACCACCACCACCGCCCCTGCCATCTCTCCCTTTCCCTCTTCCTCTCCCCCTCCCCCATTAGCTATTGTAATTCTTGAAATACTTTGTGATATCTAGTATGAAAAAACTGCCACACCATGACATGTTTTTCAAAATTTCTTCCACTATTCTTGCACAGTCTTTCTTCTAGCTAAATTTGAGAATTGTTTTGTTAAGACCCCACCAATTGATTTGAACTGGAATTAGATTAAATGTTTGGCATAATTTGGAGTATCTTGTGTCCTAACAACAGTAAGCCTTCCTACCCAAGATCATGTCTCTCTAGTTTTTCAAGTCTTTTTTCAAAGTCTTCAGGGAGATGTTATAATTTCCTTCCTTTCAGTCTGCTGTGTTTTCTGTCTCATCACTGCTAGTACAGAAGTTTGTCTGTTTGGGTGCTGACCCCTTTACAATACTCACTTTTAACCCAGAGGGATGGTATGGGGAGGGAGGTGGGAGGGGGGTTCAGGATGGGGAACACGTGTACACCTGTGGTGGATGCATGTTGATGTATGGCAAAACCAATACAATATTGTAAAGTAAAAAAAAAGTAATAATAAAAAATTTTTTTAAAAAAAGGAAAAAAAATAAAACCTTTCATTTTTGGTTCATTATCTGGACCATATCCAAACAAAGAATCATTTTTCTCCATCTCTTTAATATTTGTTCCTTCCCATTTCTTGCCTTCTGTTGACAATAACACCCACCAAATGTTGGCAGTCTGGTATTACCTCCTTTCCTCTTTTGTTTTTTCCCCACTTCATGTTTTACCATTCTGAAAAGAATGGTGCCATTCTTTTGTTTTATAGAGATATTCTTCATTATTGGAAGAAAATGTTATTCTGTTCGTATTTTATTGAGGTTTTTTTCCCCGCAAGAAATGGATTTTGAGTTTTTTTTCAAATGCCTTTTGGTGTCTAGCAAGATTATCAAATGGTGTTTCTTTTTTGACTGCCTTTGACTTGGATATGATTAATTACAGAGTTCCTAATAAGTCATTGAAGCACATTATATTTGGTACCAGTATGTTCTTTTAATTCCATGCTAGATTTGATTTGCTAATATTTTTATGTGTGTATTTGGCTTTTTGTGTTTTTAATTTAATTTTTATTTTGTTTTGGAGTATAATTGATGTGCAGTGCTGTGTTAGTTTCAGGTGTCCAGCTAAGTGATTTACTTAGACATATACTCATTCTTTTTCAGATTCTTTCCCCCTATAGGTTATTACAGAATATTCAGTAAAGTTCCATGTCCTATACAGTAAGTCACTGTTGATTATCTGTTGTATATATGGTGTGGTATGCATGCTAAGTCACTAAAATGGTGTCCAACTTTTGCAACCCTATGGACCATAGCCAGCCAGCCTCCTCTGTCCAAGGGATCCTCCAGCCAAGAATACTGGAGTGGGTTGCCATGCCCTCCTCCAGGGGATTTTTCCCACCCAGGAATTGAACCCTTGCTTCTTTTATCCCCAGCATTGGCAGGCAGGTTCTTTATAACTAGTGCCACCTGGAAAAGTGAAAGTGTTAGTCACTTAGTTGTGTCCAGCTCTTTGCGAATCCATGGACTATAGCCCACCAGGCTCTTCTGTCCATGGGATTCTCCAGGCAAGAATACTGGAGTGGGTTGCCATTCCCTTCTCCAGGGAATCTTGCCGACCCAGGGATCAAACCCAGGTCTCCTGCATTACAAACAGATTCTTTATTGTCAGAGCCACTGGGAAGCCCATTTTATTTATGTGCTCAGTCGCTCAGTTGTGACTGACTCTTTGTGACTTCATGAACTATAGCCCACCAGGCTCCTCTGTCCATGGAATTTTCTAGGCAAGAACACTGGAGTGGATTGCCATATGTGTGTGTTAATCCAAAACTCCTAATTTATTCCTCTCCTTCACATTCCCCTACTAGCAAGCATAAGTCTGCTTTTGAAGTCTGTGGGTGCCAATAAGTTCATTTGTATCATTTTTCCCGCATATAAGTGATATCATATGACATTTCTCTTTGACTACTTCTCCTATCTCTAGGTCCATCAATATCTTTTATTTTTACCTTGTATGGGAATATAGTTAATTAATAGTGTTAGGTTTGTTAGTTTCAGGTTTACAGCAAAGTGATTCAGTTATATGTGTATCTATTCTTTTTCAAAAATTTTTCCCATTTAGGTTATTACAGAATATTGAGCAGAATTCCATGTGTTATATAGTAGGTCATTTTTTAGTAGGTCCTATTTTAAATATAATAGGGTATATAGGTCTATCTCAAACTCTCAACTTATTCATCCCCACAACCTTTCCACTTTGTTAACCATATGTTTATTTTCTAAGTCTGTGAGTCTGTTTCTATTTTGCAAATAAGTTCATTTGTATCATTTTTATAGATTCCGAATATCAGTGGTATCATATGATATTTACCTTTCTCTTTCTGACTTACTTCACTTAGTAAGATAATCTCTGTGTCCATCCATGTTGCAGCAAATGACATTATTTCATTCTTTATAATGGCTTATAAATTATACCACATATTCTTCATCTGTCAATAGACATTTAAGTTGCTTCCCTGTCTTGCCTATTGTAAACAGCACTGCAATGAACTTTGGGGTGAATGTGTCCCTTTGAATCATGGTTTTCTCCAGATATACGCCCAGGAGTGGGACTGCTGGATCTTATGGCAAATCCTTAGGGATGTTTTCAGCTAGTATCTCTTCAAATACTTTCTCAGGTTCACTGTCTCTCTCTTTTCCTTCTGGTACCCTGTAATGTGAATGTTGGTGCATTTCATTTTTTCTCTCTGGCATCAGCTGTGCCAAGTGTCTTTCTTAGGGCATTTAATGTTGCCCCAGAGGTCTCTTAGACTGTCCTCATTTCTTTTCTTTCTTTTTTCTTTACTCTTTTCCATGACAGTGATTTCCACCATTTTGTCTTTCAGCTCACTTATCCATTTTCCTGCCTCATTTACTCTGCTATTGATCTCTTCTAGTGTATTTTTCTTCCCAGTTATTGTATTTTTCATCTCTTTGTGTTTGTTCTTTACTTCCTCTAGGTCTTTGTTAAACATTTCTTGTGTCATCTTAGTCTGTGCCTCCATTCTGTTTCTGAGATCTTGGATCATCTTTACTATCATCACTCTGAATTCTTTTCCAGGTAGATTGCCTATCTGCATTTCACTTAATTGTTCTTCATGGTTTTTATCTTGTTCTTTTGTCTGGAACAAATTTCTCTGCTGTCTCATTTTACCTTTTTGTGTCTGTAGTCTCCTTCCCACAGGTTGCAGGATCTTTTTGCTTCTGATGCCTGCCCTCTGGTGGGTCAGGTTGGCCCAGGGGCTCGAGCAGGCTTCCTGGTGAGGGGGACTGGTGCTGCCTAGTAGTGGATGGTGCTGTGTCTTGTCTCTCTAGTGGGCAGGGTCATGTCAAGGCATGTGTTTAGAGGTGACTGTAAGCTCAGTGCAACTTTAGGCAGCCTGTCTGATGATGGGTGGTGCTGTGTTCCCACTCTGCTGGTTGTTCGGCTTGAGGTGTCCCAGCAGTGGAGCCTGCAGGCTGTTGGATTGGCCAGGTCTCATTTCCAAAATGGTGACCTCCAGGAGCGCTCACACTCATCAGTATTGTCTGGACCCTCTGCCATCAGCATCCTTGCCCCCACAGAGGGCCACAGCAACCCCTGCCTCCCCATGAGACCCTCCAATACATGGAGGTATGTCTAGCCCAGCTCCTATGGAGTCACTGCTTTGTGCTGGGTCCTAGTGCATGTGAAATCTTGTGTGCACCCTCCAAGAGTACAGTCTCTGTTTTTCCCAGTCCCGTGGAGTTTTTCCCAGTCCTACACTCTGTTTTTCCCAGTCCTACACTCAATCCCCACTAGCCTTCAAAGCCCAGTGCTCCGGGAGATCCTCCTCCCAGAGCTAGACCCTCAGGCTGGGAAGCCTGACTGGGGCCCAGAGCTCTCACTCGTGCAACAGAACCTCTGTGATACAATTATTTTCTAGTTTGTGGGTCACCCACCTGGCAGGTATGGGATTTGATGATATCACAAAAGCTCCCCTTCTACCAGCTCCTTATGGCTTCTTCTTTGTCTTTGGATGTAAAATATCTTTTTTGGTAGGTCCCAGTCTTTTTTTTTTCCCCCAGCGGTAGTTCAGCACTTAGTTGTGATTTTGGTGTTTTTGTGAGAGGAGGTATGTGCAAGTCCTTCTATTCCACCATCTTGTCTGGAATCCTGATTTGCTAATATTTTACTTGGAATTTGGGTAAATCTAGTGCTGAGTGAGTTAGGTCTGTAGTGATCTATATTGTACTCTCTTTGGCAGGTTTCCGTGTCCAGGTTATACCAGCTTCAGGATAAAATTTGGTACATCTTCTCTGTGGTATGCTCTAGGAATTAGCCATTCCTAAAAGGAACTTCCTTATGAAACTAGTCAGGGTGCTTCCCTATGAAACTAATCAGTAGTGCTTTTTTAAAAACAGCTTTATAGAGGTACAATTTATATACAGATGTTTAATATATATAAATTCATGACTTTGGACATGTACACGCATATGATACTACCACCACAATCAAGGTAACAGACGTACCCATCCCCTCCACAAGTTTCCTAGAGTCCCTTTGAGTTTCTTGTTTGTTTGTTTTGTGGTGAGAACACATAACATGAGATATACCCTCTTAATGGATGTTTAAGTGTACAATATAACATGCTGATTATAGGCCCTTATTGTATAACAGATCTCTACAATCTATTCATTGAATAACTGGAAAGTAGTGTTTTTAATAAATATTTTCTTCTTGATTCCATGTCAATACTTAAAAGTTTCCTTTTAAGTGATTCATCTCATTGAGATTTTGATGTTTATTACCTATAATTGAACATAGTATTTCCATACTTTTAAACCTACTCTGTGTTCTTTATTTTATTTTAGTAGCCAGCCTTGCCAGAAATTTGGCTATTTTATTGATTTTCATGAAAAGCCAGGTCTCAGATTTATCAGTTCCTCTCTTTTTTGGCAAGTTTATTCATTCCTTTCTATTTTTGTTGATTCTTCCTTGTGGTTGCTTGGCAGGCTTATATAAATAGTGATCTAGCAGGAACCAAGGTTATTCACTCCCAGGTCCTGGCCTCCCACATTCTAGAATCCAGGGTACTCTACCTCCTTATCCAACTCCCCACCAGTCCGGTGCTCCTAGAGCCCCCAACCCTATCTCTGAGCCTCTTGAGCAAAACCCTACTAACTTTTCCACTTGAACCCCATTCCTCCCTTTACAAAATTCAGGTTATAAGAAGGTTTCCTAGATAAATTACTGTTTCTTTGCTCTTTGAACCAAGGGGAGTCAGAGAAGGGAGATCCACTTCTGTGTTCTAAGCAGCCCTCCAGGTATACCTTAGCTATAGCCCCATTTATGTCCTCCATCCCCAGTGGCCTGACCTGTGACAAGGACCTTCTCCCACCTCCTGGGACTCTTCCCTTAGAACTGCAGACAAAGAGAAACCACAAAAATGACTCAGACTTTATTGTTGTTTGGTCTCTGTGGTTAGCACCTCCCAGCTGATATTATGCAGATGGCTCTGGTCACTCTGAAGGTGGGTTTGTGCCCTTTGCTAGCTATCCATTTGGCTTTATCCTTGGCCTCTTACTTTGCCCCAACGGTCAACCAGAGGAAAGACTTGAAACTCAAACTAAGTTGATCAGATTATTAACAGCTTCCTGAAGAGCTACAGCATCCATTTCTCACAATGAGGGGATAGAATGTTTCTTTTGTCCTCAGCCCATCCAAGCACAGATCACTAGAAATTTTCAGGTTCTAGGATCAGCTTTATCACTTCCTTCTATATGCACGTCAATTTGTTCTACCTCTAGTCCTAGAGGAAATCTCTCTCCTAACATACTGGATCACTTACTTTTATCAGACAATGCGCTCAATCGCTTCAGTCGTGTCCAACTCTTGGTGACCCCATGGGCTGTAGCCTACCAGGCTGCTTTGTCCATGGAATTCTCCAGGCAAGAATACTGGAGTGGGTTGCCTTTAGGAGTGTCCAAAGAACTCTGTAAAAATGTTGTTGCTCACTTTAGGAGGAATCCTCCCACCTTTCCAAAAGACATATGATGTGGTTTTTATTGTTGCGTAGTTTTGTATCCATGCCATTACATGAGTCCTCACAAAGCCTTTTTGGAAGTATATAGAGTAAAATATATGAATAAGTAAGATCCAACAATTCCACTGAAAATGGTAATTATTTTATTTCCTGGGCTTAGAGCTCAGGGTAGGAGGGAAGACCCTCAGACAACCCTTACTTCTTCCTGCCCTACAGACAGCCCATGTCGGAAAGGCCAGGGGGGGAGGGTGCTGACGTCCTCCTCACCCCTGCTCATCTGATGAGTAGGCCTGGTCATATCCCCAGTCCCAAACTTGACTGCTAGGGCCCACAGCTGAGTCAAGAATGAACAAGGGGGGATATGCCTTGTACCCATGTTCCAGGGGATGAGAAGTGGAGAAATAAAATGACCCACTGGAAAATCAATGGGCTTCCCTAGAGCAGTGATGTAATTAGTAGCCCTGCCAGTCAATGCCCATAAGTGCTTTGTGAAGCACTTCCTGCAAGAAATTAAGTCCCTGTCCAATGGCTTTCCGATAACAGAAATAATATATCTGAATTTTATTCATTCAGAAATAAATTTTGGTGGTTGTTGCTCTTTATGTGTAGCAGCTGAACAGCCTTAAATATTTGGATGCCTTTCTGATCATATTTAGAATAATGATGAGTGCCATGAATTACAGAGTACAAAGCCTGACATGTTTATTGCCTACAATCCATTTTATAGCCCTTTCTTTTAGAGCCTGAGTTGCTGCAGAATGTTTGCAAACTAGTTACAAAGAGAACTCCAGAGTTGCCTCTCGGTTCAGCCCTCTGGGCAGAGTCTCAGTGTGGGACCACAGGCCCGAGGCAGGTGAAGACCTGTTCTCACCAGCACTAACTCTCACCCATAGTGCCACCCGTCATCCGCGTCTATCCAGAGACCCAGGCACAGGAGCCGGGGGTGGCAGCAAGCCTGAGATGTCACGCAGAGGGCATTCCTATGCCCAGAATCACTTGGCTAAAAAACGGCATGGAAGTCTCAACCCAGATGTCAAAACAGCTCTCCCTTTTAGGTAAGAGCCCCCCTTGATGTCTTTGTGCCATTAATGCCATCAAGTTCAAGCTGACACTCTCTCTAGGAATGGGAATAAGAGGAGTGATTTGTTTCTAAGTCAGACATGGGGAGCAAACAAATGTCTCTCCAGATTTTCCTGCTCTGTGGTCTCACACAGATCTCTCTGAGCACAATGAGGAGATGCTGTCAGCTAGGTCCCAGGTCACCTGCAGTTCAGCTCCGCTGTTCCAGCCCTTCCTGGGTATATATCAGGGTACTGACGGCCCTTAGCCCTGCTGAGGGGCTGTACTTATAACCTCAATACTCTCAATAGGAGAGAGAAAGGCAGGGGGAGGTCCCAGCTGAGCAGGCCACCCTGCGCTCTGTTCTTTCTGCAGCCAATGGGAGCGAGCTCCACATCGGCAGTGTTCGGTATGAAGACACGGGGGCATATACCTGCATTGCCAAAAATGAAGTGGGTGTGGATGAAGATATTTCCTCCCTCTTCATTGAAGACTCAGCTAGAAAGACCCGTGAGTCCACTTTTGCCTTTGAGCTCCTTACTGAGCTGGTTGGGAGACACTGGGTTGCAGGGGCCATAGCCACCAACCATGAACCCCTGGAGACAGGGGTAAACCTTATGTCCTTCCACGTATCCTGGGACAGAGGATGGCCAGAGGTGAGAAAACTTTGCCTGTAAACCTAGACAACTCTGCAAACACAGGCAGGGAAAGTCTCTGGACAGCAGACAGAGTCCAAGGCCACAAGGAAGCCTTCATAGCCTATCCCCATTTCTGCCTCCTGCTTGCTCTGTCCTTCATCCACAAAATTGCTCCTACTAACCACCCACCAGCAGCTGCTGCCCTCCCATAGCCCAGGACCTGGCCCACACACTCACCCACACATGCTTTTACTCCAGGGATTGCCTACTTGGAGTGCTAAGCAGGCTCTTTCTCATAGCCACTGCTCCCCAGTAGGCTCTACAGGAGTAATTTCATGGACATGGGTGTTAGATATGGTCTCTTTCCTGTGATCAAAGACCCTTAGCTGAGTCTTTATCATCAAGGGAGAAAATCAAAAAAAGTATTGCAGATGGTCTTCCTAAGGAAAATCCTAGCAGAAAACCAGCATGCTTCTGGAAGTAGTCCAGGAGGTCTGAGGGATGTTGCTTGCTGTTTATCATCCACAGAAGAGAGAATCCCATTAGCTTCTGTGATCCTGGGACCTGATTCATTGGAAACCAAAAGGGTCCTGAGCCCTGGAAGCATTTGTCTCTGCCCAGCATCCCCCCTCAGTGTTGTGGGGGGCGATGAGTGGTACAGAGTCCATACATGATGAACTAGATACCAGTGTGTTCTTGAACTGAATCACTACAATGTTCTGACGTTGATTTTTCTTTTGTTTTCTTCCCCCAATCATGTACCTGCTTTCTTCATTTCTCTGATGCTGCAGTTGCGAACATTCTATGGCGAGAAGAAGGTACCAAGCTTATTTGTTCTGTATTGTGCCTGTAATCACATGTGTTCATGGCTCCATAACATGCCATCTTTCCATGCACCACCAATAGTTCTTTTAAACATCAAGCAATCCCTACAAGTGGGGTCCACAGGCCAGATCAGAGTGGAAATCCACATCAGACTCAAGTGGCACACTTGAGTTTAAACTTGGTTTAAACCTACTAAGTGTCTTTAATAGGCTTCCCAGGTGGCACAGTGGTAAAAAATTCGCCTGCCAGTGCAGGTGACATAAGAGATGCAGATTCAATTCCTGGGTTGGGAAGATCCCCTGGAGTAGAAAATGGCAACCCACTCCAGTATTCTCGCCTGGAGAAATCCATGGACAGAGGAGCTTATTGGGCTACAGTCCATGGTGTCACAGAGTCAGACATGACTGAGCATGCACAAGCACAGATGTCTTTGATGTCTAATGTCTTTAATGGACATTAGACTATTCGACTTTTTAGAACAAAAGTTTCCATTTAAAGCTATTTTGAAACCTCCACTGAAGCAGACTTCTTGGCAGGGATCCTGGTCAGAACTGAGCCTTAAAATATTTTCTAGTAACTGATGTTGGTGTTGGGGTTTAGTGTTACTTTGAGAAAATGCTAAAGAAAAAAGCTACCATCATGTCTGTAAATATACATTTGCATGTATCTTTCTCAATGAATAGGTTTTTAAACCTATGTGTATCTACCCAACGATCTTTAGATATTAGGCCAGGCCATACAAAACTGCCATTTGGGGGGAATTGCCTGACAGTCCAGTGGTTAGGACTCCATGTGTCTACTGCTGGGGGCCCAGGTTCAATCCCTGGTCAGGGAACTAAGATCCCACAAGCCACATGGCCAAAGAAAGCAAAAAACAAAATTGCCATTTTTGTATATCAAAAGTGGTCTAATAATATGGTTCAAAAACAGCAAGCACATGTGGGCACTGGGTTAAGAGCCTGAGTCACTGTGTTGGATGCATTTGCAATGGACCCCCAACTCTCCCTCTGAACCCCTCCACCAGAGACTCCAAATCACCTGAGGTACCTTGTCCTCTAGCTTGGTGGACAGGGGAGAGGATGAGCACCAGCAGAAGGCACCGTGAGATCCAGGGTTAAGCACTAATTCTCCGTTTTTGAAAACCAGCACATTTCCTCATGTTTCTTCTTAAGAACGTCACAGGCTGTTACCTGCCATCTAGCATGCGCATGCATACAAGCACTCAGAGTAATTTCCTGACTGTCAGGCACTAATGCTCACACAGTCTGGGAGCAAAACAAAGGCAGAGCCTGGAAAATGAGGGATTGTTGCCAGTAGGTTTTAGGAATCCTCAGAAGGAAAGTCATGGCAACAGTTGCTAATCAGGGACAGCGGTCCCTTGGCACTGCCTCAACCTGGCTTCTAGGCCACCGCGCACACAGAGAGCTTTGGCTCTGTTTCTTTAAAAAGTGCTTCCTAAGGGGTGTTTACAAGTCTCAAAAGTGGAGAACTGCAGAGAGCGCAGGAGACCCTGGAAAGTATTAAATGCAGCTCTGGAGGCCCAAAGGCCAAATTAAGACCCACAGCTGCCTCAGAGCTTAGGGCTGGCTGGTGCTAGGCTGATATTGGACAACCCAGCAGTGAACAGACTCCATCGCACCTGGCAGCTGTCTGCCCACGCCCTTCCCTGCTCACACTCAAGGACCCGAAGTTGGAGAATACAGGAGCAAAAGCAGAGAGGTTGGCAGGGCTCTCCCATCTCTGAATAGGAGCAGTGACATGATGGACTCCCAATAGCAGAGAATGTTCCCCTGTGCCCCTTGGTCAAGCTCACCACAGACAGAACCTTGGGGTCTGACTCGTGAGGCAGCTCTCTTGTGAAGTCAGTTACTTGTGGAGCAAGGCCTTGTTGAGCTTCACGTTGCACTGTCCACTGTGGCAAGGCTCAGTGCTCAGCCTGCAGCATAGCTGCAAGCCCCACGTGGGCTCGACAAAGCCTTCGGTCTCATGTTGGTTCTTCCAGCCACTGATTTTCTAAGAACCTTGGGAGCCTATTGTGGGGTTTGTGATTGTTTTGCAGGGACGACCTCCTCTGGCCCCTAGGTTTGAGCAAGAGGAGCTTGCCAAATGACAGTGTATAGAAGAGAAAGTCTTGCTGGAGACACGATAGATTGGGGTCACAGCAAATGTGTGTTCCCTACCCCACTCCATACACTGGCCACTGTGTGGGAGGCACAGGCCCACTTTGTCTGGCTCTTGGGAGAGGCTGCCCAGCACCCAGGATTCCCACTGGGACCTATGCAGAGTGCGCCCAGGCGTTCCCAGCTTGCGAGAGGCTGGGGTCTAGCTGTTTATAGCGGCAGGAGCCCTCAACTCAGCGTAGAACCAGAGGCAGGTGAGGCTGTGTTGTGGAGTCAGGGGCCCCTGTCCACACTGGGAGCCACGGGCACTGGTGAAAGTGACCAGCAGAGCCACTGAAAGTAGGCAGAACAGGATTCCCATTTGCCTGTTTCATCATTTTCTCACTCACTAAAAACTTACTCCATTAGTCAATTAAGTCAGTACACTGGTTTTATTAGCATGCTAGGAAAGAATTTTTCACATAGGTAATTCTCTTAGAATTCCTAGTAATCTTTTCAATGTGTTACCTTCGAAAGCAATGAAGGGAGAGAGGAAGGGGTGTGGGGGAGGAAGAGGGAGAACTCTAGACCTTACCCATCCCTGTGCCATGCTGACCTTGTATGGAGAGCAGGGCAAGGGGACAGAGCCCAGGTGCAGGCTCCAGGTCTGTTACAAGGGCCTGTGGCCTCAACCAAGCCCCTCTTCATCTTGGGCCTGTTTTTTGGTTTTTGTCTTTAAAATAAGGAGGCTGAACTAGCTGGTCCCCAAGGCCCCTTCTTTGCTGATCTAAGGAAATTTCTCCCCAGACAGCCATGGCCCTGGGCTAGGATGAGGTAGGGGGCAGGCAGCTGGCCTGACCCAGCTGTGGGCTCTGTTACCTGGCATGGGGCTGCCGCGGGGAAACTGGTAAGGCAGAGGTTGGAGCAAACTGTCTTGAAGGAAATGTTCACTGGCACAGAGGCCAGGTTTGGACAAAGAAATACCAACCCCAGCATTCTTAGGCCCCCATGTTCCAAGTGGCAGCACTGTACATAAATGTGTTTAAAAAAAAAAAAAACTTTGTTTTTTTTGGCATCATCTGATCCATTCTGATTTGCCTAGTTGACAAGGACCAAGGGAGACTTTGCCTTTCAGGACGTGTATGCATTCAGTTGCTCAGTCTTGTCTGACTCTTTGTGGCCCCATGGACTGCAGCCTGCCAGGCTCCTAGGCCCATGGAGTTTTCCAGGCAAGAATACTGAAGTAGGTTGCCATGCCCTCCTCCAGGGCATCTTCCCGGCCCAGGGATCCCAACCCAGGTCTCCCGCATTACAGGTGGATTCTTTACTAGCTGAGCCACCAGGGAAGTCCGAGAATACTGGACTGGGTAGACTTTCCCTTCTCCAGGGCATCTTTCTGACCCAGGAATCGAACCAGGGTCTCCTGCATTGCAGGTGGATTCTTTACCAGCTGAGCTACCAGGGAAGCCCTTAGGAAAGGTCAAATGTAGGTCACAGCCAGAGCTGTCCTTTATTTGAAAACTTGTGTTGACGGCCAGCTGTGGATGACCTGGGGCAGGAGTGCATGTCTGGGAAGACAGCCTAGGGACTGGAGGGCCCTCGGTGTACATGTTGATTCTCAGCCCTCAGGCACTTGCTCCCCACGCACTGCCTGCTCATCTTGCCTCGCCCCTCCTGGACCAGACCTTGCACTCTGTGCCTACACCCGACACAGCCAGGCTGCCGGTTTCATCTGTGCCCAAGGCGGCCTGTGAGCCTGCCTGGGGACCAGCTGCTAGGAAGGGCATAACCATGGCTGTGCTTGCTCCTCGCAGGCCTCAGTGTGGGAAACATGTTTTACGTCTTCTCCGACGATGGCATAATCGTCCTGCACCCGGTGGACTGTGAGATCCAGAGGCACCTCAAGCCCACGGAGAAGATCTTCATGAGCTATGTAAGTGTCTGGCACTGGGGACACTCCACATCACATGCAACATCCCAGCAACATCACACAACAGCCTTTCACCATGTGTGCCACCGGGTTTCTTGAATTCTGTTTGCTATATATGATGTGGCTCCAGATGCCTTCCTCCAGTGGCCACTTCCATGCATGGAGCCTGAAGGGAGGCCCCAGGAGGACAGATGGGTTCCTGGCCTCCACAAGTTCACAATCAAATGACAGAGACAGTAGTGTGAATGGACAGCTTCCAAACAGATCCTGCTAGAAGAATGTGTAAGGTACATGGCAATGATAAGAGAGGCCTCTCCAGGGGCAAAGTCAGAGAAGACTCCGGGGGCAGGTGATGCCTGGGCTCAGTTGTGAAGAACAGGTAGGAATCGGTGATGAATGTCAAGAGGAAATGTCATGAATGTGGAGCACAGGAGCATAAAACATCAGGTCATGTTCAGGGAACCACAAATATTCTATATGCCTGGAGGACAAATGGATGTGAGAAGGGCCTAAGATTGAGGATGACAGTAGGTAAGGGTCAGGGCTGATGAGTCCTAAGGGGAAGCACCGAAGGGCTTCAAGCGAAGGATGGCCAGCATTATGCTGCTTTGGAACATGTGCAGGGCCTCACGGAGGGTGAGGATCAGGAGGGCTGCACTAGAAGCCCAGAAGTGGGTAAAGAGGCTGTTGTGATTATCCAGGAGAAGATGGGGACCTGGGTTAAACCAGTGCTGGTGAGAATGGGAAACAGTAGATTTTTGAGCTTTGGAGGCCCTCAGTGGTCCCCAGGGAACAGGGGAGAGAGCATGAAACATGTGAGTGGCCTGAGCATCAGAGCTGCTATGCACAATTCAGAGGCTGGGTAGAAAATGGCAGTGTGACATGCAGGGGGCAGAGGCAGAAGAGACGACTGCAGGCAGCAGGTCCAAAACAACTCTTCCAGCCCCCCAGACCCTGCTGCCAGGAGGCATCCTCAGGGCTGTGGCTCCCACCCCTCAGTTCTGTCCCTTCCACTGGTGTCCCACTTGGCCTTGCATTGGTGGATTCTTACTAGAGGTCTGACCTAGCTAATCCCTGGCTTCTTGAGGGTAGAAGCATGGCATTAATCCAAGAGTCATCTAAGAGCCCCCATGAGCCCTCTACTCAAAGACATACAGTGGATACACTGGGCCACAGTGATGGGCTTGGAGCTCACAGAGCAAGTGGGCTTGGCCCAGACAAGTTCCTGAAACAAGTTTGTTGTATTGCTGTGCTGGCTGGTGGTGTATTTCACAGTGTTATGTTTCTTATATTTGCAGCTTGGGAACAGCTCTTTTCCAGACTATTTCATTTGAATTAATCATATTTTGAAGTGTTAACCTCTGATAAGTTTTCCCTCCACGTGATAGCCATGAAACCATCTAGAAAGAGTTGTTGTTAGTCACTAAGTCACGTCCAACTCTTAGCAACCCATGGACTGTAGCCTGCCAGGCTCCTCTGTCCATAGGATTCCCCAGGCAAGACTACTGGAATGAGTTGCCCTTTCCTTCTCCAGGGGATCTTCCTGACCCAGGGATCAAACCCATGGCTCCTGCGTAGGCAGCAAATTCTTTACCACTGAGCCACTACCAGCCCCCTAGTAAGAGTGGTCCTAGTTAATTTCTAGCAGTTAGGTTTGAATAATTGCAACCCATCACATTGGCACTAACTTCTCATATATTTGCAATAACCTAACCTGGAGCTTGCAAGGGAAATCTCTCAAATCCTAAGCAGGGCTCAATTTTCCTAAGAAACTAGAACATACACAGTAAGAGAGGTCCTGTAGGCATTTCAGGCAACTCAAACCTCTGTGAGCTATGGAACAGTCCCAAATAACAGTTTGCTCACCTACAAAATGGCCAGAACCTCCCAGGAGAGTTACGATGAGCTGACCCTCTTCCTCAGGTTCTGGGTGAGTAGGCAGTTGGTGCTTCTCATCTCTGGCCTCTCTGCTGGATGAGAGTCCACTTTGCCCAGCAGGATGCTGCAGGGTTAGTAGGTCAGGGCACAGGCTGTAGAGCAGGATCTGCACAAGTGATATCAGAGCCCACCTCCATCACTCAGCAGGCCAAGTGGCTTAAGAAAAGTGTTTAACCCCTCTAAACCTCTGTCTTTTCTCATAGGTAAATTAAAGTTATTGTGAGGATTAAGGGCTTCCCAGGTGGCGCTAGTGGGAAAGAACCCACCTGCCAATGCAAGAGAGCATAAGAGACGTGGGTTCAATCCCTGGGTCAGGAAGATTCCCTGAAGAAGGGCATGGTGACCCACTCCAGCCTGGAGAATCCCATGGACAGAGGAGCCTGGCCGGCTATGTCCATAGGGTTTCAGAGTCAGACATGACTAAAGCAACTTAGCACACAGGCATGTAAGGATTAAATATGATGACAGAGAGTGAAATGTAAAAGGAGAAAGACCTGCTTCAAAGCTATTGCAGCTGTTTAGGAAAGAAACTGGGCTTAAGCTAGAACATAGAACTCCGAGATTTAGGAGGCAATCTCTGTAGTCCTCAGGGACTAATTCACAATGAGTTGTGTGGGAGAAGGAAGCGTCCAGAATGGTGTTCCTGCTTTGGACTCGGCTGCCTAGATGCCATTGAGGACCCAGAGGAGGAGCAGGGATGGCGACAAAGACCAGCTCACATGTGGACGGTTGAGAATGAACTGACTGTAGGAGAACCCATCAGAGAACTGGGTTCTGAGCTAAAGACACAGATCTGGGAGCCTCAGCATGTGAGTGCTGATGACAGCCAAGACAGGAGACAAGATCACCAAGGGTGCGTGTAAGTGACTGGAGTTGGGCATCTGCACAGAACCCTGGGGCTGACACAAAGGTTGAGACAGCATCACACAAGAGTCATGAGGAAACACGTGAGAATGTGTATCACAAAAGACAAGGGAAAAGAAGGTCCTCTTTTCTCTCACTTATTCTTTATTTGTATTATATTATGTTATATATTTCACGCACCAGTTCTGTGTCAGGCACTTCACTAGGTGCTAAGAATAAAGCAGTGAGCCCAACAAACAGCTTGCTCTCAAGGAGCTTACGATCTAGTGACAAAGAAAAGACTCAGTGTAGGTAGACAAACAAATGAAGAAGGTCAAGCGGGAAATGAGAAGTGTAGCAAGGTAAGGGAGGGTGGGTGCCTGGGTGCTAAGCTTGGTGAGGCTCGAGAGGGCATCTCAAGAAGGTGACATGGGGGCTGATGTGTCACCTGAAGGACATGAAATACACCAGGTAGATATCTGGGGACACCAGTTGATCAGCGCATGGGCCTGGTGCAGGAGTTCAGCATAAGTACAGAAGATGCCGGCACGTGCGTGCACAGAATGGGTGGGAAAGGGAGAAAAACACTAGAGACAGGGCAGAGGAGTCCCAGGAACCAGAGTGTTCAGGGCCTTGATGGCTTCAGGAAAGACTTGGACCCTGTTCTGAGCAAGAAAGAGTGTTATTGTGGTGGAGTGCATTGAGCTGACTTGTATTCACAGGGATCCCTGTGGTTGGTGAGTCAAGCACCTGTCAGGCAGGCCAGGGCGGAGTCGAGGAGTACAGCGTGGCTGCTGTAACGGTCCCTCACGGGACAGTGTGGCTGGAGCCAAGGTGACAGAGGTGGAAGTGATCGGGAAGTTTAACTCTCAGTATGTTCTTGGAGGTAAAATTGAAATGATTTCTATTCATTGGATGAAGGCTGAGGGTGTACAGAGCAAAAGCAGAGTCAAAGATGCCTTCAGAGATTTTGTCTAGGAAGTAGAACAAGGGAAATGAGCAAGACTGGGAGGCAAAACTGAGAGTTGATTTTGAACTTAGAAATTTGAGATGTAAATAAAATAACTACTTAGGAAAGTAGCTAAGTCTGGAGTTCAGAGAAGAGGGCTGAGCTAAAGATACAAATTTGGGAGTTGTTAGCATGAGAAGGAAATGGCAACCCACTCCAGCATTCTTGCCTGGAGAATCCCAGGGACGGGGAAGCCTCGTGGGCTTCCATCTATGGGGTCACACAGAGTCGGACACAACTGAAGCGACTTAGCAGCAGTAGCAGCAGACTGTATTTAAAGTCATAGGTGTGGATTAACAACGATTAGCAAAGGTAGTGGATTTTAGAGAAGTCATCCAGTAGTGACCCCTGAGCATTCTGGCATCTAGAGATCAGCAAACAGAGTAGACTGAACAACAGAGAAGGGTCAAACACTGGGGAGGGTGGAGGGAATAGAACCAAGAAACAGTCAACACAGTGTCAAATGATGCCCCAAGTTCAAATAAGATGATGGCAAAGCTTGAATATAACTGAGAAGTCGGCCGGGAGTTCAGTGAGAACACCGCCAGCTCTGTGCTGAGGACTAGCACCAGAGGACTAAGGAGCATGTGAGAGGTGAGGAAGCTGAGGGTGTGTGTAGGTGACCCCTGCAGGAGTCTGGTCACTGACAGAGTTGTGTGCGATGGATGGGGATGAGGAGAGGGAGAAAGCCACTCTCAAGAGTGGAAGCACACGGACCTCTCAGCTGCTGGCCGAAAGGCCGGCAAAGGGAGTTACAGCCTCAGGAGGAGCAGGGGAAGATGAAAGATGAACGGAACGTGGAGTAAAAGCTCCATGCACGGTGATGCAAGAAGCTGTGCGTGCTGTGCTCCCTCGGATTCTGCAGTGGCGAAGAATTCTGAGAGAGGAAGAAAGGAAGAGGGGAGGGTGAAGGGAGCGGAACCCAGCGATGGCAGGGGAACAGGGGATTAAGAAGACTTATGGCAGCCTGTCTCCTTTACAGGAAGAAATATGTCCTCAAAAGAACGGGGACGCCACCCAGCCCTGCCAGTGGGCATCAGCAGTGAACGTCAGGCACCGCTACATCTACGTGGCCCAGCCGACACTGAGCAGAGTCCTCGTGGTCGACGTGCAGGCTCAGAAAGTCCTTCAGGTACATCTCTCTGAGGGAGGGGGGAGCTTCCCCCTCTGGGGCACAGCCTGCCACATCCTTCTTTGTTCTCTGAGCACTTCCCAGCTCCTAGGAGAAGTGGTCAGGCTAATGGAAGGATGTAGAGAAGATTCATTTTAGAGAAGTGCATTTTTCATTAAGCATGTATTGTCTACTATGTGCCAAACTTTGGTCTAGGTGCTTGGACAAATAGCCATGAATGAACAGGTCCCAGAAATTATATTCTAGTTGGGGAAAGAGACCATCATTTAGAATTTTAGGGAGCTACAGATGCTAAGAGCTATTTACATGTTGAAAGAGACAGAGGAACCAAAATACTGTTTTTAAGTGGCCCTACCTCTGGAGGTAAACAGAATCTGAGATCTGAACACCAAGTGGGATTGGAGCTTTGGAGCATGACCATGGCAGAGGAGAGTGGGATGCAGCAAAGACAGAGATAAACTAAGGCTGGTGAGATAGCAAACCGTTCAAGTCTTTTAATCAAGGGAGTGACATAATCTGACATCTTTAAAGAGTCAATCTGCTGCTCAGATTGGAAGATAGAACAGAGATGTGGTCACAGAAATAATCCAGGCAAGAGAGGATGACGGCAGTGGAGGCAGTAAGAAGTTATCAAAGTCTTGCTATATTTTAAATGTGGAGCCCAAAAGATGTTCTGCTCATTTGAATGTAAGGTTTGAGAGAAAGGAATAATAATTTAAGCAATGATAGAATGGTAATGCCATATACTGTGTGTGGTGGGTGGAATAATGGCTCCCAAGATATCCACACCCTCATCCCCAGAACCAAAGAATGTCACCTTATATGGCAAAAGGGATTTCACAGGTGTGATTAAGGATTTTTAATACCTTTTATTGGACTATAGTTGATTTACAATGTTGTGTTAGTTTCAGGTGTACAGCAAGGTGAATCGGTTATACATACAGATATAGCCACTTTTTTTTTTTAAGATTCTTTTCCCATAGAGATCATTACAGAGTATTGAGTAGAGTTGCCTGTGCTATACAGTATGTTCATATTAGTTATCTATTTTATATATAGTTAATACTCTTAAATCCCAATCTCCCAGTTTACCCCACCCCTCTTTTCCCCATCTGTGAATTCTATTTCTGTTTTGTAACAAGTTCATTTGTATTATTTTAGATTCCACATATAAGCAGTATCATATTTGTCTTTCTCTGACTTACTTAGTATAATAATCTCCAGGTCCATCAATGTTGCTGCAAATGGCATTATTTCATTCTTTTTTATGACAAATATTCCATTATACATACATATTGGACATTTAGGCTGTTTCTGTGTCCTGGCTATTGTAAGTAATGCTACAATGAATGTTGGGTGTATGTATCTTTTCAAATTATGGTTTTCTCCAGATACTTGCTCAGGGGTGGGATTGCTGGGTCATAGGGTAGTTCTGTATTTAGTTTTTAAGGAACCTCCATACTGTTCTCCATCCCCACCAAAGGTGCAAGAAGGTTCCCTTTTCTTCACACCCTCTTCAGCATTTATTATTTGTAGATTTGTTGATGATGGCCATTCTGACTAGTGTGAGACCTCACTGTAGTTTTGATTTGCATTTGTCTAATAATTACTGATGTTGATCTTTTCCTGTACTTCTTGGCCATCTGTATGTCTTCTTTGAAGAAATGTCTATTTAGGTCTCCTGCCTATTTTTTCATTGGGGTTGCTTTTGTTTGATATTGAGCTGCATGAGTTCTTTGTATATTTTTTTAGATTAATCCCTTCTTGGTTGCTTTATTTGTAAATATTTTCTCCCATTCTGTGGGTTGTCTTTTCATTTTTTCATGGTTTCCTTTGCTGTGCAAAAGCATTTGAGTTTAATTAGGTCCCATTTGTTTGTTTTTATTTTCATTACTCTAGGAGGTGGATCAAAAAAGATCTTGCTGCTGTTCATGTCAGAGTATTCTGTCTATATGTTTTCTGCTAAGAGTTTTATAGTATCCAATCATACAGTTGGGTCTATAATCCATTTTGAGTTTATTTTTGTGTATGGTGTTGAAGAATGTTCTAATTTCATTCCTTTACATGTAACTGTCCGGTTTTGCCAGCACCACTTATTGAAGAGACTGTCTCCTCTCCATTGTATATTCTTCCTCTGTCAAAGATTAGGTGACAATAGGTGCATGGGTTTATTTTGGGGGTTTTTAACCTGTTCCATTCATCTATGCTTCTGTTTTTGTGCCCATAGCATACTGTTTTATAGCTTTGTAGTATAGTCCAAAGTCAGGGACCCTGATTCCCCCAGCTCCATTTTCCTTAAGATTGCTTTGGCTATTCAGGGTCTTTTGTGTTTGCATACAAATTCTAAAGATTTTGTTCAAAGTAAGGATTTTTAAATGGAATTTAAAGGGAATTATCCTTAATTATCTGGGTGAGCCCTACCTGCAAGAACAAGTATCCTCATGAGAGAGAGGATGTGACAACAAAAAAGGAGGAGACAGTTTAAGGACTAAAGCAGGTTTGCCACACTGCTGGCTTTAAGATTGGAGGGAAAGGCCATAAGCCAAAGAATGCAGATTTTTGGATTCTGGCAGCTGGAAAAGACAAGGAAATACATTTTCCCCTAGAGCCTCTAGAGGGAGCACTACCATGCAGATGTATTTCTCCTGCCAGTGAAATTAATTTTGGACTTCTGGCCTCAAGAACTGTAATTATGGGGAATAAATTTGTGTTGTTTTAAGCCACCAAGTTAGTGGTTGCTACAGCAGTAGGAAAGTAATGCACTCTGATAGAGGCTTTGAGCAAGGCAGGGGGTGAAGCAGATACAGGGGGAAGTTAGTAATTCCACTTTATATATATAATAGCAGCTTAAACGTAATCTAATCTATATCTTTAAAGATGTCATGTAATAGGTTGCATAAATAGGTCTGGAGTCAAAGGAGAGGTCTAGGCTGGAGATATGAATGTGGGCATCATTACCACGTGAATTTGTTAAATCCAGTGACCTGGAGGAGATCATGGAGGGATATATAGATAGAGAAGAGGTCACGGTTGGAGCCCTGAAGTACTCCAACACTTAAAGATCAGGAATGAGAGAGAGAGCCAACAGAGGAGACCAAGAAGGAGTAACCTGAAAGGTAAGAAGAAAATGAGGAGAGGGTGGTTTTCCAGAAGAGTATTTTAAGGGAGAGTTAGTAGTCAATGGTGTCAAAGGTTGCTGAAAGTATTTGTATGTTGTGAAGACTGAGAACTAACCTTGGATTCAGCACCACATGGATCATCATGGCAGGAACAAACAGGACGATAATGGCAGAATGCAAGCCTGAGAGGGGTGAGTTCACGTCAGAATCAGAGGGAGTAGAGATGGTGAATACAGACAACCATTTTGAGGGGTTTTGCTGAAATGTGAGTAAAAGTAGACAAATGAGGCGGTAGCTGGCAGAGGATGCTGAAGAAACTTTTAGGCTAGATGACATTCCAGCATTTGTATGCTAATGGGGAAAACTTCTGCAGTTCTTCCCTTTCTTCTGCATCAGTGAAGTAAGCAGTGGAATCCAGGACATAGGAGCAGATACACCAGCCTAAGATAAAAGCACGTTCACTCATCAGAGCAGGAAGAAACCGGAAGTATTCGGGCACAGGTGCAAATAGGTGATACAGTTGGTGGTAGCTGGGTGACCTTCTCTTCTGGTTGCCTTTGAAATAAGAAGGAAAATTATCACCAAGGCTGGAAGTCTAAGGAAAGAGGTGAAAGTTGGATGTGAGATTAAATTGACCAGGGAAATGTGGTAGGACTGCAGGGCAGTGGTGAAGGTCCACTTAAGGATGAGGGGTACAAATTTCAAGTCAAACCAATGACGAGGCTTGTATTTTTTTTTTCCAAGGAATGCTCAACTGTGCAGGTTGCTCACTGTTGGGAGAAAGTTACATAAAACCAGGGTTTTGGTTGTGGTTTCTCCTGGCAAATATGACAAGAGATTTTCTAGCTATCTTTTTGTTATTGATTTACCTGGTCAGAGAAAATACTCTGAATAATTTCAATCCTTTGAAATCTGTTGAAGCTTGCTTTATAATCAAGCTAATCTACTTTGGCAAATGCTCTGTGTATACTTTAAAAGCATGTGTTTTCTAATGTGTGTGTCAAGTTGGATCATTCTATTACTCAAATATTCTAAGTGACTTTTGTTTAGTCAACTAGCTGCTAAGAGCTATGTTGAAATCTCCCCCTGTGGTTGTAAATTTATCAAGTTCCATCCATTTTTGCTTTGCTTTAAAATTGTAATATCTTCCTGAGTGGAAGACTTCTTTCAAAATATCCCTATTTATCTCTGGTAAAGCTTCTTGCCTGAAAGTCTATTTTTGTCTAACAGTGTAGCTAAATCAGATTTACTTTGATTAGTGTTACCATGGTATAATTTTTCCATTCTTTCACTTTCAATCTATGTCATGTATTTAAAAGGTGATCTTTTATAAAACTAATGTATTTGGATTTTGGCTTTTATCTAGTTTAATAATCTTGGTCTTTACTCAATTATTTGATCCCTGTATATGGTTATGCCTACCATCTTTCTGTTTTTTTATTTGACCTACCTGTTTGTTTTTTTCTCCTTTCTCGCTTTTTTCTGGATTAGTCAAACGTTTTTATTATTCTATTTCTTCCTCTAGTAACTTGTTGTCCATGCATTCTTTGATCATTGCTATTATTATGACCACCCTAGGGATCACAACACATTCTTTGCCTCAATACAGTCTCATACAAGTTATTACTTCATTTGCCTAATAATGGGCTTCCCTGATAGCTCAGCTGATAAAGAATTCACCTGCAATGCGGAAGACCTAGGTTCAATCCCTGGGTCAGGAAGATCCCCTGGAGACGGGAAAGGCCACCCAGTCCAGTATTCGGACATGACTAAGAAACTTTCACTTTCATTGCCTAATAATGAGAGAACCTTAGAACACTCTAACTCCTCTAACCCCCGTTCTGCCTTTGGCACTATAGTAGGAATGAATTTATTTCTACACATAATTTAACCCCGCAAAACATGACTATTATTGTCATTTATATTCACGCATATATTTACCTTTTTCATTGCTCTTTATTCTTTCCTGAAGTACAGTGTTCTCTCTGGGATCAATTTCATTCTGACTGGACAGGTTTCTTTAGTGCAGGTCTGCTGACAACAGATTCTCATAGTTCTTATTTGTTTGAAAATTTTCCATTTGTAAAGGATGTTTTCACTGGATATAGAATGTTACATTGGCAGTTATATTCTTTCGACTTTAAGATGCCATTTCATTATCTTCCACTGGTTTTGTTAACAGGTCAACCGTCAAGTTTTACTGTCTCTCTTTTGAAGATGACATATCCCTTTTTTCTCTCTGGCTGCTTTCTAGATTTTCTCTTTCTTTGGTCTTTAGTATTTTTCATCAGACTGGAAAATTCTTAACCATTGTTTCTTCAATATTCTGAGGCCTCATTCTTTCTCACCTCTTCTTTGAGAACTCTGAAAGAAAAAAAAATAGACCTTTCCATTGTGTCCCACACATCTCTTTCCCTCTTTTCATATTTTCCATCCTTTTTTGTCTCTTTGTAGTTCAGTTTGGGTATGTGCCTCAATTGTCTTTCACTTTACTAGTCCTATCTTCCACCCTGTCTAAGGTATATTTAACAAAATCTATTTATTGAGATCTTCATTTGCATTTTTTCACTTTAGAATTTCTGCTTAATTCCCTATACATACACACATATATATAATTATATGCACATAATTTCCTTATCTTTTTATATTATTTTCAGTCATATAAGCTGTATCTTGAAATGCCTAGTCATTTTTTTCTGAATGGCAAACCTTCCATATAACATTGTAGAGACTTTATATGGCTGTCATCCACTGAAGAGAGTTTATCCTTTTCTCTGCTAGGAAGAGAGAGAGTAGAAAATGAATCCCTCTAATCAGGTACTGTGTTGAGCCAAGGCTGAGTTGCAGCTTTTATAAAGCTTAGTCAGCCTCTGATTCACTCCTAGTAGGTCACCCTTCCAGTCCTCACACTGAGAGCCTGGTTTGTTCTTCAGGACCTTTTCCCCTCCATGTCTTAGCTCCTTAGCATATAGAGTCTGTGGAGAGCACTGTTCTGAATTTAAGAGATTTCAGGGGTGGGGGTTAGGTTTTCAACCTCCTGCTCCACACCACCTCAGTCAGAATGAGAATATGAACTAGGGTTGGAAAAGGTTAGGCAGAAAGGACAGATAGCGCCTGCAGTCCAAACTTCAGGGAAGTTTGTGAAGAGGGTGGACAAATAAGATAGCTGGAAGAGCATGAATAATCAAGAGGGTTTTTAAAAGAGAGAGAAAAAGTACACGAATCTAGAGAGAGTGAGGATGGTGAGTTAAGAAGCTCTGGGAAGAAGAAGGCCACTGGATCCTAAGCCTTTGGTAAATGAAGGGGAAAAGACTAGGAAGCTGGCAGAAGAGAGGAACAATGAGGAGCAGCTAGAAGCATGAACAATGGACCGGGGGTATATGAAGGTAGGAAAATAGAAACAACTCTGCTTAGATCTTCAGGGTAGAGCGGGTTTTAATCTGAGCAAGTCAGTTAAAGCAGACTGCAAAGATGGGGGTGACTGGAGAAGAAATAGACGTCAACGGGGATGGGCAACATGAAGAGTTTAGGTTTGCATAGAGTTGTGGTCATCAACAGAGGAATGAATTCTAGAGTACAGTGGGTTTATCTGAAGCCATGTGCTGAATGAGCTCATCCAGGGAAAGGAGGTAGATAGAAGGTCAAAGATGAAGATGTGGAACATGCCAACATTTAGAAGTCAGGATGAGGAAGGGAAGCCAGGGAGGTGGGGGGCTGAGGAAAGACAATATTCCCAGAAGGGTATGGTTAACCATGACGAAAATTCAAGTTAGAGGAGGATCAAAAAGTGATCTCTGAATTTGACATTAAGCTCTATCACAGTTCAGTGGAGTGGTGAAGACAATTAAATGGTTTCAGGGACTCCATAGACATTTCTTGAGGAAAGTTTTAAACAGTGGGGACAAAAATGCCCCCCGACTAGATCAGAAAGGCTAGAATATGGTGGACTTAAATTGAAGTTTCAGAAATTTGTTGACAAGGAATAAGTTACGGTGGCTGCAGTAGGGAAGAGAAAAAGATTACTGAAACCAAGAAGGAACTAAGAAAGCAGGGCTTTGAATGAAGGCACCAAACTAGGAATCTTTAACGAACAAAGAGAGTGGCTAGGTCAGTGAGGAAAAGAGCAGGGGTCACAGCGGCATCACAAACAGTGTTTTGGAACTTAGAAACTACATTCAGTTCAGTTCAGTCACTCAGTCGTGTCCGACTCTTTGTGACCCCATGAACTGCAGCACGCCAGGCCTCCCTGTCCATCACCAACTCCCGGAGTTCACTCAGACTCACGTCCATCGAGTCAGTGATGCCATCCAGCCATCTCATCCTCTGTCGTCCCCTTCTCCTCCTGCCCCCAATCCCTCCCAGCATCAGAGTCTTTCTTTTCCAATGAGTCAACTCTTCGCGTGAGGTGGCCAAAGTACTGGAGTTTCAGCTTCAGCATCATTCCCTCCAAAGAAATCCCAGGGCTGATCTCCTTCAGAAGGGACTGGTTGGATCTCCTTGCAGTCCACAAGGGACTCTCAAGAGTCTTCTCCAACACCACAGTTCAAAAGCATCAATTCTTTGGCACTCAGCCTTCTTCACAGTCCAACTCTCACATCCATACATGACCACAGCAAAAACCATAGCCTTGACTAGATGGACCTTTGTTGGCAAAGTAATGCCTCTGCTTTTCAATATGCTATCTAGGTTGGTCATAACTTTCCTTCCAAGGAGTAAGCGTCTTTTAATTTCATGGCTGCAGTCACCATCTACAGTGATTTTGGAGCCCCCAAAAAATAAAGTCTGACACTGTTTCCACTGTTTCCCCATCTATTTCCCATGAAGTGATGGGACCGGATGCCATGATCTTTGTTTTCTGAATGTTGAGCTTTGAGCCAACTTTTTCACTCTCCACTTTCATCAAGAGGCTTTTGAGTTCCTCTTCACTTTCTGCCATAAGGGTGGAGAAGTATAAAACAGTCTCCAGGTGACTGAGGAAGCTCTATTCTCAGAAAATAGCAGAGTTTCAGTTACAGCAGTAGAAAAAGACTCACCTGATGCTAAAGTCCAAGTCCTGGAGGTTCCAGGTGGGTGACGTACAAGACAGTCTGCACAAAGTTAAAGGACACATGATAACAGAAGCTTTCCAAGTCAGTCTCAGATCATGCAGGTGGAAGAGCTTGGGAAGGATGCTGAGGGTTCAGGAGGCCTCCAAGGCTTACAGGAGAAGTGGTGGGAGGGTCCTGAAGCTGACCGTGAGTGGAAAACTGGAAAAAAGAAAAACCTGTGTTTATGTTTTTGCCAAGATGGTATGGGTCTTCTTTAAGTAAAACTTGCAAGAAAGGAAAACATTACTAACAACCAATTTTATGCCTCTGAGACAAACCCACAAAGGTTTCTTCCCTGGGTTCCCAAATGGGCTCATTATCCAGGCTGCTAGGCTGGATAGAGTGGCCTAGAAAAGAATCACTTTCTGCAACAACAAGGATCAACTTGTCGCTACTTTTTTTTTTTTTAAGTCCATAGGTGTCGATCCTCTGCCGGCTAAGCTGTCCTATGACAAATCACATGACCAAGTGTGGGTCCTGAGCTGGGGGAACGTGCACAAGTCCCAACCAAGCCTCCAGGTATGTTGGGTACATGCAGGACAACGCCCACCTGCAAGAAAGGACTCTCTCCCCAGCTAATCACCTTTACCCAGAGTATGTCCATGAGAGAGAGTAGGAAACATCCTCAGGACCACGCCCCTTACAGGCAATTAGCAGGGTATCTTCTACCAGGCCTGCTGCTGAAGACAACACTGATGGTAGATGGGATTCTGATGTCATGACAACCAGAAGGTGGCTCTTGGGCCCCACCTAGCCCAGCCCCCAAACACTTTTCTCTTCTCAGCCAGGAGCTCCTGGGGCCAAGCAGGAATGAACCTCTGGACTCCAAAGGGAGCTAGGGCTTTCTCCACCCTGGGCTGCACGGGCTGGAGAATACTGCCAAAGCAGGCACCAGACAGTAAGGAAGCAGAAGGAAAAGAAGGAAAAGCAGTGGCAATTATGTTCATAAATGAAAGCACTTTACTGAGTGCTCATGGGGTGCTGGGGCACAGGAAGGTTCAGTAATTGGCCCCTGCTCCACCCTCGGTATATGTTCAGCCCTGCAGTCCAGCCACTGCACTGTACTGACTCCCCCTTGGGAAGAGCCTGGGCCCAGCACAACTGTGGGATCCCTTCTTCCACCAGTCAGGGAAGGTCAACACCAACCTGTGTTGAGCGTGTCTGGCTCAGCCTTTCTCACCGAGGTACATGAGAGGATTAAGCCCTACAGAAGGTGATTTAAATACCTGTTCCCTCAATTTTCACAATGATGGTACATAGAACCATTCCAGATGCCCAGAAGTTAACTCAGCACATACAATGGACTCCTCAGGATATTAGGATTTATTCTCTCTCAGAACCCCAGTTGAGAAGGGCTGCAGATGGAGCAAGTTCATCTTTTTCCCAAGACTGGTAAGAGGCCAGGGGACACCCCGTCTACAGAAGCTTCCTCCTGGGGACTGGCCACCCTCCTGGGCCAGGGGAAGGACACTACTTCATCTCCTACACACAGAGACTGCTGCCCCTCAGTGGACGCCATCAACACGCCCTGGGCCCCAGTGAGCTGATGACAAATAGTAATAATTCAGTAGAGGACCTAGGAGTCAGAATAAGGTCGCTCAGAAAATTGGTTTCTCTGGCAGCCCTAAGAAAACAGGTAAGGAAATTCGAAGGGAGGGGCCACCAGAAAATATTTTTCTAGAGCTAAAAATTAACAAAAATTATTACCTCATTTAAAACTGCAGGAGATGAGTTGAAAAATGCATGGTTTCTACTGAGACTCAAATTAATAGCCTGAAAGATAAAGAGCAAGAAAATCCTCAAATCACAGAACAAATATAAGATTAAGATATGAAGTCTCAAATGACATTTCAAAGTCAAAAGAAGTTTAGAAAAAGTAATAGTTGGAATGGAGTCAAACATTCAATTTGGAATAAAATTTCCAATTTAAAAAAAGTACATCTTGTAGATTGAAAGTGATCCAGGTTAACATGATGAGAAAGAACACATCTCTGCTCTTCCTGGTAAAACTCTGGACTTCTAAGAATAAAGAAAAAATATTTCAAGGCAGAAAGAACACGTCACCTATAGAAGAACAATCAGATTTCTCACCTCCAACAGTAAAGACTGGAATTGTGCCCACATGCTGCTAAAAGAAAAGGGTTGATATCCAAGGTATCATTTACCTGTCAGGACAAAAGAAAGACCTAAGCATATGCAAGAATTCAGAGAGCATATCACAAAAGACAGCAGAAAAACAGCAGGTGAGCCAAATCAGAGACATCGAGATGGAGGAAGATACAGAAGAGACAAGAGTAAGTAAGAAATCTAGAGAGGAAGGTCCAAAATTGAAACAAGATGAATAAGGAGAAACTAATGTGTGAAAGTGGAGTCGTTCAGTCGTGTCCAACTCTTTGCGACCCCATGGACTGTAGCCCACCAGGCTTCTCAGTCCATGGGATTTTCCAGGCAGGAATACTGGAGTGGGTTGCCATTTCCTTCTCCAGGGGATCTTCCCGACCCAGGAATTGAACCCAGGTCTCCCGCATTACGGGCAGACACTTTACCATCTGAGCCACCAGGGAAGAAAGGAAGGTCCAAAATTGAAACAAGATGCATGAGGAGAGACTAATGTATAGTAAGTGCTAAATAAAGGCATTTGAATTAGGAGAGATGCACTGAAAGAGATATTCTGATACCAGACTCTAAAGATGGTAAATTATTTCAGTAAAAGTAAAAATAGGGAGTAGAGGAAAGAGAAGGGAGTAAAAAGATTCCAACATGTCATCTTATGGGGATAAGAGAGGATATAGAAAATGCTCTTTGAAATTAATAGTTGAGATAGTTAACTATCTAATTATTCCAAATGTGACAAACTGACTTCTCCTATTAAAAGCAGAGGTGATGAGATTGGGTTTGGAAGGAAGAGAGGGAGAGAAAACTAGCTATAATTTGTTTACAAGAGGCATATAAAGTGGTGATAGGTGGATGAAAAGATGTTTGAGTGTAATATTAATATCAGACAAGGTCAAATTTAAGGTTACAAGCACTAAATAGCATAAGGAGAGACATCATGTGAAGATAAACAGCCAACAGATAGCAAACAACTAAATACATGACACAAGAGTGATTAACAATACAAGAACTTGATTTTAAAATGCATTTACATTGTATATACCAAGGAGACAGTATAATGACATGGGAAAAGTGAATAATATGAATAAGGAACTTGGTTTCATAAATATATAGAAACCCTTTCCTCTGCCAAATAGAATTTTTTCACATGTCCACATATACATGTATCAGTAATCACAAAATTTTAACAAATTTTGCAAAAGTCAGTGTTATAGGCTACATTATCTGATAATTAGAAATAATTAAAATGTGACCTACCTAATAAGGAAACACTCCTAGATTGTTACTGGAGCAAAGAGGAAATTAAAACAAGAAATTACAAAGTGTCTGAAAGCAATGAAAACGAGACTCCTCATCAAAACCTACGGGATAGAGAGAAAACCATACACAAGGGAATATTTGTGTCTTAAAACCTGCAGAGAATATATTTGTATTAAGAAATTAGAAAAAGAACAAAGGAACTGGCAGGAAGGAATTATTTAAAAGACCAAAATTAGTAGAAATAAAAAATCTTTCATAAACCTGATAAAGAAAAAAACATAAAATGAAGAATGTGAAGAGAGATTACTACAGATGAAGGAAGATGAAAATAATTGTCAAGTAGTATACTGCAGCTCTGAGGTGGCAAATTTTAAAACCTAGAAAAAACGAATGATTGCAAAATGCAGAAAAAAATAAACTGATCTAGTCAGAGAGAGAAAGTATCGTATGACATCACTTATATGTGGAATCTAAACAATGACACAAATGAACCTCTCTGTGAAGCAGAAAGAGACTGACAAACATAAAGAACACACGTGGGGTGAGCAGATGTAGATTGTTACACACAGGATGGACGGACAGCACGGCCCCACTGCACAGCACAGGAGCCTTCAGACAGTGTCCTGGGAAAAACCACAGCAGAAAAGACACAATATTTATATAAATATAAAAAAGAATTATGTGTGTGTGTGTGTGTATGTATGTGTGTATATATATATATATATATATAAAACTGAGTCTCTGTGCTGTACAGCAGAAATTAATGTAAATCAACTATACTTTAAATAAAAAAACTGACCTAAGAAAAGGAAAACCTGAAGTAGAACAATTACCAGAGAAGAGGTTGTTTTTTTTTAAAGATTAAAGATCTCCATAGAAAAATGTACAGCCAAGTTTCTGATGCATTGTTTAACAATTAGATTAATACCTAGGCAAGAACACTCAGACATATGTATTCAGAAAAAGGCAAGTCATGAGTGGAGATTTTTCAAAACATATTAAAATACATTGAAGTTGGCTAATTAATAAATTAGTATTGATCCTAGAAACAAATACATTTTAGTGATAGTTGCTTAAAATGTAATAACTGATAAATGAAGCATATGAAATTGGTAAGGCAAATGCTTTGGGACCATAATCTTATCATTTAGGGAAACCTAAAGTTGATCATTTAATCTTATTTCTCAGACCATTTGTATTCAGTGCTACCATTACCTTTGTGAGAGAGGCTGAGCATAGTATTAATAATTGGAACTGAGCAGAAGAGGAGCTTTGGGGTACAGCCAAGTTATAGCAAACCTTTCAAATGCAGATAGTTTTAGTATTATTTGAACTATCTCAGACCATGTGGGGGAAATGTACAGCTCCTTAGTATTAAAAAATAAAACTATCAACTAATCTCACAAATACAGAAGCAAAATTCAACATGGTATTAAAAATAGAGTCCAACAATGCATCTAACTGCTTGAGCAGGGAACAAATTCCCAGGATGCAATAATGGTTCACTGTTAGGAAATCAGTCAATATTACTCATAGCACAAATTAAAACAGAATAAACTATAATATTTTCAATGAATGCTGGAAAGGCATTTAACTAAATACAGCAGACATTCTTAATTTAAAAAAAAAAAAAACTAAAAAAAAAGGAATAGAAGACATAAACATAATGAAGACTGTTTCCCAGAAACCAAGAGCAAATTTTGCCTAAATGACAAAACACTAAGAGCATTTTAATTAATATCAAGAATTAGACCATTATGCCCACCATCACCATAATTAGAAAGTCTGAGAAATGCACTCTGACAAGAAAATGAAATAAACTGAATAAACCTACCTTCATCATTTGGACTAGTGTTCAAGAAACCACTGCTTGCAAAAACTGCTCCTGGAAATGACAAAAGGCAGAGCCTTTGTGGTGAGCAATTTAGAAATGTGAACCAAAAGCCTCAGTCCAGCAACGTGACCCCTCAGAGGCCATGATCAAGGATGGGCACAAAGATTTAGTTACAGCACTATGTACATTTGCAAAACATTCAAAATACTATCCTAAGGTTTCTGAACATCAAACACTAAGGGACTGGTTAAACAAACTTTGCTGTGACAAAATGAAAGTGGTTCTATAAATGAGGCTTGTTCCACCAAGGCCCTCCCCCAGGAGCCAGTGTTTAAACCTTTGGCATGTTGCAAATTTTGCCTATCATGCTCTTGTCCACCACTCCCAGGTCCAGTTTTTAGCTGCATCAATACCCTGGCTCCCTGCTCTTCCCCAGCTGTCACCTCTTAGCTGGCTTCATCCACCGCTCTGGAGCAGATGCTCAGCCTTCCCATCCCCATGCTACCAACTGACATCTCCTGATATCCAGCCACCTGCCTGCATTTTCGACCAAGCCCATAGATCCAGCAAATTTGAGAGGCTCAAAAGCTATCTTTTAGTCACCAACATGCCCAGCTATGTGTTGGGACACAGGCCAAGAAGGAACTCATGACTCATTGGAGAAGTGAGGTTGACTAGCCCATATCAGTTCAATGGCTCATGATACTGGGTTTTGAAGAAGTAACCTCTGCACACAGGGTGTTAGGGTGGTGAAGCGTGAATGACACTGACTGCTGGCAGCCTGTGATTTTCCATCTCTATTATAAGCTAAAATGACAGACCTGCTATCAAGCAATGATTGCATGGTTTCTTGGAATTCTCTGGCATTTTCACCTGGACATTCTAAGATCCAGTTGCCTAATACTGATATTTTCTTTTTCTTTTTTTCAAAAATTTTATTTTGTATTGGGGTATAGCCAATTAACAATGCTATGGTAGTTTCAGGTGAACAGCAAAGGGACTCAGCCATACATGTACATGTATCCATTCTCCCCCAAATCCTCCTCCCATCCAGGCTGGCACATAAACAGAAGAGTTCCATGTGCTGTATAGTAGGTCCTTGTTGGTCATCCATTTTAAATGTAGCAGTGTGAACATGACCATCCCAAACTCCCTAGCTATCCCCCAGGGCAACTATAAGTTTGCTTTCTAAGTCTGTTTTTTAAGTAAGTTGACCTAATACTGATATTTTCTTAATGTCTAGTTCTAAGTTTTTTCCCCCGGACTTAGCATGGAAATGTCATTCTGGCTTTTTTTTTTTTTTTTTTTAATTACAGGAAAATAACCTAACTTTAGAACTTAAGAGCTGCCCTAAAACTAAAATTCCCAACCTACATCTTTCTAATCCGGCATTCTGCCTGTTGACCCCTGGAAGGAAAGCACCATCCCCAAAACCCCAGCCTCAAACCTGCCAGAGGAGGCAGGGCAGATGCTGTTTGTCTTGTCATTAAAGTAAGAGCCAGAGGCAGTCCCGCTCTTAAAAGGTTAAAGCATCCAGAGCTCTAAGCCCTGCGAGTCTCAAAGCTGCATCACAGACTGTCCTCAGCCCCAGGCTACAAAAATCTGAATCCTTCCATCTGTATACATGGTCACAATATAAAGATCAGAAAATGTGTCTCCCCTCCCTGGTCAGAGTCTAGCATCTGCCTTCTGTCCTGCTAGGAGGGTCTGGGCTTGTCCTTTGGGTCCTGCAGCCAAAACTGCCCACAGGTTGACCAAGCCCCTCACCTGGCTGCAGGTCTGCCACCTGTCTGGGAATCACCCAGAACTTGGAGGCGGATGAGCCCATGCAGAAGGCAAGAGGACACAGGCTGTCTGGCTCAGTGTTTCCAGCCTGCCTGTGCCAAGGTCTCAGCAGCTGGTGGACAAAAGCCCAGCCTGACCACAGGGGGCTTTCCAGCAGGGCTTCCATCCTGTCTAACCCCAGACATCAATCACTCAGCTCTGTCCGGCACTGCCAGGGTACCCTTCCCTTATACAGACACAGCAGGGACACACACCAAGGAACTGCTCAAGTTGCCTCCTGCCAAGTCCACAGGGGATAAAGTTGCTCCTCCCAGGGAACAGAGACAGCCATGCTCTGTCACTACCAATTTGTACAAAACACAGGGCCTAATTCTTCACTGCTCACAGCAAGTCCCATTTGTAAAAGTGGAACCCTCCCCTGCATCCTAATCACCGACTCTAAGTGGCACAGCCAGCATCTCTGAAAGACGCCTGTTTTCTCTATTAAATTATGGACTCCCAGTGCTCAGAGAGGACCTCTGCAAGCAGCATATGGTGGAGACACAGCAACCTAGGCACCTGGTGTCAAGGGAAAATACAGAACCAGTCAACTCCACCATTGCGTATTGTGCTACTTCAAACCCCTCTCCCCCTTTTCCCAGCCAAAAGGAGGATCACTACCCGAGTGTGCCTGGGTCTGTAGGTTTCCACCACCCACCCCACCTCCACTTGGATGGACCCTCACAAGGACTTCCATTCTATGTTACAGGTGATCACAGAGGCCAGCACTGGCCAGGGCCAGCGCCTCATCCGCACACCCTTTGCCGGAGTGGACGACTTCTTCATTCCCCCAACAAACCTCATCATCAACCATATCAGGTGAGACTGGCCCACAAGCGCTAAGCTACTCCATGCCCCAGCTCAGCCCTCTAGGGGGCAGCTTTGCGCCGGGGAGGCCTGCTCCTTTCTTTTTCTCCCCAACTTCTTTGGACCACATCAGGAATGAACAGAGAAACAGGCACCATACCTGTCTTCATTGTTAAAGTTAAGAAAGGCACCCAGCTCCTAATGCCCTCAGGGACCCAAGGTCAGGAAGTCTTAGCTTTGGGTGAGGACAGTAAAGAGGAAACAACTGTGGTTAACTGTGTACCCTGTCCTTGCTATATGTTTAAAAAAAAAAAAAACAGGTAGTCCTCCAACCTGTTTTATGGATGAGGAAACTTAGGCTCAGAGAACAGAAGACACTGACCAAAGTCACACAGTCAGGAACTGGCAGAGTCAGACTAAATGTGGGTCTCCCACAGAAGGGGAAGGAGGTGGGGGATGAATTGAGAGAGTGCCACTGAAATATACACATGACCACATGTAAAATAGATAGCTTAGATACCTAAGACAGATAGTGGGAAGTTGCTGTGTTATAAGGAGCTCAGCCTGGTGCTCTGTGATGACATTACCTAGAGGGGGGTGGGGAAGGGCTAGGGAGGATCAAGAGGGAGGGGATGGATATATATATACTGATAGCTGATTCATGTTATTGTACATCAGAAACTAACACAACATTGTAAAGCAATTATCCTCCAATTAAAAATACATTAAAAAAACTTTTTTTAAAGTCGGGTCTCCTTTCGGTGCCCCCTTTGGCCTCATTCTCTAATAACCACAACCTGTGGCTCCTCTCGGAGGCCCCAGAACACCTGCTTTGCCACCATCCAAAAGAACAGCTTAGTAATAACAGCCATGGCCTCAACTGCAAGCCTCATCCCAGCCTGGCCACTGCCCTTCCCTCTTCCTTTCAGAGAACCTTGACACTTAGTCAAGGCACCACTGCCAGAAGGCTGAGCGTGCCCTTTTATAAAGTCATCAAGACCCAAATGTCTTATGGCAGTGTTTATGCCTTCCTTTACTCTGACATCAAGCACCTTTTTCCAGGAAGAAATGACTCATTTTTGCAAGCTGAAGCTGGACTTATAAAAATAAGGCTCACCCATTTATCCTTGCCCAAGGGAGAAAAAAACGGCTTTCTGACCTCCTCACCTCACTCCAGAGAATACCTCTAAGATGAACCTCTAAGATGGTTGTAAATGGTAAACCACCTTAAAGAAGATGAATTCATACAACAGTCATGCAAACTCAGGCACTGCAGAGCCTGTGTGTGACTTTTACATGACAGCTTCCTACAGGCCTGGGGTTTTCTTTCCTGCTTTCCCCATGCTCTAGCTCTTTAAGGATGCTTTAAAGATGCCATCACATGGGCATTTTCCCGTCTCTGAGGCATAGTTAGCTATTCAAGAGAAAATTGTGGAAGACATTTTCTCTACTCCGATAGGTGTACACAACCCCCAAAGGCCTCTGCAAGCAAGGGGTTTAGGCAGACTCTCATGCTCAGAGTGAGTCCTGCCTGGAGTCAGACCCTTTTGCAGATCACAGCCAGCCTCCAAAGAGGAATTTCACCAAGTCCAGATGCGGCAACCACCACCTCCTGACCTCTTCCAGTAAAGCGCCCACTCTAAGATTTAATCCTCCCAACAGCCGTCGAAAGGAACTGCCCTCTTTCAATTTGCAGAGGCTCAGAGGGGTTCAGCAGCTTGCCCCAGCTCTGCAGCCAGCAGGCACCACGGGAGCGCCAGGCCATCTGGCTGTAAAGGTAAAAGCTGTCCTCAGCCCCAGCCCAGGGTTCCTCTGACCAGCATCATCAGTGTAGCCAAGGGAGAGGCTGCCCTCACGTTCCGCTCCGAGGGTCAGGGACCGTGGATAAGACATCTGTCCTTGTTCTCTTGTATCTGCATCCCCAGGTTCTGACTCACCCATTAGTCCACAAAACCACTCAGAAATAGACTCACCTGTCCTGTCCTCCTAGCAGGCAGAGTCAGGGCAGACACCTCTTGTCCTTTCCCTCCAGCCACGGGCCCACCACTTCTCAGCTGGCACAAGGCAAAGACACCCCAGAGGGAGGAGCTGCTGAAGGCATAATTCCACTCCTTCACCATTTCTGAAGATGTGTGCATGTTATAGGAGCATAAATCCAGGAAGAGTCTATAACTCAACTGCACTTGGTTTGAGATCATAGATGGATCACTTATGAAACCATCTCCTGCAAAATAGATCTTATTAACAGGCTATTAGATCAGCAAAGGATAGAGGACAAGAGAAAGGATGCCATCATTTTAAGACAAATGGCAGATCCCTTAACCCCCCAGTCTTCTGACCTCAGTCTTCATCCCCTCCCAGGTTCGGCTTCATCTTCAACAAGTCTGACCCTGCCGTCCACAAAGTCGACCTGGAAACGCTGATGCTCCTCAAGACCATCAAGCTGCAGAGCCACGGTTGCCTGCCGCAGGCCATGGCCCACACCCACCTGGGCGGCTACTTCTTCATCCAGTGCCGGCAGGACAGCTCTTCTGAAGCCTCTCCACAGCTGCTGATCGACAGCGTCACAGACGCGGTGGTCGGACCCAACGGCCAGGTCACTGGCACCCCGCACACATCCCCAGATGGGCGCTTTGTAGTCAGCGCCGCCCCGGGCAGCCCCCAGCTGCACGTGCAGGAGATCTCACTGCGGGGGGAGATCCGAACCCTCTACAACCTGAAAGTGAGCCCGGGTGTCTCGGATGTAGCCTTCCAGCGCTCCTTCACACAGGGAGACCAGTACCATGTCTACGCCACCCTCGAGACAGAGCCAGACCTGCTGTTTCTGGAGCTGTCCACGGGCAAGATGGGTGTGCTAAAGGGCCTGAAGGAGCCCGCGACCGCAGGGCCAGCCCGGGCCTGGGCAGGGCCCCGCAGGATCGTGAGGGACAGCGGGCTGTTCGGGCAGCACCTCCTCACGCCCGCCCGGGAGTCGCTGTTCCTCATCAACGGGAGACAGAACGCACTACGGTGCGAGGTGGCGGGAGTGAAGGGGGGGACCGCGGTGGTGTGGGTGGGCGAGGTATGAAGCAGTCCCGAGCAGGCACCCTGTACATTTTTACAGACAAAAGCAAAAAACCTGTATTCGCTTTGTGGTTCAACACTGGTCTCCTTGCAAGTTTCCTAGTATAAGGTATGCGCTGCTAACGAGATCGGGTGGGTTTTAGGATGTAGGATTTCTGCCTTGAGCTGCGATGAGAACCTGCTGCCGTGTAAAGGAATCATCGTGCGCCCAGCCACGCGACACGTTACCTGGGCCGCCCTGGAACCAGGAGCTCCAGCTTTCCAGGCGGATGCTTCTGTCAGTTGCCTTTGCATCCTCATTCTTTAACACCGAGTCCATCCAGACTTCACCCTGCTGGATGGCCTGAAGCCAGGGGCTCCCAGGAGCGGGGCCCTCCCTCCTGGCCTGAGAGCTCTGGACCTCATTTTCTCCTTTGCAGCTGCTTCTCGCTTTTCTTTCCATTTGACTTGTTGCAAGCCTGAGGGAGAGCCAAAAAGACTTATTGCATCTTGGGGATGGGGAAATCACTCACTTTATTTTGGAAATTTTGATTAAAAACTAATTTTTTATAATCTCAAATGCTAGTAAGCAGAAAGATGCTCTCCCAGGTCCAGCTGTATTCTTCCCTGCCTTAGGCCATGTCTCTGAGAGACACTACCCCACATCCGACAGCCAGAAAGAAGACAGTGGCCATCAAGGGGACTGGGGTCCTCTACATCACTGACACCCCCAAGTGCAGATCAGACCACCACATTGGTAAAGGCTCCTTTTTCTGGGTTGGGACCCCAAGAGACCAAGACAAACCCTGTGTGCCTGCTTATCACCACTCAAGGGGGACATGTATTAGCCTGTCCAGTACCCCAGATTCAGGGCTGACCAAGCTTGCCTGGAAACATGCCTGCAGAACAGTGGCCTCCAGGCTCAATGCAGAAACCATGCCCTCCTCCAAGGATTCAAGTGGGGTTCCTTAGGCTATCCTTTTAAAACCCCACTCTCTTCTGCCTGTGGCCCTCGCACTCAGCTCGCACCCAAGTCCCTGCATCCACGAAGCACAGACAGCACATTTCAGTGTTCCTTACACATGGGTCCCCATCTCCCCAGGAACACACAAGGATGTGGGAGGCCACTGCCAGTACTCCCAAATGTGGTGGGCTCTCCAGGGCAATCAAAGAAGTACAACCCAACAGATCCCATATCGGAGAATCTCAGCAAGGAAGAGGCTCCCTTGGGCTCTCTAAACACCCTTCTCATGCACATCGGCAGGTTTGAATGGTCATTTTTCAAGCCACCTGAAATAGGAAGGGGTGTGGTCCCATCACAGAAACATCAGTTTAGATGCCTTCTCCTGTCAACGTGGCCATGATTTTCCTGAGCTGCTGAGAAATGGCCTCTTTCAGAGAAAGAGAGACATAGACTCTGTCTCACTAGAAATACAGCATCTCAGTCCCACCTAACTGCCCAATCCACCTGCCCCCTCACAGAGCTCCTGGTATCAGCCAGTCCTCTGGTATGTCTCATGCATCTTAGTCCACCATACTCTTGTCCCCAAAAACTCCCGGGAGTGTGCCTAGACATATACATTCACAGATTTTTGTAAGATAAAATATGTAGATATTTGAGGAAACTGACCTCAAAACCTAATTATTTAGTTTTACAATAACTGGGATGGATGGAAAACACATCTCACCTTTTTTTTTTTACTATTATTCCTGCCTCAATCTCTTGACACATTTGCTTGCACATCTGTCACTGAAATTTCCCAACTTTCATAAGCTTCTTCCTTTGGGAAGACCTTCTGAATTATGGCAGCCCCTGGAAGAAAAAGAAAGTGTCTGAGTCTACATGAAGAAGAACCTACCAACTGCCAGGCCAGAACATCAGCCCCTCTGTGTTACAGGATTCCTGAGTAAGAGACTAGTCCAGCTGCAACTGGCTTCTTTCACTGGGAGTGACTTCAGCGGCACCTGTTCCTTTTCCACTATTCATTCCACTTTCAAGTGTGGAAAGCTTATCAGCCTCTCATTGTCATCACTGTGTAGTTACAAAGCTGGAGACAGCCAGTTTAGGTCTTGCTGCCAGCATTTCAGATACAATTAAATAGGAGAAGGGAATCACAGCCCTGAAAATTGTGAAATTTGCAAATTCATAAAGGCAGGAAAGTCCATGTTTTTTCAGCAGTGCAGCCAACTGAAAGGCTGGCCTGGACTCCACCTGCCTCTTCCTCCCATACTTCAGCCCCAGCGGAATTTCATGGAACACAGTCTGAAAGCCACTGGGATATGAAGTCATCACAACATCCAAGATCCTTCTTATGAACACGAATCATCAGCTGTCTACTAATACTTATATTAAAGGAATATTTGTTTTACCAAAAGAGTCACCCCAAAAGTCACTCACGTAATAAACTATTTCAAAATTACTGGATTTTGAAATAAAATTCATTGCAGAAAAATTCAACGTAGATATTTTTTTTCAGACTAAGAAACACAAATAAACCTATAGTGACGTTAAGGATTTGAAATAATATCCTCATTCTCCTTCTGCCCAAGTGAGCAGGACCCTACATGGAGGTATTGGGTCCAAAAGCCCACCCAGCCATTCACAGACTGAGAGTTGGAAGAGGGATTTGTCTGTCCTAGAAGCCTGCATGGACTTCTGCACAAGGAAGGTTGGGTGTGAATCACCCAATACCATCATCCCATCCCCACAACACTGAACCAGCAAGTCCTGCCTGGGGCTGGCCCAGGCTCCCTTCTTAAGTATTCATTCAAGTCATTCCAAGATCCTACTATTTTCCCCAAGCCTGCAGAGGTAGCTGGAAGAGCCCTGTAAAGTCTAGGCAGAGGCCACACTCATACCAAGCTTCAGATTCTATGACCTAGAGACGGCAGCACAGGAGACAGAAACTCAGTCCCTGCGATTCCTACCCCAATCTCAGCCTCCCAGCTCCAGGTTAGTGTCCTGGAGGACAGCTCTCAAGCCCAGATAAAGCCGAGAACCACCTGCCACCCTAGGGAATTGTAACAGCTGAGTCTTCACAGAGGAAAGCTGCCTGAAGCTGGCTTCGTGTGGCCCCACTTCTTTTCTGTTGACCAAATAACCTGTGAACTAGTGGAGATTTCAGAACTGAGTTGTGAAACAGATTCACGATGGATATATTTTTCTACAAGGGGCTTAAAAAGTAATCCGATTCATTTCCACAGTGTGTTCCATTCAAATACCATGGATGCTGCACCCTCTTCGTTATCGCATTGCACAGCTCGCTCCCCTATCCTTCTCTTCAAAAGCCAGCCTCCAGGAGCACTGATACTGCTCCCAACTCTCTCCTACACATCCACCAATCTACCTCACATCCTCCTCTTCCTCGCACCCAGAACCCCCAGGAATGTGCACTCCAAACCAAGACACCAGATGGGCAAAGTAGGATGACAATGATGCTGACATGAAGTCCTTTGCCATCTCTCCCCACCCAGGACCCCAGATCCCACTCCAAGTGCAATCAGAACCCATGGGGACACAGCTTCTTGCTGCTCAAATCATACCCCCAAGCCCTAGCTCACAGCCCTTTGGAGTTTGATGAGCAAGACTAGAGAGAACTCAGAACTGTCAAAGAAGTCCATTATGATCAGACAGAAACTGCAGGACAGGAATGGAGACCATGCCATCTCAGCCAAGCCCTGAAGGGCTGAGCTGCATCCCTCCATCCTCACCTGTGCTCTGCCTTTCCCGCTTCCTTCCTATGCCTGGAGACTCCTGCTCATGAACCACTCCCACAATTCAAGGGCCAACTCACCACCTAATCACCACACCAGCTCCCCCAGGGGTCTTTGCATGCTGCTTCCTGGCTTTGGGGTACAAGTGAAAAGTCATTCATCGGGCCCAATCCTATACTATTTGCTCCCAGATTGGCACACAGCCAAAGTAGTTTTGTTCAAGAAAGTCATTAGCTGCCTTGATTGCTCTCCAAAATCATAGAGATCATATAGAACAGAGGGGCTTAAAAGAATCAAGGGGGAAATACATAGTATTTATCCTCAAGGTGCGACTACAAGACCCCAGATACCAGGTGGAATGCAACCAACTTCCTTTAGTCTACACCAGGTTACCTGCTGAGCCACTTGAGGATTTGAGTGTCTTATCTGGACCTTCATGATTTAGGCACCAGCCACCCAGCAGACACTGGGAGCCCAGTAATAGTGGTCTCCTGTGAGCAGTACTGGGAATTTAACCAAACACAATGTGTGAAATTATGGAAGATAGAGAAGAGCAGGGACTGACCTTCAAAATTCACAGCAAGGCTTCATTAGCCAGCACAAGAGTATTGAGCATGTGCTTGGTTTTTGCACAAAACCACACTTCACACACCCCTCTTCCCAAGCTCACCCCTGTGGTCCCAGGGAGCAGGCCATGCCCTAAAGGGCTGTAGAGGGCTCAGCCTACATGCCATGAAAATAACTTGACTCACCTCTACTCCCACCTGGTGACATGTGGCTCTCTACCTGTCACCAAGGCAGGATCAGACAGTGCTGCCCCCTGGGGGCACCTTCTTCTAAAGTATTTCTGAGGAATGGCAACCATGAAAAATTGGCTGGAGATGGGGCCCGAGATATTTCCTAACTCTAAACCTTCATCTGCTGCCCAGTATAATATCTGCCATAGCTTTAATAGTTGTTGGTCCCTGGCTCCTTCAGCTGCTTCAGAGAGGTGAGGGATGGCAGTCTGCAAGCCCCCCTGCACCCCAGACCCACAGCACAGCCTTCTGTGGTACCCCCAGCCCACACCCTGACTGCCTGCCACTGGCCAGGCCCCTTCTCGTTCCTTGACCCTTCATACACCACCCCTCTCCCCGTCTGCTCGTGCTTCCTGAAGGCCTGTGAGATGATCTAAAAGCAGACTAGGCATGGAATTTTGCTGCAGTGTCACACACGCTGTGTTCATGCTGTAGTCCAGTGAACGACCCTCACAATATGAAGTCACACACACACGCTCCGCTTGTCCCGTTAGGATTCTCCTCCCGCCCCACCTCAGAAAACTTCCGGATCTCTCATGTCGAGGCAGATTACATTATTTTGAGCAGTTGTGTAGACTCCAAAATATATTTTCTGTAATCACTGGTATTTCTCAAAGGTCTCCTGTAATTACTATACATGTGAATTTTTCCTTATTTATAAAATATATATAAATTATTTTTAATACATCAACTTTAGTAGAAATTTGTACCAACACAGTAACTGTATGTGGCATTGGAAATAAGTTTGTGTTTATGTTAACGTATTGCACAGTATTGGACACGCCGTGTATTTGCAGTACCACTTGATAGAAAGATGTTTCACAGATTATCATAAAGTATTGTCATTGTAAATGCTCTTTTTCTGAGGATTTTACAATAAAACTTGAAAAAAGTTACCTTTTTTTGGTGCCAGTCTATGTGCACTTGTTAAAGTGAGGATTGATTAAGGAAACCCAGGCCTGTATAGGTTCATGATGGTCAAGGCAAATTGGCCCCTGCTCTGACCCAGTCCAGAAAGAGGCTGGACAAAGCAAGCACCTGACTCCAGATGTATTTCTTCCCCATGTCGAAGTTTCAGCTCCCAAAATGCACAACTGACATCTGGTCCAAAACTTCTCATCACCTGCCCTGCAATGCCCTTAAAATCCACCCCAGCCCCAGACTAATTCACTCTCAACTCCAGTCACCCTTGTTTCTCACTGCAGTAGACTTTCAACTGGGATATAGAATGTATAAAGTGCTCAGTAATCACCAAGCTACCCATGTGGAACACCTGCCATGAGCCACGTGGTGCTAGGGAGGGGGCCAAGGGTCACACAAAGGAGACACAGTCCCTGCCTTGGTGAGCTTCAAGTCTACTTCACCATGACCAGCAGTGCAAGTTCTTGAGAGAGAGAGTGTGTGTGTGTCTCTAAGGTTAGTGGGCATGCCAGAGACCCAGAGAAGAGTTGCAGTTCAAGTTCAAAGGTGGTCTGTTGGCTGAATCCCCTCTTCTTCAAGGGAGCTCAGTCTTTTGCTCTTAAGACTTTCAACTGATTGGTTGAGGCCCACCCACACTACAGAGGTTAATCTGCTTTACTCAAAGTTTACTGATTTAACAGTTAATCTAGGGACTTCCCTGGTGATCCAGTGCCTCAGACTCCATGTTCCCAATGCAGGGGGTCTGAGGGGTTCAAGTCAGGGAACTAGATCTCACACGTCACAACTAGGAGTTCACGTGCCAGAACTAAAGGTCCTGCAGCAAATAAGACCCAACAAACAGCCAAATAAATATTTACAAAGTTAATCTCACTGAAAAGAAAATACACAGAAACATCTAGAATAGCGTTTGACTAAGTATCTGGGAAAACCACAGCCTAGCTAAGTTGACAAAATTAACTATCATAATCACACAAGCAGGATGTTGCTCCCCACCATCCTGAGGAAGTAAACTGCTTTGCACCCAGCCCTGTGATAAGCACTTAATAAGCATCTGTCTTTAAACCTTACCACACCCAACAAGGCAGGAGGTACTATTATCATCTCTATTTTATAAACAAAGAAAACATGAGGCTCAGAACAACAGAGCTAGGATTCAAATTCAAGTCTTCAAGGGCCAAACATATGCTCTTAACCAGTAAACCTACTCCTTTCAATACCCACCTTGACAAAAAGATGGAACCCCAGCTGCTCCAGCTTCACTTCTATGCAGATCGCAAGGGGCACAGGCCACACACGCTAGGGGCTCTGCTCTGCATGAACTTCTGTCTCAAAGAGACGACTGCCCAGACTCTTCCTAAAGATTTGGGGTCTGGCCAGTCCCCCTAAGCAAGAGGAAGTGCATCTCATTAGGACCCAAAAACTCTTGATCAAAAGCAGACAGCAGCAGTTGGCTTGCTCACTGCCCACAGAGGCTGGGCTTATCACCGCACACACTCTGGATTTCTCCTTCAGGCTCACAATCCCCAGGATGCCAGGTATTGAGACTGGGGGTGTGCTGGGACCGCAAAGCTGAAGCCCACCATCAGACCCACCCCAAACAGCTGAGAGAAACTTCTATCCTACCCAGTGTTCACACATTCCCTCCTAACCAGGCTGAAAGGAGGCCACTCAGAGAGAGCAAAGCACTTGGTCCCAGGCTCCACATTCCCAGGTCTGGGAGATGGAGGAGGAGGGCAGGCTTGCCAGCTCTACTCACAGCCAGAACACCTCCACAGCCTTCACAATGCACTCCCTCTCTTGTTCAACCAACATCTTCCAAGAACCATCTCTGTACCAAGGTCTGGCCCACGTGTAGCCCACAGTCTATAAAGAGTTAAATGGACCCAAGAGGAACCACTGGCACACAGATCACTGAGGGACCTGCAGGGGACTTGGTGAGGAATAGCTCTTTTGGAGAAAGTGAAAGTCACTCAGTCATGAACAACTCTTTGCAACCCCGTGGACTATATAGTCCATGGAATTCTCCATGCCAGAATACTAGAGCGGGAAGCCTTTCCTTTCTCCAGGGGATCTTCCCAACCCAGAGATCGAACCCAGGTCTCCCGCATTGTAGGCAGATTCTTTACCAGCTGAGCCACAAGGGAAGCCCCAAAAATACTGGAGTGGGTAGCCTATCCCTTCTCCAGATATGGAAGTCAACAGGAAGTCCTGAGTGAAGAACAGTGGGGGTGAGAGCCTACCTGCAAACAGGAACAGCAAAGGGCTGACACGAGAGAGGAGTGGAGAACAATGGCACCGACCACAGGCACAACAGCTCTGCGAGGGGCGGTCACAGCACAGCAAGGCCGGTGGCTGTATGGTGGAGTGCCATGTTGTTGTGGCAACAGAGAGCATCCACTGGGCTCTGGGAAGCACCTTCTTCCAAGCCAGGCACTGGGGCCACAGAGTGTCCAGGTTAAGTGGAGGAAAGAGAGAGGCTGCCAAGAGCAGTGAGTCTTCTACTAGTCTGCATCCAGGACTCAGATGCCTCACGGCTTGCACATCCAGCTACCCGGAGCCTGGGAGCACTCCGCTCAAGAGAAGGCTGTCTTCAGGGAGTGAGGAAGGGTTGTCAGAGGAAAGACAGAGAAGGCAGATGCCCCTAGAGGAGGTGGGCAGAAACTGACAGATGGTCCTGCACAGATCCCTTCCTCTGATCACAAAACCCTGGGACTTTGAGGACCAGAGAGAAGCTCCTATCAGGGGTTTTACGGGCAGAAGCCAGGTAGGCAAGGGGTATCCAAGCAAGCTTGGACTGCACAGCGTGCAGTGGGGACATATTCAAACAAAGATGAGAATTGGGTGCCAGGAGGTAGGGGAATACAGGAGAAAGAGAACTGAGAAGTAGAGGGTATGCAAGCCCTATTGGCAGGTATGGGGTGAAAAGAGAAGACCAACAGGCCTAGGGTCTAAATACCCCCATATGCAAGAGGTTAGTGGGCCCTCAAAGAAATTGGATGGTGGCTAGAAGGTGATCCCAGAGCCACAATTCTTCAATAGCCAGGGCTGGCTATGCCTGAATCTAAAATTAATATTAACCCCAATGTTCACAGCAGCACTATTTACAGTAAACAAGACATGGAAGCAACCTGAATGTCCATCAGCAGATGAATGGACAAAGAAGACATACAGATGGCTAACAAACACATGAAAAGTTGCTCAACCTTGCTCATTATTAGAGAAATGCAAATCAAAACTACAATGAGATACTACTTCACCCCAGTCAGAATGGCCAACATCAAAAAGTGTACAAACAATAAGTGCTAGAGAGGGTGTGGAGAAAAGGGAACCCTCTTGCACCGTTGGTGGGAATGCAAATTGATACAGCCACTATGGAAGACGGTATGGAGATTCCTTAAAAAACTAGGAAGAAAACCACCATGTGACCCAGTAATCCCACTCTTAGTAATATACTCTGAGGAAATCAAAATTGAAAAAGACACATGTACTCCAGTGTTAATTGCAGCACTATTTACAATAGCTAGAACATGGTAGCAACCTAAATGTCCATCAACAGACGAATGGATAAAGCAGCTGTGGTACATATATACAATGGAATATGACTTAGCCATAAAAAGAAAGACATTTAAGTTAGTTCTAATGAAGTGGATGAACCTAGAGCCTATTACACAGAGTAAAGTGAATCAGAAAGATAAATATCATATACTAATGCATATATATGGAATCTAGAAAGATGGTAATGATTAATTTATTTGTAGGGCAGCAATGGAGACACAGACATAGAGAACAGACTTATGGACACAGTGGCGGGGGGTGGAGAGGGTAAGATGTACAGAGAGAGTAACATGGAAACTTGCATTGCCATATATAAAATAGATAGGCGTGGGAATTTGCTGTATGACTCAAGGAACTCAAACAAGGGTTCTGTATCAACCTAGAGAGGTGGAATGGGAGGGAGATGGGAGAGAGGCTCAAAAGGGAGGGGTTATATGTATACCTATGACTGAATCATGTTGATGTTTGACAGGAAACAAAATTCTGTAAAGCAATTATCCTTCAATTAAAAAATAAATTTAAAAAATTAAAATTAAAAAAAGAAGATATGGTACCTATATATAATGGAATACTGCTGCTGCTGCTAAGTCGCTTCAGTCATGTCTGACTCTGCCAGCCCACCAGGCTCCCCCATCCCTGGGATTCTTTAGGCAAGAATACTGGAGTGTGATGCCATTTCCTTCTCCAATGCTACTCAGTCATAAAGAAGAATGAAATAATAATTCATTATCATGAATCATCATAGATTATCATAATAAGGAAGACAAAAATAAATATCATATGATATTGTTTATATGTGGAATATAAAATAATGATACAAATAAACATATTTACAAAATAGAAGTAAAATCACAGATATAGAATTCCCATGGACAGAGAAGCCTGGTGGGCTACAGTCCATAGGAACTAAAAAGCATCTTGATGAAGGTGAAAGAGGATAGTGAAAAAGTTGGCTTAAATCTCAACATTCAAAAAACTAAGATCATGGCATCTGGTCACATTACTTCATAGCAAATAAATTGGGGAGAAATGGAAACAGTGACAGACTTTATTTTCTTGGGCTTCAGAATCACTGAAGATGGTGACTGCAGCCATGAATTTAAAAAATGCTTGCTCCTTGGAAGTAAAGCTATGACCAACCTAGACAGCATATTAAAAACCAGAGACATTACTTTACTGAAAAAGGTCTGTACAGTCAAGGCTATGGTTTTTCCAATAGTCATGTATGGATGTGAGAGTTGGACCATAAAGAAAGCTGAGCACCAAAGAATTGATGCTTTTGAACTGTGGTGTTGGAGAAGACTCTTGAGAGTCTCTTGGACTGCAAGATCAAACAAGTCAGTCCTAAAGGAAATCAGTCCTGAATATTCATTGGAAGGACTGATGCTCAGACTGAAGCTCCAATACTTTGGCCACCTTATGCAAAGGGCTGACTCACTGGAAAAGACCCTGATACTGGGAAGTATTGAGGGCAAGAGGAGAAGGGGATGACGGAGGATGAGATGGCTGGATAGCATCACCGACTCGATGGACAGGAGTTTGAGCAAACTCCAGGCATTGTTGGTGGACAGGGAAGCCTGGTGCTGCACTCACCAGAGTCAGACGGGGTTGCAAAGAGTCAGACATGACTCAGCAACTGAACAACAAATGACCTAGTATATAGCACAGGGAACTATATTCAATATCTTGTAATAACCTATAATGGAAAAGAATCTGAAAAAGATTTATATATATATATATATATTATTTTTTTAAGTACATGTATATATTGGAAGGTGGGAGGGAGGTTCAAGAAGGAGGGGATATATGTATACATATAGCTGATTCACTTTGTTGTAAGGCAGAAACTAACACAACATGGTAAAGCAATTATACCCCAATAATAAAAGTATATAATATATATAACTGAATCACTCTGCTATATACCTGAAACATTGTAAATCAACTGTACTTCCATTTTAAAAATTAGTATCAAAGTTTTAGAAACTAAATTTGATGAAATAGTACATTATATTATTCTCAAGTCTAGATGGGTATTATCTTTATGTGTACAAAGGTACCATTTTTATATGTTCACAGAAAACGAGTTTGTTTCCTTAGCTCCCATTTCTCCAAGGCCACTGGCCATCAGAGTTCATCCCTTCAAGCCCGAATTTTCTGCCAGCATGAACCCAGTTACCACAGAGGCGCTACTGGTCAGCAGTGGCCAGAACTGCTGGACAGTGTCCTGAGCAGCCCAGGAAGAAGGATGGCAAGTGACAACTAACAGTGCCCCTTCAGTGCACAAAGGGCAGAATGCACCTCCAGATTGACCAAGGACAGGGAGACTTTCAACATCCCTGCGGGATACGAATTAGAGTGTGACTCATGATACCCCAAGGAAATCCTAAAAGGAGCCACAGCGCTTTGCACACACTGGTCAGGCTTTCTGAAAGCCCAAGAACAATCTGAATCAGCACTAGCTGATGTAGTGCTAGTTAACCACATTACTGTTGTTTCAGGATATTAAAAAAAAAAAAATTCATGCTGTATATTATCACCTTGATAAAAGAATACTAGAGAGGAAATGGACCCAAATGTTTATCACTGAATGCTGGGATAATATGCAGGCTAATCTTCTTCTATACATTTATTTCCATTTTCTAAAATTTCTACAAGGAGCTATGCACAGCACTTTTGTATTAAGAGAAATCTAACATCGACATCCACTAGCAAGTCGCACAGGTGCACAGCAGAGAGCACTCTTGCTCCCTTTGGGTCAGGTGAGGACAAGAAGGATTCTTGTCTTTGGCGAATGGGGGCACAGTGAACAGAAGAACTCATCCCCCAGGTAGAAACAATGACGACAGAGCTGAACCTACCTTACCCTTATACATGCAACTTGAAGGAAGAAAAACAAAGCAGATGAGGGCTGATGGAAAGGCAGTGGAATCATTCCTATGGCCCAACCACCACCACATAAATGCCTCATCAATTCCTACCTCAGAGCCAATCGTCAGACTTTCCTTCCTAAGCATATGGCAGATTCAATCACTCAGACAATTCTACCTTAACAATGCTAGATAAACAATTCTCAAAGGAGAACGTCTTCCTAAACACCAAGTAGGTGAGAAGAGCATGAAAAAGTAAAAGTGAACCCAGAGACAGAAGCAGGGTGGTCAGGCTATCTTCTTGAGAGCACTTGTCTATCCAGGTAAACAGGCTTTCATTTCAAGTCTCACAGGTAATGGGAAGGACCTACTGGGGGCAGGAGTCTGCTAGGACACATTCTCCTATAGAAAACTCGGGCCCCAAAGAGCTATACTCTCAGGCTAAGGGTAAACTAGAAGTTGAGCATCCCCACCCCAGCCCCAGGGAACCTCAAGGAAAGTTGCTTTAAGGCTGAGAAGAACAGAAAGGTCCTGCAGAGTCATAATCACATCTGCAGACCAAACTCATATCGCCCACATTCAAAAAATCTTAAGCCTAAGATTTAAAGATGTCTCAGCAAAATATAAAATAGGTAACACAATCACAGAAAGAAAATAAATTCAAGGGACTTCGGGACATAGTAGTTTGCTATGGGTAGTTTAAGGATGAGTAGTTTGCTCATCCTTAGTAGGCAGATTAAGAGCTAAAAGAACTGCAAAAAAATATTCAACTTCACTCAATAGTCATTGCTAATAATATTTATTATTATAACATATATAGTATATATTATAATGATATATTATTTTTAATATTTGTATTTTTTAAGCTATCTTATGCATTTAGCAAGATAAAGCAAATTTAAAATGGTATCAATCTGGATAGGAGATTTTGCTGCAATAATAATCAACTTTGGACCTTCAGTGGCCTGAAACAACAAAGATTTATTTCTTGCCCATTCCCTACATCAGTGGGGGCTGTTAGGATGCTCTGTGCATTACAGTTTCTCAATGACCCAGTCTGATAAAAACTCCATTTCAGAGCTTCTCTGGTGGCACAGCGGTAAAGAATCCACCTGCCAATGCAGGACACATGGATTTGATCCCTAGTCCGGGAGGATTCTACATGGTGTGGAGCAGCTAACCCCCCGTGCCACAACTACTAAGCCGTGCTCTAGAGCCTGGGAGCCACAAGTACTGAAGCCTGAGTGCTCTAGATCCCACGCTCCACAACAAGAGAAGCCACCACAATGAGAAGCCGGCACACCACAACTAGAGAGTAACCACTACTCTCCACAACTAGAGGAAAGACCACGCAGCAACGAAGATCCAGCGTGGCTAAAAATAAATTACAAGTAAATAATTTTTAAAAACACTCCATCTCAATTCATTTCCATAACTGCTGAGGCTAGACTAAAGAGAATTGAAACCAGGAATCAGGAATTAAGTGCTCTAGCCTGGAAGTGAAAAAATTCTATTCCTCCTCACAATTCATTGGCCAGAATGACTTCATATGCACAAATCCAACCACAATAGGGGCAGGAAGTTCAGAATTTTACTTGCCCCTGCAGAGCTGAAAATAGGATCAAAGAGCAACATTAAAGACTACAGAAAATTTGTGTTATCACACAAGAAAAGAGACACAAACATCAATTCCAGAAGTTCATTAAAGTCCTACAATTTAAATCTGGATTGGAAATATCAATATAAATTTATATTTGTTGTGCAGTCACGCAGTCATGTCTGACTCTTTGCGACCCCACAGACTGCAGCTCGCCAGGCCTCCCTGTCCCTCACCATCTCCCGAAGTTCACCCAAGTTCATGTTCATTGCATTGGTGATGCCGTCCAGCCATCTCATCCTCTGACACCCTCTTCTCCTTCTGCCCTTAATCTTTCCCAGCATCAGGGACTTTTCCAGTGAGTCATCTTTTAGAATTGGATGACCAAAATACTGGAGCTTCAGCTTCAGCATCGGTTCTTCCAGTGAATATTCAGGGTTGATCTCCCTTAATATTGACTGGTTTGATCTCCTTGCTATCCAAGGGATTTTCAGGAATCTTCTCCAGCACCACAGTTTGAAATTCATATTTATACTTCCACTAATCAAACTGACACTCAAATTTCAAAAGGACAAATAACTAAAGCTCACTCAAGAAGAAATAATCTGTATAGCTCCACAGCTATTGAAGAAAATTAATTCATAAATGGAAACTTTCCCACAAAGAGAACTTTAGGCCAGATGGTTTCACTGGTTCATTGTGCCATGGGGTCGCTAAGAGTCGGTCACGACTGAGCAGCTTCACTTTCACTTTTCACTTTCATGCATTGGAGAAGGCAATGGCAACCCACTCCAGTGTTCTTGTCTGGAGAATCCCAGGGACGGAGGAACCTGGTGGGCTGCCGTCTATGGGGTCACACAGAGTCGGACGCAACTGAAGCGACTTAGCAGCAGCAGCAACAGCAGCAGTACCAATTCTATAAAAATTCTCCCAGGAAAATAGGAGAGGAGGGAATACTTCCCAACTCATCCAACGAGACAAAAGAAAAAAAAAAACAGCCTAATCTCTCTCAAGAACAAGAACATAGATACCAATTTCCTTAGCACCATTTTAACAATTTCAATCCAATAATACATAAATAAAATAATACATCATCTATTAGTGTCCTCTTTGATTTCTTTCACCACTGTTTTATAGTTTTCTATATATAGGTCTTTAGTTTCTTTAGGTAGATATATTCTTAAGTATTTTATTCTTTCCGTTGCAATGGTGAATGGAATTGTTTCCTTAATTTCTCTTTCTGTTTTCTCATTATTAGTGTATAGGAATGCAAGGGATTTCTGTGTGTTGATTTTATATCCTGCAACTTTACTATAGTCATTGATTAGTTCTAGTAATTTTCTGGTGGAGTCTTTAGGGTTTTCTATGTAGAGGACATGGATTGGAAGAATCAATATAGTGAAAATGAGTATACTACCCAAAGCAATTTATAGATTCAATGCAATCCCTATCAAGCTGCCAACAGCATTCTTCACAGAGCTAGAACAAATAATTTCACAATTTGTATGGAAACACAAAAAACCTCGAATAGCCAAAGCGATCTTGAGAAAGAAGAATGGAACTGGAGGAATCAACCTACCTGACTTCAGGCTCTACTACAAAGCCACAGTTATCAAGACAGTATGGTACTGGCACAAAGACAGAAATATAGATCAATGGAACAAAATAGAAAGCCCAGAGATAAATCCACGTACCTATGGACACCTTATCTTTGACAAAGGAGGCAAGAATATACAATAGATTAAAGACAATCTCTTTAACAAGTGGTGCTGGGAAATCTGGTCAACCACGTGGAAAAGAATGAAACTAGAACACTTTCTAACACCATACACAAAAATAAACTCAAAATGGATTAAAGATCTAAACGTAAGACCAGAAACTATAAAACTCCTAGAGGAGAACATAGGCAAAACACTCTCCGACATACATCACAGCAGGATCCTCTATGACCCACCTCCCAGAATATTGGAAATAAAAGCAAAAATAAACAAATGGGACCTAATTAACCTTAAAAGCTTCTGCACATCAAAGGAAACTATTAGCAAGGTGAAAAGACAGCCTTCAGAATGGGAGAAGATAATAGCAAATGAAGCAACTGACAAACAACTAATCTCAAAAATATACAAGCAACTTCTACAGCTCAACTCCAGAAAAATAAATGACCCAATCAAAAAATGGGCCAAAGAACTAAATAGACATTTCTCCAAAGAAGACATACAGATGGCTAACAAACACATGAAAAGATGCTCAACATCACTCATTATCAGAGAAATGCAAATCAAAACCACTATGAGGTACCATTTCACACCAGTCAGAATGGCTGCGATCCAAAAGTCTACAAGCAATAAATGCTGGAGAGGGTATGGAGAAAAGGGAGCCCTCTTACACTGTTGGTGGGAATGCAAACTAGTACAGCCACTGTGGAGAACAGTGTGGAGATTCCTTAAAAAACTGGAAATAGAACTGCCTTATGATCCAGCAATCCCACTGCTGGGCATACACACTGAGGAAACCAGAAGGGAAAGAGACACGTGTACCCCAATGTTCATCGCAGCACTGTTTATAATAGCCGGGACATGGAAGCAACCTAGATGTCCATCAGCAGATGAATGGATAAGAAAGCTGTGGTACATATACACAATGGAGTATTACTCAGCCATTAAAAAGAATACATTTGAATCAGTTCTAATGAGGTGGATGAAACTGGAGCCTATTATACAGAGTGAAGTAAGCCAGAAAGAAAAACACCAGTACAGTATACTAACGCATATATATGGAATTTAGAAAGATGGTAACAATAACCCTGTGTACGAGACAGCAAAAGAGACACTGATGTATAGAACAGTCTTATGGACTCTGTGGGAGAGGGAGAGGGTGGGGAGATGTGGGAGAATGGCATTGAAACATGTAAAATATCATGTATGAAACGAGTTGCCAGTCCAGGTTCAATGCACGATACTGGATGCTTGGGGCTAGTGCACTGGGACAACCCAGAGGGATGGTATGGGGAGGGAGGAGGGAGGAGGGTTCAGGATGGGGAACACATGTATACCTGTGGCGGATTCATTATGATATTTGGCATAACTAATACAATTTTGTAAAGTTTAAAAATAAAATAAAATTTAAAAAAAAAAAGGCAACCCCAAAAAAAAAAAAAATGCATCATGACCAACTAGAATTTATCCCAAACTGCAAGATTGGCTTAACATTTGAAAATCAATGTAATTTACTACAATAACAGAGTAAAAAAAGGAAAATCATATGATCATGTTAAGAGAAGCAGAAAACTAATTTGATAAGTATCCATACCCAATCATAATTTTTAAAAAACTCCCAGCAAAGCAGGAACAGAAAGGAGCTTCCTCAACCTGAAAAAAGGCACTTACGGAAAACTTACAGCTAATAAACTTACAGCTAATGTCACCTTTAATGGTGAAATGCTGAATCCTTCTTGTGATGGTTAATTTTGTGTGTCAGCTTGGTTAGGTCACAGTACCCACATATTGGGTCAAATATTATTCTAGATATTTATGTTAAGGTGTTTTGATGAGATTAATATTTAAATCAGTAAACTTTAAGTAAAACAGATTACTTCCCTGGTGGCCTAGACAGTAAAGAATTTGACTGCGATGCAGGAGACCTGGGTTCGACCCCTGGGTTGGAAAGATCCCCTGGAGAAGGAAATGGCAACCTACTCCAGTGTTCTTGCTTGGAGAATTCCACGGACACAGGAGCCTGGCAGGCTACAGTCCATGGGGTGCAAGGAGTCTGACACGACTTGGCGACTTAACAGTTTTAGTTTCATCCGTAGTGTGGGTGGACCTCATCCAGTTCGTTGAAGGTCTTAAATGGGAAATGACCTCCCTGAAAAGAGAATTCTTCTAGCAGACTGGCTTTGGACCCAAACTGTAGCATAAACTCATCCCTGGGTCTCCAGCTGCCACCTACCCTACAGATTTTAGACTTGCCAAGCCTCCACAACCATGTGAGCCAGTTCTTTCAGACAGACAGATACCTGCCCACATCCATAGGTACCTTCTATTGGTCCTGTTTCTCTGGAGAACCCCAATACACCTTCCCTCAAGGTTGGTGTGCCAGTTATCAACTGATTATCTCTCAACCCCCAACCCACCCTTCTTTCCTCTTCATCGTGATGCTAGAGCTGAATGAGCTCTGCGTGCCTTTCCCCTGGGCCACCTGCCTCAATGTTCTGCTTTTCTCTAGAGGGCTCTGGAAGACTCTGAAACAGCAGTGGAAAGAAGGGACTTTCCTTTTGGAATCCACTTCTTCCTTTTCATTAAGCTGAGGAGCCAGAGGACTGTTGTGGAAAACTCACTGGTACTTACTTCAGCAATCCTCACACATCAGGCCAGCTGAACTTTCAGGGCCACCACCGGCCGTGGTCTCCTCACTTGGAGTACACATTTGTGACAGTCTGGCCAGAGGGCCTCAGATCACACTCCCACTGCCAGCAGCCTCCTCTGCTGCAACTCCAGCTGCACCTCAGGCAACCATCTCCCCACCTGCCAAACCCACTGCGGCTCACTGTCTCTAGCAATTTTCTTCAGCACCCGCAGTCTGTGTGCTCCTGTAGCACCCATGCTCTCCTTGGTTTGCATCTCATCTTCATGGAGGGATGAGATATACCTCCCTCCTCGGTCCTAGTTCTTCCATTGTCCAGTCTTCCAGGACAGAATCAGCAGCTTTTTGGTACTTGGTACTTTTGGATGCCACAGAATCTCCTCAAATCTCTTTTAGTAGTTAACCACCTGATACTAGCTAAGAAATTCTTTATATAAATTTCTTCCATTCAAATGGGTGTAGACTTGGTCTCCTGATTGGACTCTGACTGATATAACCGGGAATGCTGCTGCTGCTGCTGCTGCTGCTGCTAAAGTCGCTTCAGTCGTGTCCGACTCTGTGCGACCCCATAGACAGCAGCCCACCAGGCTCCGCTGTCCCTGGGATTCTCCAGGCAAGAACACTGGAGTGGGTTGCCAGTGCCTTCTCCAATAAGGCAACATAATTGGGAATGCTCTCATCACTGACTTTTGACAAACATGCAAAAGCAGCTCAGTGGACGAAAGAGACTTTTCAACAGATGTGCTGGAGCAGATAGATATCCATGGGCAAAAAAATAAAAAACCTCAGCCTATATCTCACATCTTATCAAACATTTAACTCAAAATAGATCATGAACTTAAACGTAAAAGATGAAGCTATAAAACTTTTAGAAGAAAAAACAGTAGAAAATACTCAAGACCTACAGTTAGGCAAAGAGCTCTTGGCTTGACACCAAAGACATGCTTCATAAAGAAAAACCTGATAAATCAGAGCTCACCAAAATTTAAAATGTTTGTGTTCTGTGAAAAATCCTGTTAAAAAAATGAAAGGATAAACTTCAGACTAGGATAAAATACTAGCAAACGATCTATCCAACAGAGGACTACTAACTTTGTTCTTCTCATAAAGAACAATCAAAATCAACAGTAAAATAGCAACCAACTAGAAAATGGGCCCAGGACATGAATTCTAAAATTCCAAAACTCATTTTACCAAGATGATACATAGATAGTAAATAAGTACATGAAAAGATGTTAAAAAAAAAATTATGGTTACCAAAGGGGAAAAGAGGGGAGGGATAAATTAGGAGTTTGGGATTAACAGATACACACTACTATATATAAAATAGATAAATAACATGGACCTACTGTATAGCACAGGGAATTACAGTCAATATCTTATAATAATCTACAATGGAAAAGAATCTGAAAAAGAATATATGTGTGTGTGTGTGTGTTTATACACACACACACAGATATATGTATAACTGAATCACTTTACTGTACACCTGAAATGAACACAACATTGTAAATCAACTATATGTGCTGCATCTGTGCCAAGTCACTTCAGTTGTGTCCGACTCTTTATGACCCTATGGACCATAGCTCACCACCATAGCTCCTCTGTCCACGGGATTCTCCAGGCAAGAATACTGGAGTGGGTTGTCATGCCCTCCTCCAGGGGATCCTCCTGACCTAGGGATCGAACCTGAGTCTCTTACGTCTCCTGCATTGGCAGGCAGGCTCTTTACCGCTAGCACCACCTGGGAAGCCTGTACATCAACTATATGTCAATTAAAATTAATTAACAATTAATTGTTATCTTATTATCTGATAATTATCTTAATTACCTTTGTCGATTATCTTAACTAAGATAAAATATAATAAAATAAAGATGTTCAACACCGTTAGCCATTAGAGACATATAGATTGAAACCACAATGAAATAACACTACACACACAGCAGAATTGCTTAAATACTATGCTGCTAAAATAAAAAATAGTGACAAAGCCAAATACTGCTGAGGATGCAGAAAAACTGGATCACTCGTACATTACAGATGGGCACATAAAATGGAAGACAGTTGAGCAGGGTTTTTTTTTTTTAATCAGCACTCAGCTCCCATATGACCCAATAATTACATTCCTGGGCATTTATCCCATAGAAATTAAGATTTATCTTCTCACACAAAAAAGGGGCATACAAATGTTCATTACAGCTTTATTCATAACAGCCACAAACTGGAAAGAACTGAGATGTTCTTCATTCAGAGGGTGAATCATAACACAAACTGTGGCACATCCACACCAGAAACACTACTCAGCAAAACAGGGGGGCAAACTACACACACACAAGAGCCCTGAATGAACCTCCGGAGAATTATGCCGACTAAAATGGTCTATTCCATAAGGCTGCATCCTGAACACATGATTCCATGTATATTACATTCCTGACATGGCAGAATGAAGGACCCATTAGTGGTCATCCAGGATTAAGAAAGGGTATGAGAGTGAGAATAAATTGGGTATAGCTATGAAAGACAACATGGGAAATTCTTGCGGCGATGGGAATGTTTCGTCTTAATTGTATCAATGTCAAGATCCTGGTTTTAAGATTATACTATGATTTTTCAAGATATTACTTTTGGAGGAAACTGGGTAAAGGATACATAAGATTTCTCTATATTCTTTCTCACAACTGTATGCGAATCTACAATTATCTCAAAATTTTTTTAAATATTTAAACTTCCAGGCCAGTGTCACCAATGAATTCTATTAATATTAACCATTTCCAATTTTACACAAACTCTTCCAGACAATACAACAAAAGCAATAAAATTCCAAATTTATTTTGTGATATTAGAATAACTCTTTCATATTGAAACCTAACAAGTTCAATTCAAGGCAGAAAAAAATTACAAGCCTATTTTACTCATAAAATATATATCAAAATCCTAAATAAAATATCAGCAAACTGAATGCAGCAACTTAAAAAAAGGATAATGCATTATGACTAAGTTGAATTAATCCCAGAAATGCAAAGTTGATTTAATATCAGGAAATAATAATTGATGTAATTTACCACATTATTGGATTAAAATACAGGAGAGATTAGAAAAGGCATTGCAAAAATTCTAAGTTCATTCACTTTCACAGTGTCCTCTTTGCAAAGTAGAAACAGAATAAAACTTTCTTGATTATTAGAGACAAAAATCTACACCAAACATTCTTCATAGTAAAACTGCAGGCATCCCTGTTGGCTCAGTGGTAAAGAATCCACTTGCTAATGCAAGAGACTCAGGTTTGATCCCTGGTCTGAGAAGATCCCGCATGCCATGGAGCAACTAAGCCCATGCATCACAACTATCGATCCTGTGCTCTAGAGCCTGTGAGCCACAAGTACTGAAGCCCACGAACCCTAGAGCCCGTGCTCTGCAACAAGAAAAGTCGCAGCAATGAGAAGTCCCTGCACCACAATGAAGAGTAGCCCCCCTCTCACTGCAACTCAAGAAAGCCCGAGTACAGTAACAAAGACCAGCACAGCCATAAAATAAGTAAATTCAATTTTTTTTTAATTGCAAGTGCTCCTGTTCAGATAGGGAATAAAACAAAGATCTCACTTACTGCCACTTCAGTTCAGTCCTGTGCACCGTGGTTCTAGCCAGATCAATAAGACAAGAAATTGCAATAAAAAGTATAAGGGTTTCAAACAAACAAACCAAAAATAAAAAATAAAAACAAGATTATATGACTATGTAGGTAGAAATTTTTCATGAATATACAAGATACATTATTAAAATTAATGAGAGTTGAGTAAGGTTACTGGATTAAAAAATTAGGACAACAACAAAATCAATTCTGTTTCTATATACCATCACAAACAATAAAAATAAAATTTATTCTTTTGAAAGATACCATTTACAATAATATTAAAAGAGTGTCCAGGAATAGAATCAACAAAGGTATATAAGATGTATTTGACACTATTAAATGGAGAGATATACCATGTTGATGGATTGGACAATTTAATAATATACTGATGTTAATATCCCCCAAACTGATTCATAGAATAATAACCATCTAAATCATAACTTCAAGAGGTAATTTTGGCAAGCTAATTCTAAAATTTATAGAAGTTTGAAAGGCCACAAATAGCTAAGAAACTCAAAACAAAAGCTGAAGGAATTTACCGTATCAAATAATAAGACTTAGTATAAAAATATACTCATTAATCCACAGAACAGACTTGTGATTGCCAGTGGGGGTAGGGTAGGGCAGGGGAAAGATGAACTGGGAGTTTAGGATTGGCAGATACAAACCATTATATATAGAACAGATAAATAGCAAGATCCTCCCTAGTAGCAAAAGGAACTGTATTCAATATTCTATAATAAACCATAATAAAAAAGAACACATATATCTGAATCACTTTGCAGTACCTCAAAAATTAACACAATATTGTAAATTAACTATACCTCAGTTTTAAAATATAGCCATCAGGGACTTCCCTGGTGGTCCAAGTGGTTGAGAGTCCATCTGCCAATGTAGGGAACACAGGTTCAATCCCTGGTCCGGGAAGGTTCCATATGCTGCAGGGTAATTAAGTTTGTGTACCACAACCACTGAAGCCCTCACACCCTAGAGCCCATGCTCCAGAATAAGAGAAGCCACTGCGATGAGAAGCCCGCACGCTACAGCTAGAGAGTAGCCCCCTCTCGCTGCCACTAGAGAAAGTCCACGCACAGTAATCAAGACTCAGTGCAGTCAAAAATAAATTAATTAATTTGTTAAAAATATATAGGCATCTGCTCCCAGCTCAGCTGAGGGCAGGATGCTGAGGAGGCGACGGATGAGCACCAGGTGACCAATGGAGCCTCAACATTAGAACAGCCCTAGGACTGAGTGGAGAGACTCTCCATTTCCACTTTCAAATAGTTTAAACAATTAAAAATGAGGACAGGATGGAGAAGACAGAAGAATCAGATGGGGCGCTAACCTTCTCCCACAAAAACATTAAAAAGTACATCTGCGAGTGGACCAGTTCACATAGAACATCACTGAACACCATAAGAAGACTTCAGACTCCTGGAAGGGCAAGAACACCACCACATAACCGTGTAGGACAAAAGGAAAAAGAAATGGAAAGGGATCATAATGAGGCCTGTGCCCAGGGAGAGAGCTGTGAGGAGGAGAGGTTCTTACACCCTGGGAAGTCCCCTCACTGGGGTGGAGCTCAGCCTGGATGGAGGAGGAGCTTTGGAGCTCAGAAGGAGACCGCAGCGACCAGCCTGCAGAAGGCAAACTGGAGAGTAACCTGCACAGAAGGTCAGCACCCAAGGCCCTGCGCTCCCCAGCATGAGGGATGTGTCCGTCAGTGCCAGTGGGAGCTGAATGCTGAAGTTCAGGCTTTGGAGGTCAGACTCGGGGAGAAGACTGGAATCGGCTACACAGACACAGCCCAGAGAGGCTGGACTGGGGCAACTGAGGATGTACTCGAAAGAAGTCTGGGCCCACCAGATAGGCAAGGTGCCATTACTGGGGGGCAAGAAGGAGAAGGGTGTGACCACCGTAAGAACTTCTTTCCCTATGAGTGCTCCCAGACAAGAGGTCACCATGTACAGGAGCTCCCAGGGCAGACACAAATAGCCATCACCATAGTGGGCTCCAGAGTTAGCCTTGGGCTACCACTACAAGACCCATAGGCAGGTCCCAAGCACTGCTTCTGCTGTCCCAGAAGTGCACAGAGAGCAGCCACCCCTGGGAGACCCACGAGCAAGCATCAAGTGCCTCCCCCACTGCCACAGGACTATTCAGACCACAACCACCCACAGGAGACCTGCAAGCAGGCCCCAAGCCCCGCCCCTGCCAATCCAGGAGTGTGCAAGGGCCACTGCACCTGCACACCTGATATCAAGGGGATAAGGGCCAGCACACACTGAGGACAGAGAGCAAGCATCTAAACTAAAAGGAGCAGCCCCTCGATTCTGGAAAAGATGGTAGAGTACCAGGACTTGAGCTCAGCTCCTCTCACAAACACCAACTCACAATTAACTGCTGAATGACCATTGACCAAAAAGACTGGCACTTACAACAAAAGACATTTTACACTCAAAGACAAAGAAGATGGTAGAAGGAGATGGTAGGAGGGGCTCTCTGGCAATATAATCAAATCTCATACCTTCCTGGGGGAGGTGGAGGGACGGTGAAACACAAAGTGGCAAGTAATCATATGGGAGAGGTTCTCCCACAAGACTTCTGAGTCCACCTCAGGCTCCCTAGTCCAAGGGTATGGCATCAGGAGGAGGAGCCCCCAGACATTTGGCTTTGAAGATCAGCATGGCTTGAGTGCAGGACCTCCACAAGACTGGGGGAAAGAGAGAACCTACTCTTGATGGCCACAAACAAGCTTTCATGTACAATGGGACCCAGCATAAAGCAGTAACTCCAAGGGGCCTAGGCTGGACCTAACTACAATTCTTGGAGTGTCTCCTAGTGTTGCAGGGGTTGGCTGTGGCTCACTGGGGAGGCAAGGACACTGGTGGCAGAGGCCCCAGAGAATATTGATCAGTGTGAGCTCTCAGCAAGGTCATCATTCGGGCATCAAGACCAACAGCCTATGGGTTCTAGTGCTGAAATGCCTCAGGCCAAATATTAACCAGAGGATAGAAATACAGGCCCACTCATTAGCAGACAGGCTGCCTAAAGCCATACTGAGCCAACAGCTACCTCTGAACACAATCCTTGACACAGCCATGCCCAGTAGAGAGACAGGACCCAGCTCCACCCACCAGAGGGCAGACACCAGTCCCTCCCACCAAACCTGCACAAGTCCCTGCACCAAATTCACCCACGAGTATGCAGACACCAGAGACAAGAGGAGCTATGATCCAGCAGCCAGCAGAAAGGAAACCACCAACATAGAAATTTAGACAAAACTAGAGGACAGAGAAATATGTTCCAGATGAAGGAACAAGATAAAAAACACAGAGAAAAAAATTAAGTGCAGACAGGCAACTTACCTGAAAAAGATTTAGACTGATGACAGTAAAAGATGATGCAATGTAAAATGATGATAGTAAAGATGATGCAAATCTTGGTAGAAAATGGTGGAAGAGATAGAGAAGATACAAGAGATGTTTAACAAAGAGAAGATTTAAAGAACAAACAGATGAATGATACAATAACTGGAATGAAAATATACTCTAAGGAATCAACAGCAGAGTAACTGAGGTAGCAGAATGAAGAGGTGAGCTGGAAGACAGAATGGTGGAAAACACTGCCACAGAACAGAAAAAAAAGGATTAAAAAATGAGGACAGTCACAGAGACTTCTGGGACAATGCAGAGTGAAGTCAGTCAGAAAGAGAATGATAAATATCTTATATTAATGCATATATATGGAATCTAGAAAGATGGTACCAATGGTCCTATGTGCAGGACAGCAAAGGAGACAAAGACTTAAAGAACAGATTTGAACTCAGTGGGAGAAGGAGAGGGTGGGGTGATTTGAGAAAAGAGCATTGAAACATATACATTATTGTATGTAAGAGATAGCCAGTGGGAGTTTGATGTATGATGCAGGGTGCTCTGTGACAACCTGGAGGGATAGGGTGGAGAGGGAGGTTGGAGGGTGGTCCAGGAGGAAAGGACATGTGTATGCCTGTGGCCGATTCATATTGATGCATGGCAAAAATCACCGCAATATTGTAAAGTAATTATCTTTTAATTAAAATAAATAAAAAACAAATAACCCTAAGACCTGAGAAAATACTGAAAGAAAATATAGCCAAAAACTTCCCTAACATGGGACTGGAAACTGTCACCCAAGTCCTGGAACTGCTACTCAGTTTATCCCAGGCAGAATAAACCCAAAGAGGAACGTGCCAAGACACATAGTAATCAAACTGACAAAAATTAAAGACCAAAGAATACTAAAATCAATGAGAGAAAAGCAACAAAGATGTATAAGGGAATGCCCAGAAGATTATCAACTGATTTCTCAGCAAAAATTCTGCTGGCAAGTAGGGAATGACACAATATATTTAAAGTGATGAAAGCAAACACCTACAATGGAGAATACTCTACCTAGCAAGGCACTCATTCAGATTTGATGGAGAAAACAAAAGCTGTATCAACTAGCAGAAGCTAAAATAATTCAGCACCACTAGACCACCTTTCTCACAAATGCTAAAGAAAATCCTCTAGGGAGAAAAGACCACAGCTAGAATCAAGAAAATGACAAATGGGAAGGCTCACTGGTAAAGGCAAACTTACAGGAAAGGTAGGAAATCATCCACACACAAACACAATACCAAAACCAGCAATCATGAGGAAAGAACAAATGCAGGATACTGGAGTCCATTTGAAATTTAAAAACCAGGAACTTAAAATAATTACATGTATGTATCTGTATATATAAATACATATGTGTAAATATGTATAATATGTGTATATATATATATATATACACACACACATTAACTCCTTATTGCCAAATTCAGACTTAAATTGAAGAAAGTAGGGGAAACCACTAAAACATTCAGGTATGACCTAAATCAAATCCCTTACAATTATACAGCGGACGTGGCAAATATTTCAAGGGATTAGATCTGATAGACAGAGTGCCTGAAGAACTATGGACAGAGGTTCTTAACACTGTACAGATGGCAGGGATCAAGACCATTCCCAAGAAAAAGAAATGCAAAAAGGCAAAATGGTGGTCCGAGAAGGCCTTACAAATAGCTAAGAAATGAAGAGAAGCTAAAGGCAAAGGAGAAAAGAAAAGCTATACCCATCTGAATGCAGAGTTCCAAAGAATAGCAAAGAGAGATAAGAAAGCCTTCCTAAGTGATCAATGCAAAGAAATAGAGGAAAACAATAGAATGGGAAAGACTAGAGATCTCTTCAAGAAAATTAGAGATACCAAGGGAATATTTCATGCAAATATGGGCACAATAAAGGACAGAAACGTTATGGACCTAACAGATGCAGAAGATATTAAGAAAAGGTGGCAAGAATACACAGAAGAACTACACAAAAAAAAGATCTTAATGACCTCTGCAGATAACCACAATGGTGTGATCAATCACCTAGAGCCAGATATCCCGGAGTCTGAAGTCAAGTGGGCTTTAGGAAGCATCACTACGAGCAAAGCTAGTGGAGGTGATGGAATTCCAGTTGAACTATTTCAAGTCCTAAAAGATGATGCTGTGAAAGTGTTGCACTCGATATGCCAACAAGCTTGGAAAACTCAGCAGTGGCCATAGGACTGGAAAAGGTCAGTTTTCATTCCAATCCCAAAGAAAGGCAATGCTAAAGAATGTTCAAATTACCACATGACCTGGTTTCAATCCCTGGGTGGGGAAGATACCCTAGAGAAGGAAATGGCAACCCACTCCAGTATTCTTGCCTGGAAAATCCCATGGACAGAGGAGCCTGGTAGGCTACAGTCCATGGGGTTGCAAAGAGTTGGACAGGACTGAGCGACTTCACTTTCTTTCACGTGCTAGCAAAGTAATGCTCAAAATTCTCCAAGCCAGGCTTCAACAGTATGTGAACTAAGAACCTCCATATGTTCAAGCTGGATTTAGAAAAGGCAGAGGAACCAGAGATCAAATTGCCAACATCCATTGGATCATCAAAAAAGCAAGAGAGTTCCAGAAAAACATCTACTTCTGCGTTATTGACTATGCCAAAGCCTTTGACTGTGTGGATCACAACAAACTGTGGAAAATTCTTAAAGAGATGGGAATACCAGATCATCTTACCTGCCTCCTGAGAAATTTGTATGCAGGTCAAGAAGCAACAGTTAGAACTGGACATGGAACAACGAACTGGTTCCAAATTGGGAAAGGAGTTCATCAAGAATGTATATTGTCACCCTACTTATTTAACTTATATGCAGAGCGCATTATGCAAAATGCCGGGCTGGATGAAGCACAAGCTGGAATCAAGATTGCTGAGATACATCAATAACCTCAGATATGCAGATGACACCACCCTTATGGCAGAAAGCAAAGAGGAACTAAAGAGTCTCTTGATGAAGTAAAAGAGGAGAGTGAAAAAGTTGGTTTAAAACTCAACATTCAGAAAACCAAGATCATGGGATCTTGTCCCATCACTTCATGGAAAATAGATGGGGAAACAGTGGAAACAGTGGTAGACTTTATTTTCTTGGGCTCCATAGTCACTGAAGATGGTGACTTCAGCCATGAAATTAAAAGTGCTTGCTCCTTGGAAGAAAAGCTATGACCAACCTAGACAGCATATTAAAAACCAGAGACTTGACTTTGCCAAGAAATGTCTGTCTAGTCAAAGCTATGGTTTTTTCAGCAGTCATGTATGTATGTGAAAGTTGGACCACAAAAAAAAGCTGAGTGCTGAAAAATTGATGCTTTTGAACTGTGGTGTTGGAGAAGACTCTTGAGAGTCCCTTGGACAGCAAGAAGATCAAATCAGTCAATCCTAAAGGAAATCAGTCCTGAATATTTATTGGAAGGACTGATGCTGAGGCTGAAGCTCCAATACTTTGGCCACCTAATGGAAAGAACTGACTCACTGGAAAAGACTGTGATGCTAGGAAAGATTGAAGGTAGGAGGAGAAGGGGACAACAGAGGATGAGATGGTTGGATGGCTTCATCAGCTCAATGGACATGAGTTTGAGCAAGCTCTGGGAGTTGGTGAGAGACAGGGAAGCCTGACATGCTGCAGTCCATGGGGTCGCAAAGAGTCAGACATGGCTGTGTGACTGAACTGAACTGATACATATACTCAAAATCTACAATAGATACATACACCAAAAAGAAAAAACAAAGCAACCCAAACACAACAATAAAGATAATCATCAAATCACAAGAGAACAAAAGAGGAAGGGAAGAAAAAATACCTTCAGAAACAAGTCCAAAAGAATTAGCAACAAAAACATACTATATCAATAATTAACTTAAATGTAAACATATTAAATGTTCCAACCAAAAGACATAGACCGATTGAATGGATACAAAAATATATATGCTATCAACAAGACACCGACTTCTGATATGGGCACACATACAGACTGAAAGTGAGGGGATGAAAAAGTTATTTCATGAAAATGAAAACTAAAAGAAAGCTGGAGTAACAATACTCATACGAGACCAAAAAAAAAAAAAAAAACTTTAAAATAAAGAATGTTGAATGTTACAAGAGATAAAGAAGTACTCTACATAATGATCAAGGGATCAATCCATGAAAAAGATAACAATTACAAATATATACACACCCAACATAGAAGCATCTCAATATGTCAAATAAACAGCCATTAAAGGAGAAATTAACAGTTACACAATAATAGTGGGGAACTTTAACATCCCACTTTCATCAATGAACAGATCACTCAGACATAAAATAGGTGGGGGGAAAGGCCTTAAATGACACATTAGACCAGATCGAATTTATCTGTACAGAATTCCAGATGGAATTTATCTGTACAGAATTCCATCCAAAAACAGCAGAATATGCATCCTTCTCAAGTGCACATGAAGCATTCTCCAGGACTTATCACATACTGGATCACAAAGTGAGCCTCAGAAAATTTAAGAAAACTAAAATCATATCAAGCATCTTTTCCAACCAGAACACTATGAGATTAGACATTAACTACAGGAAAAATTACTGTAAAAATAAAACCCCACAAACATGTGGAGGATAAACAATATACTACTAACCAACCAGTGGATCACTGAAGAAATCAAAATAAGCCTAGACACAAATGAAAATGAAAGCATGACGATCCAAAACCTATAGGACACAGAAATAGCAATTCCAATGGGAAAGGTTATAGCAATACAATCTTACCTCAGGAAACAATAAAAATCTCAAATAAACAATCTAACCTTACACATGAAGCAACTATAAGAGAAGAACAAGCAAAACCCAAAGCTAATAGAAGGAAAGAAATCATAAAGATCAGAGCAGACATAAATGAAATGGAGACAAAGAATATGATAGAAAAGATCAATGAAACTAAAAGCTGATTATTTGAAAATACAAAATTGATCAAACTTTAAACACAGTCTTGAAGAAAAAAAAGGGAGAGGGCCCAATCAATAAAATTAGACATGAAAAGAGAGATATTACAATGGACACCACAGAAATACAAAGAATCATAAGAGACTACTACAAGCAAATATACAACAATAAAATGGACAACCTAGAAGAAATGGATGAATTCTTAGAAAGGTACAATCTTCCAAGACTGAACCAGATAGAAATAGGAGATATGAACAGGTCAATCACAAGTACTGACATTGGAACTGTGATTTTAAAACTTGTAACAAACAAAAGTCCAGTACCCAATGGCTTCACAGGCAAATTCTATCAAACATTTAGAGAAGAGTTAACACCTATATTTCTGCAACTCTTACCAAAAGTTGCAGAAGAAGAAACACTCCCTAGTTCATTCCATGAGGCCACCATCATCCTAATACCAAAACCAAAGATACCATCAAAAAATAAAAGGAAGAAAGTTATGGGCCAATATCACTGATCAACATAGACACAAAATTCTCAACAAAATAGCAAACAAAATCCAACAACACATTAAAAAGATCATACACCATGATTGTGTGGGATTTGTCCCAGAAATACAAGGATTCTTTGATATCCACAAATCTATTAGTGTGATACACCATATTAACAAACTGAAGAATAAAACCCATATGATTATCACAACAGATGCAGAAAAAGCTTTGGCAAAATTCAACCCCCATTTATGAAAAAAACCTTCCAGCAAGTGGGCATATACAGAACTTGCTGCTGCTGCTGCTGCTAAGTCACTTCAGTCGTGTCCAACTCTGTGCAACCCCAGAGACAGCAGCCCACCAGGCTCCCCCGTCCCTGGGATTCTCCAGGCAGGAACACTGGAGTGGGTTGCCATTTCCTTCTCCAATGCAGGAAAGTGAAAAGTGAAAATGAAGTTGCTCAGTCATATCCGAATTTTAGCGACCCCATGGACTGCAGCCCACCAGGCTCCTCCATCCATGGGATTTTCCAGGCAAGAGTACGGAACTTACCTCAACATTAATAAAAGTCATATGTGGCAAACCCACAGCTAACATCATTCTCAATGGTAAAAAGCTCAAAGCATTTCTTCCAAGATCAGGAACAAGTCAAGGATGTCTATTCTTGCCACTTTTATTCAACACAGTTGTGGAAGTCCTAGTCACAGTAATAAGAGAAGAAAAAGAAATAAATGGAATCCAAATCAGAAGTAAGGTTGTCACTGTTTGCAGATGACATCATACTATACGTAGAAAATCCTAAATATGCTACCAGAAAACTACTAGAGCTCAATGAATTCAGTAAATTTGGAGGAAATTAGTTAATACACAGAAATCTCTTGCATTCCTATACACTCACAATAAAAAAAGGAAGATAAATTAAGGAAACAATCCTATTTACCACTGCATCAAAAAGAATAAGAACACCTAGGAATAAACCTACCTAAGGAGGCAAAAGACCTGTACTCTGAAAACTAAGATGCTGATTAAAAAAAAACTGAAGATGACACAAACAGTTGGAAAGATATACTAAAATGATTATACTACCCAATGTGAAAATCACTGTCGTGTCTGACTCTTTGTGACCCCATGGACTATACAGTCCATGGAATTCTCCAGGCCAGAATACTGGAGTGGGTAGCCTTTCCCTTCTCCAGGGGATCTTCCCAATCCAGGGATCAAACCCAGGTCTCCCGCATTGGAGGTGGATTCTTTACCAGCTGCGCCACAAGGGAAGCCCAAGAATACTGGAGTGGGTAGCCTATCCCTTCTCCAAGGGATCTTCCTGACCCAGGAATTGAACCTGAGTCTCCTGCATTACAGGCAGATTCTTTACCAACAGAGCTATGAGGGAAGCCCCATAGGAACTACCCAAAGGAATGCATAGATTCAATGCAATACCAATGGCATTTTTCACAGAACTAGAACAAAAATATTTTTTAATTGTATGGAAATACAAAAGACCCAAAATAGCCAAAGCAACCCTGACAAAGAAAAGCAGAGTTGTAGGATTAGGTTCTCTGACTTCAGACTTCAGACTATACTACAAAGCTATAGCAATCAAAACACTTTGGTACTGGGGCAAAAACAGAAACATAGATCAATGAAAAAGGATAGAAATTCCAGGAATAAACCCACACCCTATGATCAATTAATCTATGACGTAAGAGGCAAGATTATACAATGGAGAAAAGACAGTCTACTCAATAAGTGGTGCTAGGAAAATTGGACAGTTACATGTAAAAGAATGAACCTGGAACATTCTTTAATATCATCCGCAAATATAAATTCAAAATGAATCAAAGACCTAAATGCAATGCCAGACACTGTAAAACTTAGAAGAAAACATAGGCAGAACTTTCTTTGACATAAATGGTAGTAAAATCTTCCTTCATCTGCCTTTTAGAGTAATGAAAATAAAAGTGAACAAATGGAACCTAATTAAACTTAAAAACTTCTGCACAGCAAAGGAAATCATGAACAAAAAGACAACCCACAAAATGGGAGAAAACATTTGCAAATGAAGCAACCTATAAGGGATTAATGTTCTAAGTGTACAAAATGGGCAGAAGATCTACATAGACATTTCTCCAAAGACAACATACAAATATCAAGAAGCACATGAAAAGATGCCCAGCATCACTAATTATCAGAGAAATACAAATCAAAACTATAATGAGGTATCACCTCACACTGGTCAGAATGTCCATCACCAGAAAATCTACAAACAAACATGATAGAAAGCCCAGAGATAAACCCATGCACCTACGGGTACCTTATCTCTGACAAAGGAGGCAAGAATATACAGTGGAGGAAAGACAGCCTCTACATTAAGTGGTGCTCGGAAAACTGGACAGCTACATGTAAAAGAATGAAACTAGAATACTTTATAACGCCATACACAAAAATAAACTCAAAATGAATTAAAGATTTAAACATAAGGCTAAAAAACTCTTAGAGGAAAACATAGGTGGTACACATTTTGACATACATCACAGCAAGATCCTCTTTGACCCACCTATTAAACCGAAATAAAAACAAAAGTAAACAAATAGGACTTAATTAAACTTAAAAGCTTTTGCACAGCAAAGGAAACAATAAACAAGATTAAAGGGCAACCCTCAGAATGGAAGAAAATAAATTGCAAATGAAACAACTTACAGAGGATTAATTTCCAAAATATACAAGCATCACATGCAACTCAATATCAGAAAAATAAACAACCCAGTCAAAAAATGGGCAGAAGACCTGAACAGACATTTCTCCATAGAAGACCTACAGATGACCAACCACCACATGAAAAGATGCTTAATGCCGCTCGTTATTAGAGAAATGAAAATCAAAACTACAATGAAGTATCCCCTCACACCAGTCAGAATGGCCATCATTAAAGAATTTACAAACAATAAATGCTGGAGAGAAGTGGAGAAAAGGGAACTTTCTTGCACTGTTGGTAGGAATGTAAATTGATACAGCCACTATGGAGAACAGTTCAAAATAGAACTACATATGACCCAACAATCCCACTGCTGGGCATATACCCTGAGAAAAAAACATAATCGAAAGAGACACATGTACCCCAACATTTGTTGCAGCATTTTTTACAATAGCTAGGACATGGAAGCAATCTAGATGTCCATCAATAGATGAATGGATAACCAAGATGTGGTACATATATACAATGGAATATTACTCAGTTATTAAAATAAAAAGAACACATTTAAGTCAGTTCTAATGAGGTGGATGAACCTCGAGCCTATTATACAAAGTGAAGTCAGAAAGAGAAAGACAAATACTGTATATTAATACATGTGTGTGGAATCTAGAAAGATGGTACTGATGAACCTATTTGCAGGGCAGCAATGGAGACACAGACATAGAGAACAGACTTGTGGACAAGGTGAGGGAAGGAGAGAGTGGGATGAATTGAGAGAATATCATGGAAACATACACATTACCATATGCAAAATAGATAGCAAGTGAGAATTTACTGTGCAAAACAGGGAGCTCAACCCGGTGTTCTGTGACAACCTAGAGGGATGGGATGGGGTGGGAGATGGGAGGGGGATTCAAGAGGGGACATATATATATCTGTGGCTGATTCATGTTGATATGTGGCAGAGGCCAACACAATATTGTAGAGCAATTGTGCTCCAATAATTAAATTTTGTTCTACACTTCAGTATTGTACAATTATAATTTTAATAATTATTAGCTGCATAAGAACAGTTATGTTTTATGAGTATTGTTAAATTGTCATCACCAACAGAATGATACTCAGATGCATTCTTTCTATAAAACTTTATAAGTAATAAAACAGTCTACAAACAATAAATGCTATAGAGGGTGTAGAGAAAAGGGAACCCTTCTACACTGCTGTTGTTCAGTTGCTCAGTCATGTCCGACTCTTTGCAACCCCATGAACTGCAGCATACCAGGCTTCCCTGTTCTTCACAATCTCCTGGAGCTTGTTCAAACTCATGTCCATTGAGAAGGTGACGCCATCCAACCATCTCATCCCCTGTCATCCCCTTCTCCTCCTGCCTTCAATTTTTCCCAGCATCAGGATCTTTTCTTCTTTATTTGTTGTTTCTTTTCTTTTTTTTTTACTTTACAATATTGTGTTGATTTTGCCATACATCAACATGAATCCACCACGAATGTACACGTGCTCCCCATCCTGAACCCCCCTCCCACCTCCCTCCCCATACCATCCCTCTGGGTCTTCCCAGTGCACTAGCCCCAAGCATCTAGTATCGTGCATCAAACCTGGACTGGTGACTCGTTTCATATGTGATATTATACATGTTTCAATGCCATTCTCCCAAATCATCCCACCCTCTCCCTCTCCCATAGAGTCCAAAAGACTGTTCTATATATCAGTGTCTCTTTTGCTATCTCGCATACAGGGTTATTGTTACCATCATTCTAAATTCCATATATATGCATTAGTATACTGTATTGGTGTTTTTCTTTCTGGCTTACTTCACTCTGTATAATAGGCTCCAGTTTCATCCACCTCATTAGAACTGATTCAAATGTATTCTTTTTAATGGCTGAGTAATACTCCATTGTGTATATGTACCACAGCTTTCTTATCCATTCATCTGCTGATGGACATCTAGGTTGCTTCCATGTCCTGGCTATTATCAACAGTGCTGCGATGAACAGTGGGGTACATGTGTCTCTTTCCCTTCTGGTTTCCTCAGTGTGTATGCCCAGCAGTGGGATTGCTGGGTCATAAGGCAGTTCTATTTCCAGTTTTTTAAGGAATCTCCACACTGTTCTCCACAGTGGCTGTACTAGTTTGCATTCCCACCAACAGTGTAAGAGGGTTCCCTTTTCTCCACACCCTCTCCAGCATTTATTGCTTGTAGACTTTTGGATCGCAGCCATTCTGACTGGTGTGAATTGGTACCTCATAGTGGTTTTGATTTGCATTTCTCTGATAATGAGTGATGTTGAGCATCTTTTCATGTGTTTGTTAGCCATCTGTATGTCTTCTTTGGAGAAATGTCTATTTAGTTCTTTGGCCCATTTTTTGATTGGGTCATTTATTTCTCTGGAATTGAGCTGTAAGAGTTGCTTGTATATTTTTGAGATTAGTTGTTTGTCAGTTGCTTCATTTGCTATTATTTTCTCCCATTCTGAAGGTTGTCTTTTCACCTTGCTTATAGTTTCCTTTGTTGTGCAGAAGCTTTTAATTTTAATTAGGTCCCATTTGTTTATTTTTGCTTTTATTTCCAACATTCTGGGAAGTGGATCATAGAGGATCCTGTTGTGATGTATGTCGGAGAGTGTTTTGCCTATGTTCTCCTCTAGGAGTTTTATAGCTTCTGGTCTTACATTTAGATCTTTAATCCATTTTAAGTTTATTTTTGTGTATGGTGTTAGAAAGTGTTCTTTTCTAATGAGTCAGCTCTTCGCATCAGGTAGCCAAAGTACAGTTAGTGGGAATGTAAACTGGTACAGCCACTATGGAGAACAGTATTGGTATTCCTTTAAAAAATAAAAATAGCACAGTATCATATAATCCAGCAATCCCACTCCTGGACACAATCCAGAGAAAACCATAATTCGAAAAGATACATGCATCCCAGTGTTCATTGCAGCACTATTTAAATATCCAAGACATGGAAGCAAACTAAATGGCCATCAACAGGGGAATGGATAAAGATGTTGTACAATGTACTCAGCCATTTAAAAGAATGAAATAATGCCATTTGCTGCAACATGCATGGAGCTGGAAAATTATCATACTAAGTGAAGTAAATCAGACAGAGGAAGACAAATATCATATGATATTACTTTTATACACAATCTTTAAAAATGATACAAATGAACTTATTTACAAAATAGAAAAAGACTCAATTTAGAAAATGAACTTATGCTTACCAGGAGGAAAGGGGAGGAGGAGGGATAAAGTGGAAGTTTGGGACTGACATGCACACACTGGTATGTTTAGGATAGATAACCAACAAGGACCTACTGTATAGCACAGGGAACTCTGCTCAATACTTTGTAATAACGTAAATGAGAAAAGAATTTGAAAAAGAATAGATACATGTCTGTGCGTAACTGAATCACTTTGTTATATACCTGAAACTAACACAATATTAAGAATCAACTATCCTCCATTATAGCTTGGTGTGCCCCTTCCATTTCTTTCACCTTCAGTCTCTGTCTGTGCCTCTCACAGAGCTTCCAACAGAGCTAGGTGGAGACAAAGCACTGGAGGTCCATAACCTCTGTGGTCCATAGGAACCGCTGTGAGGAGGGGCCAGGGAGGAGTTTACCATTTTCAGTGGAAAACACGTGGTTATTATGATTTTGTACTTTGGATCTGGATTTACTGCATATTTCTGTATAGTAAGACACCAAATGCTTAAAAAATAATCCCTGAGATATGAGGAGGAGCATTTTAAGAGGTGTAGTCTCTTTGAAAAAAAGGACCAAACTCTTGAACTTAGCATCCTAACTTATGGCATAAATCCTTAATGCCTCTTCTCTGAAATATGGAACATGATAATTGAGCTTGTGCTTTTCATTTGGATAATATTCCATTATTAGTTTCTTAATTAAATATGTACATGATTTAGCTTCTTTGTCTTAAATTCTGAATTTCAATTTTTGATTGCTGAGTCAGGAATTTGTCAGTAATTCATTATAAAAGAGAAATGCAAACTTCTCCTGTAATTTTTTTTTAATTTAAAGGGAGAAAAAAGATCCACTTTTAGGTTTTTTTTTAACTTGAAATGAATAAATTCACTTTTCTCCATGAGCAATAATTAGTTAATCATTAGGAAAACTAGTAGTGTATTCAGATTTAAGAACTCCATTTTATTTCTCTAGACCTGTACCATAAAACTGAAACTTTTGCCTTGACAAATGTGCTACTGATCAACTTAGTTTTGTTTAGACTGAAAGAAAGAATACTTGAAAAGGAATGTAATAGTATGTGAGACAATATAAGAAATATTCCCATTTTATTCTGGAGTTATGACTAGTAGAAATGGGTTATGAGATGGCTCTCTTAGTAATTGTATCACTGAATCAAAATTATGAGTAGTGAAATGCTGCTTACCACTTAAAATGTAATGACTTAGTTCCTAGGGCTTTATATTAGGGCACGGGGTGGCGCTAATGGAAAAGAATACACCTGCCAATGCAGGAGTGCAAGAGACGTGGGCTCCATCCCTGGGTTGGGAAGATCCCCTGGAGTAGGGTATGGCAACCCACTGCAGTATTCTTGCCTGGAAAATTCCATGGACAGAGGAACCTGGCAGTTTATAGTCCAGGGGGCCACAAAGTGTTGGACACGACTGAGTGACTGAGCACACACTGAATATTTTAACCCCGGTTTGGTCACTAGAATACCTATCTTTCTTGAGGCTCTTCAGTAACCATCTGGCAACTACTTAATGTGAAGAACAAGCTCACCAGAAAAAGACCCTGATGCTGGGAGAGACTGAAGGCAAAAGGAGAAGGGAGCGCAGAGGATGAGATGGTCAGATAGCATCACCTACTCAATGGGCATGAATTTGAGCAAACTCCAGGAGACAGTGAAGGACAGGGAAGCCTATGTGCTTCAGTCCATGGGGTCACAAAAGAGTTGGACATGACTTAATGACTGAACAACAACTACTTAAAGATGGATGTAATTTAGTCTAAATGACTGTGCAACTATTCCATGTATTTGTGTCATTTTTTGATTATCCTTTGATGAGTCAGATGTTTTTCTGTGCTAGGAGAGTTTTTCTATGTATCAGTAAGAATTTTTACCTTTGGGAACAGGAGAAGCAAGAGTAAGAGTTTAGGGTTCAGAAAATGATTTTGAATTCTTCGTTCAAATCTTTGCTAAGTTACAAATTTAACCTTCCGGATTTTCTCAGAGGAAATGGGAATAAAACCTCCTTTCTGTTATTTTGAGATTTGTTGAGCTATCTAAAAACATTTTAAGTGCTGGTAAAAAACTATACTCCAATATAAAATGAAAATTTTAAAAAAAACTGTTCTGGTCATATTAATACCTAACAATAGACTTTCAAGCAAATAATAAGAATAAAGAGAGTTACTACATGATAAAAGTTGCTGTTCACCAGGCAGATAAAACAACTTTTAAAACCATACCCTCAAAATACATAAATAAATTTGATAGTATTACAAGGAGGAACTGAAAATCTACCACCATTCCAGGAGATTTTAACATTAACTCTCACAATAATTGTCTTGAGCAAATAAAAACTGATAGGGGTAGAAGATTTGAACTATACAACAAATAAGCTTGACTGATACATGTATTAGAACCCTGGAATTAAAGAAAACAAAATCTTTTTCAAACTCACACAAAGCCTCACAAAAAACATATACCAGGTACAATGCCACAGAAAAGCTTTTCAGTACCACATAATCAAAATTATAAAATGTTCTCTGATCATAAAGCAGTAAAACAGAAATAAAAAACAGAAAAGATAAGAATCTGCACATTTGGAGGCTTAAATGTGTAATTATAAATAATTCACAAGTCAAAGAAGAAATTATAATGGACATTATAATTTTGAAACTATTACAAATTAAGTGATTAGGGATACATCTATATATATTTATTTGATATCTATTATAGGTATATATTAGAACTTGTATGATGCACATATAACCACAGATAGAAGGATATATTTGCCTTAGGAAAAATGCCTATATTAGAAAATAATAAGAAGTTTAGACATCAGAGGTCTGAGCATTCAACTCAAGAAATTACAAAAAGAACATCAGAGTAAACCTGAAGAAAACAGAAGGCAAAAAGCAGGGTGGGGAGGAGGAGCAGCTAATAGCACACATTTTTAAAATAGAAAACAAACAAGGATTAATAAAACCAAAAGATATTCTTTGCAAAACCTAGTAAAATAGCAAACCCACAGCAAGACTGATCAGGAAAGAGAGTATAAACAATATTAGGAATGAAAAAGAAGACATCATTATCACAGATTTAGCAGAGATTTTTTTAAAACATAACAGATTACTACAAAAAACTTTATGCAATCTGTATGAAAACATAAATGAAATGGACCATTTCCTAGAAAGATGATTTGCCAAAATGAACTCAAGAAGAAATGGAAAACTTGAAAAGCCTATAAAAGAAGGCAAGTCAATAGTTAATCTACTCACAAAAACAAAACCAAAAATACCAGGCCCCGACAGTTTAAGAGGCATTTCTATCTTAAACAAAATGTTTCAAAAAATAGAAGGAAAAGCTCCTCAATTCATTTTATGTTGCTAGTAAACTCTTAAAACCAATGTCAGACAAGAACAGTAAAAGAATAAAAAGTATGAGCCAATCTCAGTTATGAACCATAGATAGAAAAATTCTAAATAGAACTCTAGCAAATCAGATTTCTAGAAGATAAAACCTCCTGACCAAGAAGAACATATCCCAGTAATACAAGTATCAATAAATTCTAAGCTCCTAGTGTAATTCTCTACATTAACATATTAAGGAAGAAAAATCTGTGACCCCCCATAGATATAGAAAAAACACATCATACAATTCAACACCCATTTATGATTTCTAAAAAAAAAAACTTAATTAGCAAAACCTTAAATAATTAACTAATTAAGTAAGTTTTGAGAATTATCTCTAGTAATGTCCTCTGGATTCAATTACTGGCACTTGAAATTGAGTGGACAAGGGGCCTCTTGGTGTCTGCCTGGTGGCATCTCATCATTGCAGCTGAGCAGGGACTGCTATGTGTGTCCTTGTCCTTCCTTTTCTGCAGAGAAATTCATGTAGGGCTCCATCCTGCACTTGCTTCACCTCCAGTCATTTGCTGAGGAGAGGGGAGGGATGGGACTTGTCTTATGAGTTCACAGGTCGTCGGATGACATGACACTACTGTGCTGTGCTTAGTCACTCAGTCGTGTCCAACTCTTTTCCACCCCCAAGGACTGTAGTCCTCCAGGCTCCTCTGTCCATGGGGATTCTCCAGGCAAGAATGCTGGTGTGGGTTGCCATGCCCTCCTCCAGGGTATCTTCCCAACCCATGGATCAAACCCAGGTCTCCCACATTGCAGGCAGATTCTTTACCATCTGAGTTACCAGGGAAGCCCACATCATACTACATCAGGACCCAAGGACAGCCTGCACATCTCCCAGATATCTCCTGGTAGTTGATCTAGAAGGAGCAATTAGATGTGCCCTGGCATGCATCCCTTGGGAAGAGGTTACCATGTTACATGTGTAACAAAGATTGAAATAGATCTTTGGTATATAGAAGGGCTGTGTGTGCTTAGTCGCTCTGCCGTGCCCAACTCTCTGTGACCCCATAGACTGTAACCCACCAGGCTCCTCTGTCCATGAGATTCTCCAGGCAAGAATACTGGAGTGGGTTGCCAGGCCCTCTGCCAGGATCTTCCCTACACAGGGATCGAACCCACGTCTCCCGCACTGCAGGTGGATTCTTTACCATCTGAGCCACCAGGGACGCCCATATAGAAGGGCAGACTGACAAAAACTACCTGGCTCTTCAGAAACCTCATTTCCTCTTCTTTCCTTCCAGTGTACTGGACACCTGTCCACTACAGAATCCAGCCTCCATTGCAGTTAAGTGTGGCCATATGACTGAATTCTGGTTATACGAACATAGGCATAAGTGGTGCACACCACTTCTGGGCCTGATGTATGAAATTCTCTTATGTATGACCCTTCCACCTTCCTTCCACTTCTGTGGTGGTCTTAAAACCACATTTTGGAGAGAACTTGGATCCTTTGTGTGATCATTTTAGAGAACTGTCCACCCGCCAGAAATCCATGACATGAAAGTTAACTGAGCAAGAAATAAACTCACTCTCTGCTGCAGACAGAGATTTTGAGGCCTATTACAACATCTAATATTATAATAATTAATAAATACATCCTCCATCATATTTTAGGTGTGTTAAACTCTTCTCTTTAGGGTCAGCAACAAATCGGGCTTCGCTGGTAACTCAGCTGGTAAGGAATCCACCTGCAATGCAGGAGACCCCAGTTCAGTTCCTGGGTTGGGAAGATCCACTGGAGAAGAGAAAGGCTTCCCACTCCGGTATTCTGGCCTGGAGAATTCCATGGACTGTATAGTCCATGGCGTTGCAAAGAGTTAGACACAACTGAGTGACTTTCACTTTCGACAAATCAAGAATGCTCAATGTTTCATGGAGATTCCTTTAAAAAACTAGAAATAGAGGGACCATATAATCCAGCAAGCCCACTCCCAAACATTTGTCTGGAAAAAACAAATGCTCTAATTTGAAAAGATACACACACCCCAATGTTTATAACATTGGGTTTACAATAGCCAAGACATGAAAGCAACCCAAGTATCCATCAACATATGACTGTTTTAAGAATATGTGGGGTATGCTGCTGCTGCTGCTGCTAAGTTGCTTCAGTCGTGTCTGACTCTGTGTGACCCCAGAGATGGCAGCCCACCAGGCTCCGCCGTCCATGGGATTTTCTAGGCAAGAGTACTGGAGTGGGGTGCCATCGCCTACACACATGCAAATACACACAAACATAATAGAATATTGTTGTTGTTCAGTTGCTAACTCATGCCCAACTCTTTGAAACCCCATTTTTAGACCTGTTTAACCATGTCCAATTTACCTTGATTCATGGACCTAACATTTGAGGTTCATGAATATTACTCAGCCATGAAAATGAATTAAATATTGCCATTTGCAGCAACATGGATGACGTTAGAGATTACCATACTAGGTCAGACAGACAAAGACAAATATCATATGATATCACTTATGTGTATAATGTAAAAAATAATACAAGTGGATCTATGTACCTAACAGAAACAAACTCACAGACATAGAAAACAAATTTAGGACTGCTAAAGGGGAAAGTGAGGGATAAATGAGGAGAATGGGATTAGCAGATACAAACTAATACACACAAAATAGATAAACATCATGGATTTAATATATAATACATGGAATAATAATCAATATCTAATAACTTATAATGGATAGTAGTCTGAAAATATATATATGTATTTATATAACTGAATTATTTTGCTATACACCTGAAACTAACACAATATTATAACTTCAATAAAAGAACACAAAGAACGTTCACTGTCTCCTCTCCTTTCATATGGTTCCAGAGACTAGCAAATATATTAATTAGATGAATGGATAGGCAGAAGGATGAACTGATAGATATGGGTAGGTGGGTGAAGACTGAAAAGGAAAAACAAAAATGTTATTACTTATGGTGCACATAAATATGTAGGAAATCAGAGTTTCTAAAGACACACTATTAAGAACAAATAAAACTGGCAACTTTGCCAAGAGATACAGAAAAGTCACTTTTGATTTTAAACAATTTGAAAATGCCATTCTTAAACAATGCAGTATAAGAGCGCAAAAATATAAAGGATACCAAAGAATCACTCTAACCAAAGGGTATGCACATGTTTTATGGAAAAAATTGTATATTTATAAAAGACATTTGAAAGACATACAAATGATGATGTATTCATGACTGGAAAGTTCTCCCCCAAATTGACTATAAATTTTATGAACTTCCAATCAAATTCAAATAAAACGAAGAATAGCTAAGATCCAGAGGGATAGGAAATGGTAGATAAGAATTCCTTCAAAGAATTCTTTCAAATTCTTTCAAAGCTAGAGCCATTAAAATATAGTCATATTGCTGGAAGAATGAATAAATACACATATGGAAGTGAATAGAAAGGCCAGAAACAGATATAGATAGATAAATAGATAAGCCAAATGCACAACACAAGAAGCAGACTTTTTAAAGAAATCAGAGACAGGGACTTCCCTGGCAGTCCAGTGGTTAAGACACCATGTTCCCACTGCAGGGGGTGCAGGTTCAATTCCTGGTTGGGGAACTAGAATCCCACCATGCCATGCAAAGCAGCAAAAATAAAAACAAAATAAAAAGTCAGGGAGAAACCATATGTAATTCAATCAGCGGTTCTAAGATAATTAACTATCCATATGAAGACAAGATAAAGTTAGAGGAGTGGAAAACGGTGGGAGGTGAAAGGGAGGTTCAAGAGGGAGGAGAAATAGGCATACCTATGGCTAATTCATGTTGATGTATGGCAGAAATCAAACCAATATTGTAAAGCAGTCAATCAATTAAAAATAAATAAACATAATTTTTAAAAATGGTAAGAGAAAGTTAGAGCAAAACTGTAAAACCTTTAGAAGAAAACAAAATATCTGTACAAATTTTTAGGATACACAAACAGTTCATGCAAATCAACAAAAAAAGGAACAACCCAACTGACAAATGGGCAGCAGACCTAAAGAGACATTTCTCCTAAGAAGACACGTGGATGACAAATAGACATGTGAAAAGATGCTCAACATTGGTAATTATTCAGTTCAGTTCAGTTCAGTTTAGTACAGTCGCTCAGTCGTGTCCGACTCTTTGCGACCCCATGAATCGCATCATGCCAGGCCATCCTGTCCATCACCAACTCCTGGAGTTCACTCAAACTCACGTCCATCGAGTCAGTGATGTCATCCAGCCATCTCATCCTCTGTCATCCCCTTCTCCTCCTGCCCCCAATCCCTTCCAGCATCAGAGTCTTTTCCAATGAGTCAACTCTTCGCATGAGGTGGCCAAAGTACTGGAGTTTCAGCTTTAGCATCATTCCTTCCAAAGAAATCCCAGGGCTGATCTCCTTCAGAATGGACTGGTTGGATCTCCTTGCAATCCAAGGGACTCTCAAGAGTCTTCTCCAACACCATAGTTCAAAAGCATCAATTCTTCAGCGCTCAGCCTTCTTCACAGTCCAACTCTCACATCCATACATTACCACTGGAAAAACCATAGCCTTGACTAGACGGACCTTTGTTGGCAAAGTAATGTCTCTGCTTCTTAATATGCTATCTAGGTTGGTCATAACTTTCCTTCCAAGGAGTAAGCATCTTTTAATTTCATGGCTGCAATCACCATCTGCAGTGATTTTGGAGTCCAAAAAAATAAAGTCTGACACTCTTTCCACTGTTTCCCCATCTATTTCCCATGAAGTGGTGGGACTAGATGCCATGATCTTAGTTTTCTGAATGTTGAGCTTTAAGCCAACTTTTTCACTCTCCTCTTTCACTTTCATCAAGAGGCTATTTAGTTCCTCTTCACTTTCTGCCATAAGGGTCGTGTCATCTGCATATCTGAGGTTATTGATATTTCTCCCAGCAATCTTGATTCCAGCTTGTGCTTCATCCAGCCCAGCATTTCTCATGATGTACTCTGAATATAAGTTAAACAAGCAGGGTGACAATATACAGCCGTGACATACTCCTTTTCCTATTTGGAACCAGTCTGTTGTTCCATGTCCAATTCTAACTGTTGCTTCCTGACCTGCGTATGATGCAAATCAAAACTACAGTGAAGTACCACCTCACACCAGTCAGAAAGGCTATCCTTAAAGAATCTACAAATAACAAATGCTAGAAAGTGTGTGGAGAAAAGAGAACCCTCCTACATTGTTGGTAGGAACGGAAACAGGTGCAGCCACTATGGAAAACAGTATGGAGGTTCCTCAAAAAACTAAAAATAGAGTTGCCATATGATCCAGAAATCCCACTCCTGGGCATATATCCAGACAAAACTCTAGTTCAAAAGATGTATGCACTCCTATGTTTATAGCAGCACTATTCACAGTAGCCAAGACATGGAAACAACCTAAATGTCCATCAGCAGATGAATGGATAAAGAAGATGTGGTGCATCTTCTACAATGGCATACTACTTGGCCATAAACAAATGAAATAATGCCATTTCCAGCAACATGGATGGATCTAGATATTATCATACTAAATGAAGTCAGAAAGAGAAAGACAAGTACCATATGATATCACTTACATGAGGAATCCAAAATATGACACAAATGAATATATCTATGAAACAGAAACAGACTCACAGACATAGAGAACAAACTTGTGGTTGCCAAGGGGGAGGCGAGTAGAGGAGAGATGGATTATGAGTTTGGCATTAGCAGGTGGAAACTAATATACACAGGATGGATAAACAACAAGGCCCTGCTGCTGCTACTGCTGCTGCTAAGTCGCTTCAGTCGTGTCCGACTCTGTGCGACCCCACAGACGACAGCCCACCAGGCTCCCCCATCCCTGGGATTCTCCAGGCAAGAACACTGGAGTGGGTTGCCATTTCCTTCTCCAATGCATGAAGGTGAAAAGTGAAAGTGAAGTCGCTCAGTCGTGTCCAACTCTTTACGACCCCATGGACTGCAGCCTACCAGGCTCCTCCATCCATGGGATTTTCCAGGCAAGAGTACTGGAGTGGGGTGCCATTGCCTTCTCCCCAACAAGGCCCTACTGTAACTATATTCAATACCTTGTGATAAACCATAATGGAAAAGAATATGAAAAAGAATGTATGTATGTATATATGTGTGTATATAACTGAATCACTTTGCTGTAACAGCAAAAATTAACACCACACTGTAAATCAACTATACTTCAATAATTTTCCAGTCAAAACATTTTTTCATTTTTATTAGAGTATAGTTGATTTATAATTTTGTGTTACTGTACAGCAAAGTGAATCAACTATACAAAAACTTATATCCCCTCTTTTTTGGATTTCCTTCCCATCTATGTCATCACAGAGCATTGAGTAAGCAGTTTCCTGTGCTATACAGTAGGTCCTCATTAGTTATCTATTTTATACATAGTATCAATAGTGTCTGTGTTGTTTTTGTCGCTAAGTCATATCTGACTCTTTTCCACCCCGTGGACTGTAGTGCACCAGGCTTCTCTGTCCATAGGATTTCCCAGGCAAGAATAGTAGAGTGGGTTGCCATTTCCTTCTCCAGGAGATCTCGACCCTGGAATGGAACCCCCATCTCCTTCACTGGCTGGCAGATTCTCTACCATATGAGCCACCAGGGAAGCCTCACCAATAGTGTATATATGTCAATACCAATATCCGCATTCATCCCAAACTCCCCTTAGTGTTCATATCTTTGTTCTCTATGTCCGTGTCTATTTCTGTTTTGCAAATAAGATCATCTAAACCATTTTTCTAGATTCCACATATATGCATTAATATATGATATTTGTTTTTTCTCTGATTTACTTCACTGTATGACAGTCTCTAGGTCAATCCGCATCTCTACAAATGATCCAATTTCATTCCTTATGACTGAGTAATATTCCATTGTATACATATACCATATCTTCCTTAGCCATTCCTCTGCTGATGGACATTTAGCTGCTTCCACATCCTGGAGAGTACAAACAGCACAGCAATGAACACTGGGGTGCATGCATCCTTTTGAATTATGGTTTTATCTGGTTATATGGCTGGTAGTAGGATAACTGGGTCGTATGGTAGTTCTATTTTTAGTTTTCTGAGAATCCACCACACTGTTCTCCATAGTGGTTTATCAACTTACATTCCTACTAATAGTGCAAGAGAGTTCCTTTTTCTCCATGCCCTCTCCAGCATTTATTGTTTGTAGATTTTTTAATGATGGCCCTTCTGATGGGTGTGAAGTGATACCTCATTGCAAAAAATAAAATACCTGTACAACTGAGAGTAAAAAAGTTTTCTTAACAAGTAACTACAAATACAAACCATAAAGGAAAAGATAAATAAATTTGAGTACATTTTATATTCAGGGAGATATTTGTACTTGCTTGCTTGTGTCTGCACAAAGAAATCCAGAAAGAAAGAAATAACAGTGCTAGAGGGCTAGACAGATGGAGAATATGAGTGAAAGAAAATCATTTCATTTATATTTACAAGAGTGTTAACCATGTGACTATAGTATTCATTTTAAAAATAAGTTTTTTTATTTATGGTATCTTCAAAGGATTCCATAAGTAAAGTGAAAAGACAAGCCACAATCTGAGGCAAGATGTTTATGGTCACATAAAATTGTATTAGTATGTTGGACCACATAAAGAAATTTTTAATAAGAAAAAAAACATTTCAATAAAAACTAGGCAAAAGTATGAACACACAAAACACAGAAATGAAACCTGATGGGCAATAATACGATGAAAGGTTACTCAACTTCATAATAACTAGAAAAATGCTCTTTAAATTTACATTGCAGTACAATTCCACCCTCATAAGAGTAGCAGTAATTAACAAGTTCAATAGCACCCAGTGTTGATGAGTTCCTGGGGAAGCAGGGTCTTTATATGCTTCTAGAGGAAGTACAAATTGGCACCGTCACTTTGAAGAGCAATTTGGTAAAATCTAATTAAGTTAAAGACGTGTATATCCTGTAATCCAGCAGTTAACATTTCCAAGTATATACCAGAGAATGTATGCACAAAATAATATTTAAAGAACAATCACAGTAGCACTGTTTATAATAAAGAAAAATTGGAAACCTTCTAAATGACCATTGGCAAACAAAAAAAAAAAAAAGATAAAGAGTTGTAGTCTATTCGCAGAATGGAAACATTAAATGAATGAAATAGAACTACATGTATTAACATGGCTGCTGCTGCTGCTGCTAAGTCACTTCAGTCGTGTCCGACTCTGTGCGACCCCAGAGACAGCAGCCCACCAGGCTCCCCTGTCCCTGGGATTCTCCAGGCAAGAGCACTGGAGTGGGTTGCATTTCCTTCTCCATTGCATGAAAGTGAAAAGCGAAAGTGATGTCGCTCAGTCGTATCCGAATCTTTGCGACCCCATGGACTGCAGCCCACCAGGCTCCTCCGCCCATGGGATTTTCCAGGCAAGAGTACTGGAGTGGGGTGCCATTGCCTTCTCTGATTAACATAGCTAAATCCACAAAAAAACCTAAGATTAGTTTTAAAAAACAACTCCCTTAAAGATATGTACAATATGGTATCATTTATATCAAGTTTTTAAAACACTGAAAATACATACTATACATTGTCTGTTGGCACAGTCATATGTAATGATTGTAACAAAACATAATAAAGACAACCAAAATAATCCCTGTCAGTGGTTTGTTATCAGTGGGAGTGAAGAGAATAGAATAAGGCAAGGGCACGTAAGAGACTTCAACTGTACCTGTAATATCCTATCTATTTTTTAAGGTTTTTTTCATGTGGGCCATTTTTAAAGTCTTTATTGAATTTGCTACAATATTGTTCCTGTTTTAAATTTTGGTTTTTTGGCTGTGAGGCATATGGGATCTTAGCTCCCCAGCTAGAAATCAAATCAAATCTGCACCCCTCCATTGGAAGGCAAAGTCTTAACCACTGAACTACCAGGGAAGTCCCTATTATTTTTTCATCTAAAGAAAATATGGCAGGATATTGACGTATAATAAATAGAGCAGGCTAGTGGATAATAGGTGATGAGCACAGCAGAGTCTGCTAGATACTTCTCTATAGCTTTTTATATAATGAATACATTTTTAAAGTTGGACCCAGACTGTAAACAATATAAGAATCTTTGAGTGAATGGCAACATTTATCCTTTACTCTATGTCCTATTTTTTAAAAATTCATTGCTATACTTTTTATTAAAGTGCAAATATACAAATATAAGCCATAAACTGTAATAATCTATTCTTTAATATAAATATGACTCTGGAGGGTGGGTATAATTTAATTTTTCTAATAAAAACTCTTCAAAATTTCAAAAAGGAAATAAAAGAAAAAAATGAAGTTTCACTTTTAAGATGATAAACTAAATCAAGGCCACAGTCTTCTCTTTTAGGAGCAAATCCATAAAAATGTTGGCAAAATTGTTAATATATGCTTAAGTTTAAAACAAGAAAGGACACTCTAGTTGACTGCAAAATGTGAAGAATCCATGAAAGTCAAAAAAAATAGAGAGAAAGCTGAAAGCCACAAAAAGATGCCACTGGCCAGGATATAAAACAAAAATAACTCACATCCCCCCTACCCCCTCCCCAAGAAAAAAGATGGGAAAAAAAGGGAAGGGTGGAAAAGCGAAAAATGTTCCTCACTCATAGAGAAAACTCAGGGCCAGCAAAGTCCTGAGTCAGTGGTGACTAACAGAGACGTGGTAGCAAGAATACAGATGTAAGCCTGCATATTCCCACTACCACCAAGCATCGAGGCAGTGATTGTGGATGCTTAGGTAAGAGAGACAGGTGCTATCCCAATAGAAAGGGAACATTGCTAGTGGACCAGGCTCACTCATGCCCAGATCATTTCCCAGGTGTCCTCCTCGGTAAAGCAGTAATTGTGGTTCCCACCTAATCTGACAAATGCTCTGTGCACAGAACAGGCAGACACTAAGGGTCACTCCACTAAAGATAAGCACACAGGGATGGTTCACCAAACAACAACCTGAGAGAGGGAAACTTTGCAAACAGGACAGCTAATTCCAAGGAAATAGACTCAGGAAAGCAATTATGACAGGATTTTTTATTAACAGAATGTTTTGCATACTTAGAAAAGTATGAGGATAACATAACCATTAACTAAAAAGGACAGGCTATGAAAAATCACATCTTAATAAAAATTAAACTTTTGAGATTTAAAAAAAAAACTCAATAAATGGGCTGAGTTGCAGAATAGATACATCTCAAGAAGGAATCTGAGGCCAGAAACTCTTTCAGAACAGGGAAACAAAGAATGGAAAAATAGAAACTACAAAAGAAAATTAGTGAGAGGAAAGTAGAGGGAAGAAAAACAAACATTAAACATAGCCCACAACTGAAGATATACATGTATCTTCAGAAAGAAAGGACCCAAGGCGTGCTAAAATAAATCTCACACACACCTACCAGATGTGAAAACTTGAAATAAAACCTCTATGATTAAAACAGCATGATACCATGCATGACTAGACACAGGCCAATGGAACAAAAGAGAAAATCCAGAAATGCAAAAATTTAGTTTTCAATAATGTACTATCTCAAATCAGCAGGGAAAAGATGGGCTTTAAGGAAAAAATTGTGTTGGTACACTAGACTATCATAGAGAAGATAAAACTTGATCAGTTTCTTATACTACACCCCAGGATAAACTCCAAACAAATCAGAGTTCTAAAAGTTAAAAATGTAACCATACAAGTATTAGAAAAAAATGGATGAAAATTCAGCATGATTGGAAAAAGTGGGAAAAACTTTTCTTACTCTGTTTCAAAATCCAGAAGTAATTAAAAACAAAACACAAATTTGACTTCAAGAAAGTCAAGGTTTTACAGGACAAAAAAAAAAAAAATAGCTCCTGTATACTAACTCTAACCAATTATAATATGCAGTAGAAAAAAAAAAAGATATCAGTACCATAATGTATCTTCAGTTCAGTTCAGTTCAGCCGCTCAGTCATGTCCGACTCTTTGCGACCCCATGAATTGCAGCACGCCAGGCCTCCCTGTCCATCACTAACTCCCAGAGTTCACTCAGATTCACATCCATAGAGTCAGGGATACCATCCAGCCATCTCATCCTCTGTCGCCCCTTCTCCTCCTGCCCCCAATCCCTCCCAGCATCAGGGTCTTTTCCAATGAGTCAACTCTTTGCATGAGGTGGCCAAAGTATTGGAGTTTCAGATTCAGCATCAGTCCTTCCAATGAATACCCAGGACTGATCTCCTTTAGGATGGACTGGTTGGATCTACTTTCAGTCCAAGGGACTCTCAAGAGTCTGTCTTCTCCAACACCACTGTTCAAAAGCATCAATTCTTCCATGCTCAGCTTTCTTCACAGTCCAACTCTCACATCCATACATGACCACTGGAAAAACCATAGCCTTGACTAGATGGACTTTTGTAGGCAAAGTAATGTCTCTGCTTTTGAATATGCTTAGGAAGCATTAATACAAACAAAGCTGTGGAGGTGATAGCATTCCAGCTGGGATATTTAAAACCCTAAAACATGATGCTGTTAAAATGCTGCACTCAATATGTCAGCAAATTTGGAAAACTCAGCAGTGGCCACAGGACTGGAAAAGTTCCATTTTCATTCCAATATCAAAGAAGGGAAATGCCAAAGAATGTTCAAACTACTGTACAACTGTGCTCATTTCACAGGCTAGCAAGTTTATACCCAAAATCCTTCAATCTAAGCTTCAGCAGTACTTGAACTGAGAACTCCCAGATGTACAAGCTGTATTTCCACAACAAAATTCTAGCAAAGAGAATTCAACAACATACTAAAAAGATCATATATCATGATCAAGTGGGCTTCATCCCAGGGATACAAGAATTCTTCAATATATGCAAATAAATCAATGTGACACACCATATTAACAAATTGAAAGACAAAAACTATATGACTATTTCTGCAGATGCAGAGAAAGCCTTTGACAAAATTCAACACCCATTTATGATAAAAACTCTCCAGAAAGGAGGCATAGAAGAAACATATCTCAAAATAATAAAAGCCATACAGGGCAAACCACAGCAAACATTATCCTCAATTCCAAAAAATCAAAAGCATTTTCTCTAAAATCAGGAACAAGACAAGGGTGCCCACTCTCACCACTACTATTCAACATAGTTTTAAAAGTCCTAGCCATAGAAATAGAAAAGAAAAAGTTCTAGCCATAGAGAAGAAAAAGAAATAAAAAGAATCCAGATTGGAAAAAGAGTAAAACTCTCACTGTTAGCAGATGACATGGTTCTCTACATAGAAAGCCCTGAAGATGCCACCAGAAAATTACTAGAATGAATCAATGAATATAGTAAAGTCACAGGATATAAAGTTAATATACAGAAATCCCTTGCATTCCTATACACTAAAAATGAAAAATCAGAGAAATTAAGGAAACAATCCCATTCACCTTTGCAACAAAATGAATAAAATACTTAGGAATAAATTTACCTAAAGAGACAAAAGACCTGTATACAGAAAACCGTAAAACACTGATGAATGAAATCAAAGATGACACAAATATATGGAGAAACATACCATCGTCTTGGATTGGAAGAATCACTATAGTGAAAATGACTATACTACCCAAAACTATCTATAGATTCAGTGCAATCCGTAACAAACTACCAATGGTATTTTTCATAGAACTAGAACAAATAACTTCACAATTTGTATGGAAACACAAAAGACCCCAAACAGCCAAAGCAATCTTAAGAAGAATAAAACTGGAGGAACCAACCTTCCCGACTTCAGACTATACTACAAAGCTACAGTCATCAAGACAGTATGGTACTGGCACAAAAACAGAAATATAGATCAATGGAACAAATTAGAGAGCCTGGAGATAAATCCAAGCACCTACGGACACCTTATCTTTGACAAAGGGGGCAAGAATATACAATGGAGAAAAGACACACTCTTCAATAAGTGGTGCTGGGAAAACTGGTCAACTATGTGTAAAAGAAAGAAATTAGAATACTTTGTAACACCGCACACAAAAATAAACTCAAAATGGATTAAAGATCTAAAGGTAAGACCAAAAACTATAAAACTCTTAGAGGAAAACAGGCAGAACACTCTTTGACATAAATCACAGCAAGATCCTCTATGACCCTACCTCCCAGACTAATGGAAATAAAAACAAAACTAAACAAATGGGACCTAATTAAATTTAAAAGATTTTGCACAATGAAGGAGGCTATAAGCAAGGTGAAAAGACAGCCCTCAGAATAGGTGAAAATAATAGCAAACTGAACAACTGACAAAGAATTAATCTTCAAAATACACAAGCAGCTCATGCATCTCAATATCAGAAAAATGAACAACCCAATCAAAAAGTAGGCAGAAGACCTAAACAGATATTTCTCCAAAGAAGACATACAGATGGCTGGTTCTGTCACTAAGTCATGTCCGACTCTTGAAACACCATAGCCTAGGAAGCTATCAGGCTCCTCTGTCCATGGGATTCTCCAAGCAAGAATATTGGAGTGGGTTACCATTTCCTCTCCATACATATGGCTAATAAACACAAAAGAAAATGCATGACAAACCTCATTATTCAGTTCAGTTCAGTTCTGTCGCTACTGTCCTAACTTTGTTTATGAATTTTGCTCTGTATTCAGTTCAGTTCAGTCGCTCAGTTATGTCTGACTCTTTGCAACCCCATGAACTGCAGCATGCCAGGCCTCCCTGCCCATCACCAACTCCGGAGTCCACCCAAACCCATGTCCATTGAGTCGGTGATCCCATCCAGCCATCTCATCCTCTGTCGTCCCCTTCTCCTCCTACCCTCAATCTTTCCCAGGATCAGGGTCTTTTCAAATGAGTCAGCTCTTCGCATCAGGTGGCCAAAGTATTGGAGTTTCAGCTTCAACATCAGTTCTTCCAATGAACACCCAGGACTGATCTCTTTTAGGATGGACTGGTTGGATCTCCTTGCTGTCCAAGGGACTCTAAGGAGTCTTCTCCAACACCACAGTTCAAAAGCATCAATTCTTCGGCGCTTAGCTTTCTTTATAGTCCAACTATCACTTTGATACATGACTACTGGAAAAACCATAGAATTGACTAGACAGACCTTTCTTGGCAAAGTCAAGTCTCCAGTTTTTAATATGCTGTCTAGGTTGGTCATAGCTTTTCTTCCAAGGAGCAAGCATATTTTAATTTCATGGCTGCAGTCACCATCTGTAATGATTTTGGAGCCCAAGAAAATAAAGTCTGCCACTGTTTCCATTGTTTCCCTATCTATTTGCCATGAAGTGATGGGACCAGATGTCATGATTTTAGTTTTCTGAATGTTGAGTTTTAAGCCAACTTTTTCACTCTCCTCTTTCACTTTCATCAAGAGACTCTAGTTCCTCTTTGCTTTCTGCCATAAGGGTGGTGTCATCTGCATATCTGAGGTTATTGATGTATCTCAGCACTCTTGATTCCAGCTTGTGTGTCATCCAGCCCAGCATTTTGCATGATGTACTCTGCATATAAGTTAAATAACCAGGGTGACAATATACATTCTTGATGAACTCCTTTCCCAATTTGGAACCAGTTCGTTGTTCCATGTCCAGTTCTAACTGTTGCTTCTTGACCTGCATACAGATTTCTCAGGAGGCAGGTAAGGGGATCTGGTATTCCCATCTCTTTAAGAATTTTCCACAGTTTGTTGTGATCCACACAGTCAAAGGCTTTGGTATAGTCAATAAAGCAGAAGTAGATGTTTTCCTGGAACTCTTTTGCTTTTTCAATGATCCAACAGATGTTGGCAATTTGATCTCTGGTTCCTCTACATTTTCTAAATCCAGTTTGAACATCTGGAAGTTCACAGTTCACGTACTATAAAAGCCTGCCTTGGAGAATTTTGAGCATTACTTTGCTAGCATGTGAGATGAGTACAATTGTGTGGTAGTTTGAACATTCTTTGACATTGCCTTTCTTTGGGATAGGAATGAAAACCGACCTTTTCCAGTCCTATGGCCACTGCTGAGTTTTCCAAATTTGCTGGCATACTGAGTGCAACACTTTCACAGCATCATCTTTTAGGATTTCAAATATCTCAACTGGAATTCCATCACCTCCACTAGCTTTGTTCATAGTGATGCTTCCTAAGGCCTGCTTGACTTCACATTCCAGGATGTCTGGCTCTAGGTGAGTGATCACACCATCATGGTTATCTGGGTCATGAAGATCTTTTTTGTACAGTTCTTCTGTGTATTCTTGCAACCTCTTCTTAATATCTTCTGCTTCTATTAGGTCCATACAATTTTTGTCCTTTATTGTGCCCATCTTTGGCATGAAATGTTCCCTTAGTGTCTCTAATTTTCTTGAAGAGATCTCTAGTCTTTCCCATTCTATTGTTTTCCTTTATTTCTTTGCATTAATCACTGAGGAAGGCTTTATTATCTCTCCTTGCTATTCTTTGGAACTCTGAATTCAAATGAGTATATCTCTGCTTTTCTCCTTTGCCTTTAGCTTCTCTTCTTTTCTCAGCTATTTGTAAGGCTTCCTCAGACAACCATTTTGCCTTTTTGCATTTCTTTTCCATAGGGATGGTCTTGATCATTGTCTCTTGTACAGTGTCATGAATCTCCATCCATAGTTCTTCAGGCACTCTATCTATCAGATCTAGGCCCTTAAATCTATTTCTCACTTCCACTATATAATCATAAGGAATTTTATTTAGGTCATACCTGAATGGTCTAGTGGCTTTCCCTACTTTCTTCATTTTAAGTCTGAATTTGGCAATAAGGAGTTCATGATCTGAGCCACAGTCAGCTCCCAGTCTTGTTTTTGCTGACTGTATAGAGCTTCTCCATCTTTGGCTGCAAAGAATATAATCAATCTGATTTTGGTATTGACCACCTGGTTATGTCCATCTGTAGAGTCTTCTCTTTTGTTGTTGTAAGGGGGTGTGTTGTTGGAAGAGGGCACATATATAAACAGAGTATATTCAGTTCAGTTGCTCAGTCGTGTCCGACTCTCTGTGACCTCATGAACCGCAGCACACCAGGCCTCCCTGTCCATCACCATCTCCCGGAGTTCACTCAAACTCACGTCCATCGAGTCGGTGATGCCATCCAGCCATCTCATCTTCTGTCTTCCCCTTTTCCTTTTGCCCCCAATCCCTCCCAGCATCAGAGTCTTTTCCAATGAGTCATCTCTTCTCATGAGGTGGCCAAAGTACCGGAGTTTCAGCTTTAGCATCATTCCTTCCAAAGAACACCCAGGGCTGATCTCCTTTAGAATGGACTGGTTGGATCTCCTTGCAGTCCAAGGGACTCTCAAGAGTCTTCTCCAACACCACAGTTCAAAAGCATCAGTTCTTCGGTGCTCAGCTTTCTTCACAGTCCAACTCTCACATCCATACATGACCACAGGAAAAACCATAACCTTGACTAGACGGACCTTTGTTGGCAAAGTAATGTCTCTGCTTTTCAATATGCTATCTAGGTTGGTCATAACTTTTCTTCCAAGGAGTATATTACTCATCTCTAAAAAGGAAAGCATTTGACTCAGTTCTAATGTGGTGGATAAATCTAGAGCCTATTATACAGAGTGAAGTAAGTCAGAAAAAGAAAGACAATACCATATATATTCTTATATGTGGAATCTAGAAAAATGGTAATGATGATCCTACATGCAGGGCAGCAAAGGAGACACAGACATAAACAACAGATTTTGGACTCAGTGGGAGAAGGAGAGGACAGCATGATTTGAGAGACTAGCATTGAAACATATACGTTACCATATGTAAAACAGATAACCAGTGCAAGTTTGATGTATGGCACAGGGCACCCAAAGCCAGTGCTCTGTGACAACCTTGAGGGATATGATGGGGAGGGATGTGGGTCAAAATTGTATGTAGGTCAAGAAACAACAGTTAGAACCAGACATAGAACAACAGACTGGTTCCAAATTGGGAAAGGAGTATGTCAAGGCTGTATATTGTCACCCTGCTTATTTAACTTACATGCAGAGTACATCATGAGAAATGCTGGGCTGGATGAATCACAAGTTGGAATCAAAATTGTCATGAAAAATATCAACAACTTCAGATATGCAGATGATACCACCCTAATGGCAGAAATCAAAGAGAAAGTAAAGTGCCTCTTGATAAAGGTAAAAGAGGAAAGTGAAAAAGCTGGCTTAAAATTCGACATTCAAAAAACTAAGATCATGGCATCCAGTCCCATTACTTCATGGCAAATAGATGGGGAATAAATGGAAAAAATGGCAGATTTTATTTTCTTGATCTCCAAAATCACTGAAGATGGTAACAGTAGCCATAAAATTAAAAGATGCTTGATTCTTGGAAGAAAAGCTATGACAAATATAGACCACATATTAAAAAGCAGAGAAATCAGTTTGCCAACAAAGGTCTGTATAGTCAAAGCTATGTTTTTTCTAGCAGTTGTGTACGGATATGAGAGTTGGACCATAAAGAAGGCCTAGCACCAAAGAATTGATGTTTTCGAACTGTGATGCTGGAGAAGACTCTTGGACAACAAGGAGATCAAACCAGTCAATCCTAAAGGAAATCAGTCCTGAATATTCATTGGAAGGACTGATGCTGAAGATCTAATACTTTGGTCACCTGATGTGAAGGGCCAACTCACTGGGGAAAACCCTGATGCTGGGAAAGACTGAAGGCAGAAGGAGAAAGGGATGACTGATGATATGGTTGGATGGGCTCACTGACTCAATGAACATGAACTTAAGCAAATTCTAGGAGAGAGTGAAGGACAGGGAAGCCTGGTATGCTGCATTTCATGGGGTTCCAAAGAGTCATAAATGACTTAGTGACTGAACGACAACAAAAACAAGATAAACAACATGAAAAGTCATGTTACATACTGAAAAGTACATTTACCACACACCTAATAAAGTATCTAGCCTATATAAGTACTCCCAGGAAAAAGATAACCCAATAAAGAAATGGATAGATGGGTAATCATTACAGAGAGAAACCACATCAACAATAACATAAAATTATATTCTATCTCCCTTCCCGTCATGATTTCTGGTGACTATTGGCATTCCTTGGCTTGTGGCTGCCATCACTCCAATCTCTGCCTTCTTGGCCCCACTGCCTTATCTTCTGTGTTGTAACATCTCCCTCTGCCTCCCTCTCATAAAGATACTTGTGATTTTATTTGGGGCATACCCAGATAATCCAGGACAGCCTCTCCACCTCAAAATCCTAATTTAATCCCATTGTTTGCCATGTAAAGTAATATTTCTCCTTTTTCATGTAAGGTAATGTTCACAGTTTGCATGGATTAGGATTTGCTTATTTATCTCTGTGAGAAGGAAGGGGCATTATGCAATCTACCACAGGCTGTCTCCAGTTTTCTTGGTGTAGAGTGGGACTAACAATAATTATCCAATAGGGAGAGTTGAACCATAAAGAAAGCTGAACACTGAAGAACTGATGCTTTTGAACTGTGGTGTTTGAGAAGACTCTTGAGAGTCCCTTGAACTGCAAGGAGATCAAATCGGTCAATCCTAAAGGAAATCAGTCCTGAATATTCATTGGAAAGACTGATGCTGAAACTCCAATACTTTGGCCACCTAATGTGAAGAACCGACTCATTGGAAAAGACCCTGATGCTGGGAAAGACTAAAGGCAGGAAGAGAAGCAGATGAGATGGTTGGATGGCATCACCAACTCGGTGGACATGAGCTTGAGCAAGCTCCAGGAGTTGGTGATAGACCGGGAAGCCTGGCGAACTGCAGTCCATGGGGTCGCAAAGAGTCAGACGCAACTGAACTGAGCTGATCCAATAGGGTTATTGTGATAGTTGAATGAGTTAATGTTCAATATATATACATATGTATATATACACACACATACATACACACATATAGAATGCACTTAAACCATGCCTGACACACAGTAGCTGCTCAATAATTAGTACCTGTTACTACAGGTAGTGTCTTCCCAGGTACGCTAGTGGTAAAAAAAACTTGCCTGTCAATACAGGAAACATAAGAGACATGGGTTTGATCCCTGGGTCGGGAAGATCCCCTGGCAGAGGCATGGCAACCCACTCCAGTATTCTTGCCTGGAGAATCCCCATGGACAGAGGAGGCTGGTGTGCTACAGTCCATGGGGTCTCAAAGAATCAAACACAACTTAGCTTAGAAGTAACTTAGCATGCCCGTACTACAGGTAGTAACAATAGTAGTATTAAAGGATTTTGTGAGCAAGAAATAAAAATTCAAAACTATTTTTAAAAATATTGATTTTAAAAATTAAATTCTGTTAAAATTTAAAGTATCTGTACAACAAAGAACACTATAAACAAAGTGAAAAAACATACTTCAGAATGGAAGAAGATACTTGCAATGCACTAATGAAAGATTAAAATCTACAATGATAAAGAATTTCTATAAGTAAGATAAAAACAACCCTATTAAAAAATAGGAAACAGGTTTAAACAAGCAACTCACAATAAGGAAACATAAATGACCAATAAACACAAAGTGATATTGACCCGAACTAGTAATCAAGGAAATACTGCAGTGAGATACCATTTCACTCTATCAGGTTGGCAAAACATGATTGTTACAACTGATGTGGAGATCAATCCAATAAAATGTTCATCAATGGTTATGCCACATTTCATCAAATCTACAACACTGATTATAAGATTCATCATTATTTTGTATGCCAATAAAAGAATAACACTAAAATAATTGTAACTCATGAATTTCAGAGATGTTAAAATGAGAAAAAAAGGTACATCTCAAGACTTTATGAAATACAGTCATAGTGAAAAAATTGGAAATAACCTAAATGTTCATTCATCACAGAAATGGCTCAATAAAATGCACTATATATTCATATAATGAAATTCTTATAGGAGTTAAAAGGAATCACACAAAAAAAGATATTACTGAATAAAAATAACAAGATGCAGAATCATACCATACAGTATGATATTTATGTTCACATCCACACACATACAGAGAAATCACATTAAACTTTTTTTAATTACTTTTTATGGTATATGGATTGTACAGTGCCTCCATTTTTTCATACTTCCCTGAATCTATGCCTTTTTGTAGTGACTGCTCATACTGACTCTGGGCTTAACAATATGACTTGCTTTGGCTAATAGGGCAATAAAAAACTCTATATAAATAAAAGCTTAAGATGTTACCCTACAGGCCATGTCTGCTGGACACAGAGAACTGGGAATCAAGAACATTGCCTGGCAGACCCAAAATAACAGTGGTTAAGCATAGAAAAGATGAAGCTTTTTTAAAATAATGGGTGTGGCTTTTAGAAAATGGAGTTGGATAGAATCAGACACAAAGAAAGCCCATAAAGTTTTTTGAGAATATTGTATAAGTGCTTCCAGACTGGGTTGAAATTGTTCAAGATGTAAACAGGCCTCTGGGCAGGAAAAGATTTGGGAAATTGTTTAAAGGGCATCTTTTCTCTTCAGGTATGATCAAAGGAAGGCAACAGAAAATTAAAGATGTCTCAGAGGGTAATGTCAAGGGCCTTGGAATATAATGAACTAAAAAGGCACTCCCAATAAGCAGAATTAAGTGCCGATCAAAGAACATTCACCATCCAGGAACTCCCTGGCAGTCCAGTGGTTAGGATTTGGTGCTTTCACTGTGGTGGGCCTGAGTTCAATCCCTGATCAGAAAACCAAGATCCCACAAGCTGTGCTGTGGCCAAACACACACATACTCGCCATCTCTGAAGTAGCAGGTACTGGAATGAAGTCCTGCCAAAAATAGGGGAACCTGGCACTATTTTTCCACCTTGATTTTAGAATTGCTATGAACAGCAATTCAATGTGCCCCCTCCCTGTTCTTTCCCTTTAAATGGTAGTGTCTGTTGCAGGTGTCCCGTTCCTGTCTCATCTTTGTACTAGGGGGCAGACAGCAGGGGCCTCACACTGACTCTAGAGCTAACCATGGAACTTGCTTTAGCCAGTGAAAGTGAAGTGAAGTTGCCCAGTCATGTCCGACTCTTAGTGACCCCATGGACTGCAGCCTACCAGGCTCCTCCATCCATGGGATTTTCCAGGCAAGAGTACTGGAGTGGGTTGCCATTGATGGGACACAAGTACAGTCTTCAAAAATCACTTAAATGTTTCCATTTCCTTTCTTGGACTCATAACAAGAGCATTTCCAGAATACCCTAATGGAAGGATAAGCAGGGAAAAGGAGTCATTCCAGTTCAGACCATTCAGGACAAATAGACCCCAGCCACCCAGCCATCTGATCACTAGGTCAACCCCAAGGATAAATGGTGTTTTAAGCTGCTAAGGTTTGGGTTGATATGTTAAGGAATAGGGTAGTATTCAAAGGGGACTTAAGACTTACTTGTAATTTTCCTTTTTGGTTTAAAAAAAAAAAAGGTGATGAAGAATAAGATACAGGTTATTTGTGTGATTAAAATTTGATTTTTTAAGTGGCAAAAGCTACAAAGAGTTAATTCTTTTTTTAAGATTTTTTTGATATGGACTATTTTTAGTCTTTATTGAATCTGTTACAATATTGCTTCTATTTTATGTTTGGTTCTTTGGCTTCTGGGCCTGTGGGATCTTAGCTCCCCTACCAGGAATTGAACCCACATCCCTTTCATTGGGAGGTGAAGTTTTAACCAATGAATTGCCAGGGACATCCCCAAATAGTTTATTCTTAAAAGAGTTCAATGTTGTTCAGTCACTCAGTCACGTCTGACTCTTTGCGACCCCATGGACTACAGCACTCCAGGCTTCCCTGTCCTTCATTATCTCCTGAAGTTTCTTCAAACTCATGTCCATTGAGTCAGTGATCCCATTCAACCATCTCATCCTCTGTTGTCCCCTTCTTCTCCTGCCTTCAATCTTTCCCAACATCAGGGTCTTTTCCTGATGTTAGCTCTTTGCATCAGGTGGTCAAAGTTTTGGAGAGTTTCACCTCAGCATCAGTCCCTCCAATGAATATTCAGGATTGATTTCCTTTAGGATTGACTGGTTTGATCTCCTTGCAGTCCAAGGGACTCTCAAGAGTCTTCAACACAACAATTCAAAAGCATCAATTCTTCAGTGCTCAGCCTTCTTTATGGTCCCACTCTCACATCCATACATGACTACTGGAAAAACCATAGCTTTGACTAGATGGAACTTTGTTGGCAAAGTAATATCTCTGCTTTTTTAATACTCTATGTTTGTCATAGCTTTTCTTCCAAGGAGCAAGCATCTTTTAATTTCATGGCTGCAGTCACCAAAGTTTATCACTATTTCCATTGTCTTCCCATCTATTTACCATGAAGAAATGGGACTGGATGCCATGATCTTAGTCTTTTGAATGTTGAGTTTTAAGCCAGCTTTTTCACTCTCCTCTTTCACTTTCATCAAGAGGCTCCTCACTTCCTCCTCACTTTCTGTCCTAAGGGTGGTGTCATCTGCATATCTGAGGTTATTGATATTTCTCCCAGCAGCCTTGATTCCAGCTTGTGCTTCATCCAGCTCAGCATTTCGCATGGTGTACTCTGCATATAAGTTAAATAGGCAGGGTAACAATATACAGCCTTGACATACTCCTTTCCCAATTTGGAACCAGTTCATTGTTCCATGTCTGGTTCTAACTGCTATTTCTTGACCTGCATACAGGTTTCTCAGGAGGTAGGTAAGGTGGTCTGGTATCCCCATCTCTTTCAGAATTTTCCATAGTGTTGTGATCCACACAATCAAAGGCTTTAGTGTAGTCAATGAAGCAGAAGTTGATGTTTTTCTGGAACTCTCTTGCTTTTTCTATGATCCAACAGACATTGACAATTTGACCTCTGGTTCCTTTGCCTTTTCAAAATCTAGCTTGAACATCTGGAAGTTCTTACCTCACATTCTGTTGAAGCCTGACTTGGAGAATTTTGAGTATTACCTTGCTAGCATGTGAAATGAGTGCAATTGTGTGGTAGTTTGAACATTCTGTGGCATTGCCGTTCTTTGAGACTGGAATGAAAACTGGACCTTTTCCAGTCCTGTGGCCACTGCTAAGTTTTCCAAATTTGCTGGCATACTGAGTGTAGCTGTTTAACAGTGTCATCTTTTAGGATTTGAAATAGCTTAATTGGAATTCCATCACCTCCACTAGCTTTGTTTGTAGTGATGCTTCCTAAGGCCCACTTGACTTGGCACTCCAAGATATCTGTATCTAGGTGAGTGATCACACCATCGATCATCATCGGTCATTAAGATCTTTGACTTTGCAGAGTCAGACACAACTGAGTGACTGAACTGGACTGAAGATCTTTTATGTATAGTTCTTCTGAAGTAGCTCATCCATTCCAGTGGCCTCATTTTATAGCTCTCGCTTAGGGCACAGACTCCAACAGCTGATTAACACAGACAAATTTTCTGTGGTCAAGACAATCACTAACAATTTGCTGCCCAGCTCTACCATATTCTTTTCACTTGAATTTTCAGAGAAATAACAATTTTCCCTTGAGCCTATTTGCACTGTAGTGATTTTTTTCTGGTGAAGCCTATTAAAAAAATAATTTCCCGGTGAGAATTAAGATGCACATTTTGGGAAGGATTTACCAGATGGTGGAGCAGAAGGACATGACCACACCTTTTTTTTTTTTTTTTAACAAAAACACCAAAATCACAACTAACTGCTGAACAACAATCAACAAAAAAGTGCTGGAACCTACCCAAAAAATACCCTACATCCAAAGACAAAAAGAAGCCACAACAAGACAGTGGGAGGGGCACAATCACAGTAATATCAAATCCTATACCTACCAAGTGGGCAACCCACAAATTGGAAAACAATTATATCACAGATGGAGAAGGAAATGGCAACCCACTCCAGTATTCTTGTGGGTGGAGGAGCCTGGTGGGCTGCTGTCCATAGGGTTGCACAGAGTCGGACACAACTGAAGCAACTTAGCATATATCACAGAAGTTCTCCCACAGGAGTGAAAGTTCCAAGCACCATGTCAGGCTCCCCAGCCTCGGAGTCTGGCAACAGGAAGAGAAGCCCCCAGAGAATCTGGCTTTGAAGGCCAGAAACTCCAGACTTAAAGGGCACACACAGGGTCTTCTATGCATGCCGACACACACAGTAATCAAATTGACAAAAAATAAAGACAAAGAAAAAATATTAAAAGCAACAAGAGAAAAGCAACTAATAACATACAAAGGAATCCCCATAAGGTTATCAGGTGATTTCTCTGCAGAAACTGCAGGCTAGAAGAGAGTGGCACAATACATTTAAAGTGATGAAAAAGAAAACCTACAACATAGAACACTCTACTACCCAGAAAGATTTTCATTCAGATTTGTCATCAAATCACAGGAAAAGAACAAAAGAAGGGAAGAAAAAAAGACCTACAGAAACAAATCCAAAACAATCAACAAAATGGGTATAAGAATATACATACTGATAATAACCTTAAACATAAATTAATTAAATGCTCCAACCAAAAGACTTGGACTGGCTGAATGAATACAAAAACAAGACTCATATATATGCTGCATACAAGAGACTCAGTTTAGACTGGGGGACACATACAGATTGAAAGTGAGGGGATGAAAGAGGTATTCTATGCAAATGGAAACCAAAACAAAACTGGAGTAGTAATACTCATATCAGACAAAATAGACTTTAAAAGACTGTTATAAAAGACAAAGAAGGACACTACATAATGATCAAGGGATCAATCCAAGAAAAAAGATGTAACAATTATAAATATATATGCACCCAACATAAGGCAAATACTAACCGCCATTAGGGAGAAACTGACAGTAACACAATAGTGGGGAAGTTTAACACCCCACTTTCATTCAATAGACAGATTACCCAGACAGAAAATAAGGAAACACAGGCCTTAAATGACATATTAGACCAGATCAATTAATTGACATAAGTATAATATCAGTATTATGTATAATATACTGTATATTATATATAATATAATATGTATACAAGTATAATATAATGATATAATTAAATATCAATTAATTGATATTTATACAGCACTCCATCCAAAAGCAGAAGAATACACATTCTTTTCAAGTGCACATGGAACATTCTCCAGGACTGATGACATGCTGGGCCACAAAGTGAACCTCAGTAAATTCAAGAAAACCAAAATCATATCAAGCATCTTTTCTGAACACAATGCCATGAGATTAGAAATCAACTGCAAGAGGGACTTCCCTGGTGGTCCAGAGGTTAAGAATCTGCCTTGCAATACAGGGGACACAGGTTTGATCCTTGGTCCAGGAACTAAGATTCCACATTCCAAGAGCAACTAAGCCCGTGTGCCACAACTAAAGAGTCCATATGCCACAACAAAAGATCTTGTATGATACAATGAAGATTTGGCATGCCACAACTAAGACCCAACACATCCAACTAAGTAAATAAAATTTTTAAAAGAATTCAACTACAAGAAAGCAACTGTAAAAAGCACAAACACATGAGGCTAAATAATACGCTATTTAACAAACAATGGGTCACTGAAGAAATCAAAGAGAAAATCAAAAAATACCTAGAGACAAATGAAAACAGAAATACAATGATCCAAAACCTATGGGACACAGCAAAACACATTCTAAGAGGAAAGTTTATAGCAAAACAATCTTACCTCAGGAAATGAGAAAAATCTCAAATAAACAATGTAACCTTACACCTAAAGCAACTAGAAAAAGGACAAACAAAACCCAAAGTTAGTAGAAGGAAAGAAATCAAAGATCAGGACAGAAATAAATGAAATAGAGACAAAGAGAACAACAGAAACGATCGATGAAACTAGAAGCTAGTTCTTTGAAAAGAAACAAAGTTGATAACCCTATAGTCAGATTCACCAACAATAGAAGGGAGACTGCTCAAATCAATAAAATTAGAAATGAAAAGGAAGAAGTTATAATGGACACCACAGAAATACAAATGATTATAAGAGACTACAACAAGCAACATGGACACCACAGAAATACAAATGATTATAAGAGACTACAACAAGCAACTATACACCAATAAAATGAACAACCAAGAAGAAATGTACAAGTTCTTAGAAAGGTACAATCTCCCAAGACTGAACCAGGAAGAAACAGAAAATATTAACAGGCCAGTCACAAATACTGAAACTGAAACAGTGGTTTAAGAACTCCCAACAAACAAAAGTCCACAACCAGATGACTTCACAGCCAAATTCTATTAAACATTTAGAGAAGGGTTAACATCTATCCTTTTAAAACTCTTCCAAAAATTTACAGAGTAAGGAACACTCCCAAACTTATTCTGTGTGGCTATCACCACCCTGATACCAAAATCAAAGATATCACAAAGAAAAGTACAGCCCAATACCACTGATAGACACAGATGTTAAAATCTTCAACAAAAACTTGCAAACCAAATCCAACAGTACATTAAAAGGACCATACACCATAATCAAGTGGGATTTATCTCAGGGATACAAGGATTTTTCAGTATCTGCAAATCACTCAGTGGTATACACCAACCACATTAACAAACTGAAGAATAAAAACCAACTGATCATCTCAATAAATTCAGAAAAATTTGCATTTTCCTGCATTTGTACAAAATTTTGTATAAAATTCAACACCCATTTATGATAAACTCTTCAGAAAGTTGGCATAGAGGAAACCTACCTCAACATAATAAAGGCCATATATGACAATCCACAGCTAACATAATACTCAAGGGTGAAAAGCTGAAAACATTTTGTCTAAGATTAGGAACAAGACAAGGATGTCCCCTCTCACCACTTTTATTCAACATAGTTTGGGAAGTCCTAGTCATGCCAATCGTAGAAAAAAAAGAAATAAAAGGAATCCAAATTGGAAAAGAATTAAAACTGTCTGCAAATAATATAATACCATACACAGAAAATGCTAAAGATCCTACCAGAAAACTATGAGAGCTCATTTGGTAAAGTTGCAAGATACAAAATTAACACAGAGAAATCTGTTCCATTTCTATACACTAACAACGAAAGATCAGAAAGAGAAATTAAAAAGAAATGCCACTGACCATCACATCAAAAAGAATAAAATATCTAGGAATAAACCTACCTAAGGAGATACTGACCTGTACTCTGAAAACTATAAGACACTGATGAAAGAAAGATAACACAGATGGGAAAATATATATGCTCTTGGATTAGAAGACTCAATACTGTCAAAATGACTATGTTATCCAAGGCAATCTACAGATTCAATGCAATCTCTATCAAATTACCAATGGCATTTTTTCACAAAACTAGAGAGAAAAATCTTAAAATTTGCATGGAAACACCAAAGACTCTGAATAGGCAAAGCAATCCTGAGAAAGAAAAACAAAACTACAGCACTGATGATAAAACATCTAGGTTAGTGATGAAAAGTTTCTCCACAGTGAGGGACACCCAGAGAGGTATACAGAGTTACACGGAGAAGAAAAGAGGGAGGAGGGAGATAGAGGTGACCAGGAGAAGAGAGGGATTCAAAAGGGGAGAGAGCAAGCTAGCCAGTAATCACTTCCCTAAGTGTTCTCCACAGTCTGGATCCCTCAGAAATGTTCATGAAGTTACACAGAGAAGAGAAAAGGGAGGAAGGAGACAGAGGTGGCCAGGAGGATAAAGTGGGGAATCAAAAGGAGAGAGACAGATCCAGGTAGTAATCAGTTTCCTAAGTGTTCTCCACAGCCCGGAACACACAAAGAGATTCACCAAGTTGGGTAGAGAAGAAAAGAGGGAGAGGGGAGATAGAGGCGACCTGTTGGAGAAAAAGGAGAGTCAAAAGGGGGAGAGAGCAATCAGGCCAGTGATCTCGCTCCCAAGTAAAAATGGGTACCGAAGATTGGGTTCTTAAAGGTACAAAGTTGATAACAAATACCAAAAAGCAAAGATTAAAAATCTGGAGTAGAGGTTAGATTCTCAAAATTACAATATTTTTTTTAAAAAGTCACAAAAATTATAAAATATATATACATAAAGTTTGCTTTAAAAATAGGATCTTTTTTTTTTGCAAGGTAATAGTAGGTTATAAAAAATGAAAATTAAAGGAGTAATGGGGACTTAAAAAAATAAAATTTAATTTAAAAAATGTTTTTAATTTAAAAAATGATAATAGTAAAAATATATCTAAGACTTTCTCTAGAGCTGTTGCAGACAGTGTGGGGTCAGTTGATTTTCAGATAGTTCCTTGGTCCGGCTTGTACTTCTCACGGTCTATAGGCCCCTTCCTATAGTCGGTGCTAACTACAGGGTTTTAATCTATTGCACCTGTCACTTCCAAAGCGGCTCCCTCTGTTTATTTTAGCTTCTTCTGTTTGCTGTTCTCTTCAGTGTCTAATTTCCGCCCTGACACAAGGGGTGTGGTGGTGTTCATTTTTTTTTTTTTCAGGCTCGCTTGTTCAGTCATGCTTTGGGGAGGGAGGAACACTGCAAACAAATATCACTGGCGTGTGCTCACAGTGATTCAGCCACACTGGGTTTGCCCCCACTCATGGCTTGTGTACTTTCCCAGTCTACACTGCTCAGACTCTAGGTTGCTCTGCCAGGAACTATCTGATGTGGGCCCTGGTTTGCATGCACTTCCCAGGTCTAAGCCACTCAGGTTCAGGTTCTTGGGTACTCCATAAAGGCACAGACTTGGTTGGGCCTGCGTTTTGCGCCCATCCCAGGTCTGAGCAGCTCAGGTGACCAGGTACTTGGCATGCGTAGTTGCTCCCAGTTGAAGGCTGTGGCTTATCCCCTCACCCATCCCAGCCACATTAACAAATTGAAAAATGAAAACCATATGATTTGTCCCAGCACATTAACAAATTGAAAAATAAAAACCATATGATTATCTCAATAGATGCAGAGAAAGCCTTTGACAAAATTCAACATCCATTTATGATAAAAAAAAAAAACCCTCCAGAAAGCAGGAATAGAAGGAACATACCTCAACATAATAAAAGCTATATATGACAAACCCTCAGCAAACATTATCCTCAATGATGAAAAATTGAAAGCATTTCCCCTAAAGTCAGGAACAAGACAATGGTGCCCACTCTCACTACTACTATTAACATAGTTTTGGAAGTTTTGGCCACAGCAATCAGAGCAGAAAAAGAAATAAAAGAAATCCAAATTGGAAAATAAGAAGTAAAACTCTCACTGTTTGCAGATGGCATGATCCTCTACATAGAAAACCTTAAAGACTCCACCAGAAAATTACTGGAGCTAATCAATGAATATAGTAAAGTTGCAGGATATAAAATTAACACACAGAAATCCCTTGCATTCCTATACACTGAGAAAACAGAAAGAGAAAATAAGGAAACAATTCCATTCACCATTGCAATGAAAAGAATAAAATACTTAGGAATATATCTACTTAAAGAAACAAAAGACCTATATATAGAAAACTATAAAACACTGGTGAAAGAAATCAAAGAGGACACAAATAGATGGTGAAATATACCGTGTTCATGGATCAGAAGAAGCAATATAGTGACAATGAGTATACTACCCAAGCAATCTATAGATTCAATGCAACTCCTATCAAGCTACCAACAGTATTTTTCAGATAATTAGAAAAAATAATTTCACAATTTGTATGGAAATACAAAAAATCTTGAAGAGCCAAAGCAATCTTGAGAAAGAAGAATGGAACTGGAGGAATCAACCTGCCTGACTTCAATCTCTACTACAAAGCCACAGTCATCAAGACAATATGGTACTGGCACAAAGACAGAAATATAGATCAATGGAACAAAATAGAAAGCCCAGAGATAAATCCACGCACCTATGGACATCTTATCTTTGACAAAGGAGGCAAGAATATACAATGGAGAAAAGACAATCTCTTTAACAAGTGGTGCTGGGAAAACTCGTCAACCACTTGTAAAAGAATGAAACTAGAACACTTTCTAACACCATACACAAAAGTAAAATAATGGATTAAAGATCTAAGGGTAAGACCAGAAACTATTAAACTCCTAAGGAAAACATAGGCAAAACACTCTCCAACATAAACCACAGCAGAATCCTCTATGACCCACCTCCCAGAATATTGGAAATAAAAGCAAAAATAAACAAATGGGACCTAATTAACCTTAAAAGCTTCTGCACAACAAAGGAAACTATAAGCAAGATGAAAAGACAGCCTTCAGAATGGGAGAAAATAATAGCAAATGAAACAACTAACAAAGAATTAATCTCAAAAATATACAAGCAACTCCTTCAGCTCAATTCCAGAAAAATAAAAGACCCAATCAAAAAGTGGGCCAAAGAACTAAACAGACATTTCTCCAAAAAAGACATACAGATGGCTAACAAACACATGAAAAGATGCTCAACATCACTCATTATCAGAGAAATGCAAATCAAAACCACAGTGAGGTACCATTTCACGCCAGTCAGAATGGCTGCTATCTAAAAGTCTACAAGCAATAAATGCTGAAGAGGGTGTGGAGAAAAGGGAACCCTCTTACACTGTTGGTGGAATGCAAACTAGTACAGCCATTATGGAGAACAGTGTGGAGATTCCTTAAAAAACTGGAAATGGAACTGCCATATGACCCAGGAATCCCAGTACTAGGCATACACACTGAGGAAACCAGAATTGAAAGAGACACATGTACCCCAATGTTCATCGCAGCACTGTTTATAATAGCCAGGACATGGAAGCAACCTAGATGTCCATCAGCAGATGAATGGATAAGAAAGCTGTGGTACATATACACAATGGAATATTACTCAGCCATTAAAAAAAATACATTTGAATCAGTTCTAATGAGGTGGATGAAACTGGAGCCTATTATACAGAGTGAAGTAAGCCAGAAAGAAAAACACCAATACAGTATACTAATGCATATATATGGAATTTAGAAAGTTGGTAACAATAACCCTGTATGCGAGACAGCAAAAGAGACACAGATGTATTGAACAGTCTTTTGCACTCTGTGGAGAGGGCAAGGGCAGGATGATTTGGGAGAATGGCATTGAAACATGTAAATTATCATATGTGAAACGAATTGCCAGTCCAGCATGATACAGGGTGCTTGGGGCTGGTGCACTGGGATGACCCAGAGGGATGGGATGGGGAGGGAGGTGGGAGGGGGGTTCAGGATGGGGAACACATTTACACCCATGGTGGATTCAAGTCAATGTATGGCAAAACCAATACAATATTGTAAAGTAAAATAAATAAATAAATAAATTTTTAAAAAATAAAAGTAAAAAAAAAAAGAAGAAAAACAGAACTAGAGAAATCAGGCTCCCTGACTTCAGACTATACTACAAAACTATAGTAAAGAAAACAGTGTTTACTGGCACAAAACAGAAATACAGATAAATGGAAAAGGATAGAAAGTCACAGAAATAAACCCATGCACCTATGTTGATTAATCTATGACAAAGGATGCAAGACAATACAATGGAGAAAAAACAGTCTCTTCAACAAATGGTCCTGGGAAAACTGGAGAGCTACATGTAAAAAAATGAAATTAGAACACTTTCTAACACTATACACAAAATAAACTCAAAATGGATTTAAGACCTAAAGGTAAGACTGCATATTATACAACTCTTAGAGGAAAACATAGGCAGAACATTCTTTGGCATAAATCAAAGCAGTATCTCTTTTGATCCATCTCCTAGAGTAACAGAAATTAAAACAAAAATAAACAAATGGGATCTAATTAAACTCAAAAGTTTTTACACAGCAAAGGAAACCATAAACAAAGCAAAAAGACAACCCACAGAACATGAGAAAATATTTGCAAACAAAGTGACCACAAGGGATTACTCTCCAAAATTTACAAATGGCTCATGCGGCTCAATATAAAAAGAAAAAATCAAAAATTGGGCAGAAAACCTAAATAGACATTTCTCCAAATAAGACATGCAGATGGCCAAGAGGCACATGAAAAGGTACTCAACATTGCTAATTATTAGAGAAATGCAAACCAAAACTACAGTGAGGTATCACCTCACACCGTTCAGAATCAGTTCAGTTCAGTTCAGTCGCTCAGTCGTGTCCGACTCTTTGCAACCCTATGAATCGCAGCACGCCAGGCCTCCCTGTCCATCACCAACTCCCAGAGTTCACTCAGACTCACGTCCATCGAGTCAGTGATGCCATCCAGCCATCTCATCCTCTGTCGTCCCCTTCTCCTCCTGCCCCCAATCCCTCCCAGCATCAGAGTCTTTTCCAGTGAGTCATCTCTTCTCATGAGGTGGCCAAAGTACTGGAGTTTCAGCTTTAGCATCATTCCTTCCAAAGGAATCCCAGGGCTGATCTCCTTCAGAATGGACTGGTTGGATCTCCTTGCAGTCCAAGGGACTCTCAAGAGTCTTCTCCAACACCACAGTTCAAAAGCATCAATTCTTTGGCATTCAGCTTTCTTCACAGTCCAACTCTCACATCCATACATGACCACTGGAAAAACCATAGCCTTGACTAGATGGATCTTTGTTGGCAAAGTTGTCTCTGCTTTTCAATATGCTATCTAGGTTGGTCATAACTTTCCTTCCAAGGAGTAAGCGTCTTTTAATTTCATGGCTGCAGTCACCATCTGCAGTGATTTTGGAGCCCCCAAAAATAAAGTCTGACACTGTTTCCACTGTTTCCCCATCTATTTCCCATGAAGTGATGGGACCAGATGCCATGTTGAGAATGGCCATCACCAAAAAGTCTACCAACAATAAACATTGGAAAGGGTGTGGAGAAAACAAACCCTCTTACACTCTTGGTAGGAATGTAAACTGGTTCAGCCACTATGGAAAACAGTATGGAGGTTCCTTAAAAAACTAAAAATAGAGTTACCATATGATCCAGCAATCCCTCTCCTGGGCATATATCCAGAGAAAACCATGCTTTGAAAGGATATATGCACCCCAATGTTCATTGCAACATGTTTACAATAGCCAAGATATGGAAGTAAACTAAATGTCCATTGACAGAGAAATGGATAAAGAAGATATGGTATATACATACAATGGAATATTAACCATAAAAAAAGAATGAAATAATGCCATTTTCTGAAACAAGAATGGACTTGAAGATTATCATACTAAGTGAGGTAAGTCAGATAGAGAAAGACAAATATCATATGGTATCACTTATGCTATGCTAAGTCACTTCAGTTGTGTCCGACTCTGTGCAACCCCATAGACGGCAGCCCACCAGGCTCCCCCATCCCTGGGATTCTCCAAGCAAGAACACTGGTGTGGGTTGCCATTTCCTTCTCCAATGCATGAAAGTGAAAAGTGAAAGTGAAGTCGCTCAGTCGTGTCCGACCCTCAGCGACCCCATGGACTGCAGCCCTCCAGGCTCCTCCATCCATGGGATTTTCCAGGCAAGAGTACTGGAGTGGGGTGCCATTGCCTTCTCTGGGTATCACTTATATGTGGAATCTTATAAAAATGATACAAATGAACTTATTTACAAAATGAAATTATGGTTACCAAGGGGGACAGAGGAGAGAGGGATAAATTGGGAGTTTGGTGTTAACATATACACACTACTATACTTAAAACAGATAATCAACAAGGACCTACTGTATATATTCCTATAGGGAATTCTGCTCAATATTCTGTAATAACCTAAATGGGAAAAGTATTTGAAAAAGAATAGATGCATGTATATGTATCACTTTACTACACTCCTGAAACTAATACAACATTGCTAATCAACTACACTCCAATATAAATTTAATTAATAAAGAAAATTCAACATAATAAAAGCATGTTTTTTGTTTTTTTGTTTTTTGTTTGTTTGTTTGTTGGAAACCACATTTTGATTTTTTTAAATTTTATTTTATTTTTAAACTTTACATAATTGTATTAGTTTTGCCAAATATCAAAATGAATCTGACACAGGTATACATGTGTTCCCCATCCTGAACCCTCCTCCCTCCTCCCTCCCCGTACCATCCCTCTGGGTCGTCCCAGTGCACCAGCCCCAAGCATCCAGTATCGTGCATCGAACCTGGACTGGCAACTCGTTTCATACATGATATTTTACATGTTTCAATGCCATTCTCCCACATCTCCCCACCCTCTCCCTCTCCCACAGAGTCCATAAGACTGTTCTATACATCAGTGTCTCTTTTGCTGTCTCATACACAGGGTTATTGTTACCATCTTTCTAAATTCCATATATATGTGTTAGTATACTGTATTGGTGTTTTTCCTTCTGGCTTACTTCACTCTGTATAATAGGCTCCAGTTTCATCCACCTCATTAGAACTGATTCAAATGTATTCTTTTTAATAGCTGAGTAATACTCCATTGTGTATATGTACCACAGCTTTCTTATCCATTCATCTGCTGATGGACATCTAGGTTGTAAAAGCATGTTTTAAAAAAAAAAAAAAGGCACAGCAAGTGCTGCCTCACTGTGAGACAAGATGATGGGTCTAACCACTGAACAAAATTCCCAGACTCTGTATGACTTTGGAGCCTCTGCCTCTTTGGCGCTAGGGCCCAGTCCTGACCTTAAAGGAAGGAATTTAACCAATAATACCCTCCAGTGCCACACAACCGCACCACAAGGGCCTATGTATCCATATAGACTTGGGCCCAAGTGAAAAGGGCAAATCCAGTGACCGGGTACAACTTCTTTCTCAGCCAGCAACACTCTGAGTTTTGTCAAGATGCAATGAGCCTACTCTTCCAAGTTAGGCCCACTCCACACACTGAGGGGCCAGACATTGTACCTGCAGAGGAAGAAGGCTCTGATATGGAGGGATGGAAAGGCAGATGTGCACATCTGTCACCAACTCCTCAAGTCCAGGGATATGCCTGAGGGAACCAGTAAAGACAAATAAATTTTACAGGTGAGCAGCCATGCTTCTGTTGTGAGTGTTACTGTAAAGATGACTGCAGGCTGTAATAGATTCCATAACCAGAATTCCATTTGTTAACCAGTCAGGTGTTATACAAAAAAGTGTCCCCATGGCTACCTGGCAATTGAATGTCTTGACCTTCAGTTCCACGTCACTAGAGCAAGTCACACCATGTTGATTTGATATATGAACACACAAGGAGGAACTAGATGAAATATGAAAATATTCAAGACAAATAACATTTTACAAAGCTAAATCAACTAGATGGAGATCTCACTCTTCAGTGAATTCTCCACTTTGGCTCATTTTAATTATCGTTTTTTTCTCACTTGTTTTTAGAAAACTAGCTTCTGAGGCTTTTGAGAATAAACACTGTTCCAGATAAACAATGGAAAAGAAAGACAAAGAATTCTCTGGTTAACCAGAAAACCAGTTCTCCTTGTCCTGAGGAGAGAACATATATGTGGAAATGATGGGCATTTCAGCTGCATTTGCCAACCATCCTTTAGACTGCCTCTGAACCTACAGACAAAACACCAGCAACAGAGAGTGAGGTGCCACAAAGACAGAAATATAGATCAATGGAACAAAATAGAAAGCCCAGAGATAAATCCATGCACATATGGACACCTTATCTTTGACAAAGGAGGCAAGAATATACAATGGATTAAAGACAATCTCTTTAACAAGTGGTGCTGGGAAATCTGGTCAACCACGTGTAAAAGAATGAAACTAGAACACTTTCTAACACCATACACAAAAATAAACTCAAAATGGATTAAAGATCTAAACGTAAGACCAGAAACTATAAAACTCCTAGAGGAGAACATAGGCAAAACACTCTCTGACATACACCACAGCAGGATCCTCTATGACCCACCTCCCAGAATATTGGAAATAAAAGCAAAAATAAACAAATGGATTCATTTTGATATTTGGCAAAACTAATACAGTTATGTAAAGTTTAAAAATAAAATAAAATTTTAAAAAAATAAATAAATAAATAAACAAATGGGACCTAATTAACCTTAAAAGCTTCTGCACATCAAAGGAAACTATTAGCAAGGTGAAAAGGCAGCCTTCAGAATGGGAGAAAATAATAGCAAATGAAGCAACTGACAAACAACTAATCTCAAAAATATACAAGCAACTCCTACAGCTCAACTCCAGAAAAATAAATGACCCAATCAAAAAATGGGCCAAAGAACTAAATAGACATTTCTCCAAAGAAGACATACAGATGGCTAACAAACACATGAAAAGATGCTCAACATCACTCATTATCAGAGAAATGCAAATCAAAACCACTATGAGGTACCATTTCACACCAGTCAGAATGGCTGTGATCCAAAAGTCTACAAGCAATAAATGCTGGAGAGGGTGTGGAGAAAAGGGAACCCTCTTACACTGTTGGTGGGAATGCAAACTAGCACAGCCACTATGGAGAACAGTGTGGAGATTCCTTAAAAAACTGGAAATAGAACTGCCTTATGATCCAGCAATCCCACTGCTGGGCATACACACTGAGGAAACCAGAAGGGAAAGAGACACGTGTACCCCAATGTTCATCGCAGCACTGTTTATAATAGCCAGGACATGGAAGCAACCTAGATGCCCATCAGCAGATGAATGGATAAGAAAGCTGTGGTACATATACACAATGGAGTATTCCTCAGCCATTAAAAAGAATACATTTGAATCAGTTCTAATGAGATGGATGAAACTGGAGCCTATTATACAGAGTGAAGTAAGCCAGAAGGAAAAACACCAATACAGTATACTAACACATATATATGGAATTTAGAAAGATGGTAACAATAACCCTGTGTACGAGACAGCAAAAGAGACACTGATGTATAGAACAGTCTTATGGACTCTGTGGGAGAGGGAGAGGGTGGGGAGATGTGGGAGAATGGCATTGAAACATGTAAAATATCATGTATGAAACGAGTTGCCAGTCCAGGTTCGATGCACGATACTGGATGCTTGGGGCTAGTGCACTGGGATGACCCAGAGGGATGGTATGGGGAGGGAGGAGGGAGGAGGGTTCAGGATGGAGAACACATGTATACCTGTGGCGGATTCATTTTGATATTTGGAAAACCTAATACAATTATGTAAAGTTTAAAAATAAAATAAAATTTAAAAAAAAAATCTAAAAAAAAAAAAAAAAAAGAGAGAGTGAGGTGCCAGAAGGCAAGACTTGAGGGGAGTTTGGTAAACATGGTGTCTTATTTCCACTAAGGATTTCCTAACCCCAGAAAACTGAACCTGTGCAACAACCTTCTCACAGCATCTATAACCCTGGGTGTTTGAAAGATGAGTAGAAAACCTCTGGAGCTTAAAGAGCCTTCACCCTGGGCAATTCAAAGCTCTGCCCATCACCCATTCTTCTCCATGAGCCAGAACTCCTGAGGCATAGTGAGGGAGCTTTCAATAACATACACAGTTAACCTGTCAAATTCACAGGGGTTAGGGGTGCCTACCCTCCATGCAGTCAAAAACCCATCTGTAACTCATAGTTGGCCTTCTGCATATGCTGTTCCCCTGCATACATGGATTCTACCAGTCATGGATCATGTAGTACTGTAGTATTTTCTATTGAAGAAAATCATGTATAAGTGGACCCGTGCAGTTCAAACCCATGTTTTTCAGGGGTCAAATGGACAGTGAGAAGTACTGGCATAGGTATGAGGACAGGAGAAGAGGAAAAGTGGTCACACAGCAAGTAAATGGAGGAGGCCAACTTCCAGGGTTGGCTCTTTTCCTCTAGGTCTTCTCACCTGGGATTTTGCTTGCGTGCTGTTGAAACCAGCAGGCCCAAGACAGAGTGTGAAGTGGAAGGTGCTGGTGGACACTTTAATAAGCAGTTTCCAACAGATCCTCGGGGCTTCCCTAGTGGTTCAGCAGTAAAAGAATTCACCTGCAGTGCAGGAGATAAGGGTTCAATCCCTGGGTTGGGAAGATCCCCTGGAGAAGGAAATGGCAACTTTCTTCAGTATTCTTGCCTGGAGAATCCCGTGGACACAGGAGCCTGGCAGGCTACAGTCCATGGAGTCACAAAAGAGTTGGACATGACTGAGCGACTGAATAACCACAACAAAGGGATCCTTGGGGCTCAGGGAGCAACTTCAGATCTCTCAGGGCTGCCACCCTGCTGGTTCTCACACCATTATCTGATGAAGTGTGTTCACTAGGTGGCAGATGACTACCTCAAGAGTCTGAGTTATGTGTCCATTAAATCAGATTGCTAATCAGGAGGTTTTAATGTTGAGTATGAATCTTTGAGCAATAACTGTTTTCAAGTTTTTGTACTAAATACCACAAAATGAATCCCTAAACAAAAGAACATCTGTCACAGAAGCAGCTCTAGTCAACATTTGACAGCTGGGCCAATTCCTGATCCCTACCAAGCATAGAGAAGCTTTCTTGGACACACACACACAGCACATTTGCCTTCTCCTGCTGAGTCATGCACAGATGATAATACAGGGTGAGCCACACTTGCCACAAGAAGGTATTTTTTTACGTACCCCAACCATATATAGCGGAGAAGGCAATGGCACCCCACTTAGTACTCTTGCCTGGAAAATCCCATGGACAGAGGAGCCTGGTAGGCTGCAGACCATGGGGTTGCTAAGAGTCAGAAACGACTGAGCGACTTCACTTTCACTTTTCACTTTCATACATTGGAGAAGGAAATGGCAACCCACTCCAGTGTTCTTGCCTGGAGAATCCCAGGGATGGCGGAGCCTGGTGGGCTGCTGTCTATGGGGTCGCACAGAGTCAGACATGAGTGAAGCGACTTAGCAGCAGCAGCAGTAACCACATATAGAACTCTTACGCACGCCAAACAGTTCTCTTTCTGTCATAGTCACACTGTCTACACTTTAGGCAGAGATAACCTGAAACAAAATAGGGTCTTCCCCAAGTGGGGAAGCCTAGAACTAGCTGGAATCCCTTCCCAAAGTCTTTTTACTGAACTTTAGAGTTAATTACTCTCAGAATCAGAATCCATTTGAATCTACTCTGGGAAGACGAGAGACTACAGACACCAGAGTCTGTCTGGTAGCAAGAAAGAGGCTGAAATCTAAATTCAGCATGAGTCTGGGATTCTAAATAAGAACTATACCTATTCTATAGTTGACATGTGTGATGTGCCAGGCCTAGCAGTAAGAACTTGCTTTATCTCATTTTATTATCAGTCATAACCACCCTAGGAGGCTGTGGTTGTCATCCTCAACTCATAGACCAGAAACCTTAGGCCCAAAGAGGAAAATGGCATGCCCAAGATCACAGAGCTAGTATGTGATGGAATCTGGATTCCAATCTGCTGCCTCAATCACTAAGTGCCTCCCAGCAATTAAAAAATTATACACACACTCCTTGTGAAAGGATGCATTAAGTGAAAATAGATACAAGGGCAGTGACTTTCCTAAGCTAGATGTCACGCCTCTGTTAACTGATGGACACTGTTGGCCACACTTCTTCCACATCAAGGTCCACAGGCTTAAGACTTGACCTCTGACCTTGCAACATCACCAAGGGCTTTCCCAGGATAGCTGGCACTCTCTTGCCTGGGGCGCCTCATGCAAGATCCAAGCCTGAAACACAGGATTTATATAACGAGTATCTTGATCACCACATGAAGCCCATAATAAGGCAGAAATAGGGCATCTCTTTTTTATTTTAAACTGAACAATTGTGAGTTTAGGAATATGAGAATCTACCTGGTTCATAGCCTGCCAACAATGGTAACAGAGAACAAGCAGGCCTGTGAAGCACAAAGCCCTCAATCGCAGCCAGAAATTCCCATCAAGGTACAAATCTCAGAATGAAACAGGGAAACTGAATCCTGCCCTTAACTTGCTTGAAATTCTGCAAATACCTATTTCCATACAACATTAGAGGGAGATTGGAGAGATATCCCCTCTCAAGGGGTCAGGGCGGTTTCCTAGGTGGGGCGCTTGATCAGCTGAGGCCCAGCTATGATCCCATATTTCTAGCCTTTTTCCACCCTCCCTCCACACACACCAATTCCCAGTAGTCTCTGCTCTTGGACAGCCCTTCGAGCACAGGAACCAGCAGAAACTCAGAGCCGATGACCATGAAGGAGGCAGCAAAGGAGCTACACACTGTGATTCTTCCCAAGGACCGGAAGATGTGAAGGTGATTCATCCCAGCACTGAGCACATGCTGAGGTTGGGGCCACAGCCCTGAGGGCCCTGGGCCTGCACTCACACAGGCCACCAGCCAGCAAGGCAGCTTGTCAAGTGAACAGACACTGACAGCCAGTGTGACCAGATTGTGATACAGGGGACTTCCCTGGTGGTTCAGTGTTTAAGAATTCACTTTCCAATGCAGGGAATGTAGGCTCAATCCCTGGTCAGGGAAGTAATATGCCACATGCCACAGGGCATCTAAATGCCAATGCTGCAACTACTGAACTGTTTGCCCGCAACAAAAGATCCCATGAGCCACAACCAAGACCTGATGCAGCCAAAAATAAGCAAATTAAAAAAAATGAACTGTGACACAGGACGTGCAGGATCATCTGGAAGGACAGGTGGTCACCATTCCTGGCAGAGGGTATATGTCATGGCAGAATCGGGGAAAGCTCCCTGGAGGAACCTCTAAGTAGAGGCTTGAAAATGAGAGGTTACCTTGGCAAAGCAGAGAAGCCGGTGGGGGGAAGGGCAGGGGGCTGTGTCCCTAAACAAAGGACCAATATGGTCAAAGAACTGAAAGCTGCTGCAGCTGGCTTACAGCATGTGCTCCCTGCAACTCCTGCAGGATGAGGAGCGGGGCAGGGAGACAACCCAGGGCCTGTGCAGGGGAGGCAGGTCCACCACGGCTCAGCAGCCCAGACCCAGCCTCCTCTGAACACACCCTCCTTGTGATGCTCCAGGGGGTCCTGACATGCCTCGAGCCAGCCTGTCTGGCCATACATTTCATAAGGGGGTCACCACCACGATGAGAATAGCAGGCCTTGTTATTTGGGGGTTGAGGGTGAGTTACAGGTGATGTCAGCCTTATCCTAGTGGACCAAGGTAAATTCAAGGAGACAGAGAGTAAAGCTTATCAGGGGCTAGGGGAGAGAGATGTGGAGAGTTACTGTTGACTAGATACAGAGTTTCTGTTCAGGCTGATGAAAAAGTGTTGGAAATGGATAATGCTGATGAAAAAGTGCTGGAAATGGAAAGTGATTGTACAACATTATGACTGTACATAATGTCACTAAGTTTTATACATAAAAAAGGTTAAAATGGGAAGTTTTGTGTTAAGTAATTTTACCACAATTTTTTTAATTGGCCAAAGCAGGAGATCACTTAAATTGCTAGTTCTTCCTAGCCCCAGGGAATAATCAACAGTCTAGACATTAACCAGATATATAAAGGTCAAGTCTAGTATCTGACATATAGCAGATGTCAATACAGGATGGTTACTATTCTATTATTACTGAATCCACATGGCTTCTCTTGCAATCACCTAAGGATAAATGTATTTGGTATATTACAATTAAGTATTAATTAACAACCACCATAGAATTCCTCTTACAGCTCCGCATCACAGATTTTCAAGTTTAAGTTCAGCTTCTCCTTCCATTGCTTCCTCCCATCTCCTGCAATAAGCTGTTTACCATTTCAATTATTTTAGTTCCAACCACTGTGATCACTGTACTTAAAATTCAATCAGGCTTCTAATTTTAAGCATCTTTTTTGCATATAGCGCCAACAATTGACAAGCGTCCTGAATTTAACATCTGTTCCCAGCAGTAAATGGTTTTAAATTTGAGAAGTGAAAACACATATAAGGCAATTATGAGCAGTTTTTGCACTGTGATTCATGGCTGGCATCAGCAACTTCCTCCACGACAGCCATGGTCCTGAGAGACAGGGCCACAGCCTGTAGCATTCCGCAATGCAGATGCTGAACAAACCACCTGGACACCCTGTTGCTGCCAAGATGCCTTTTGACTAACAACAAAGGAAAAACCTACTATGCACCAGGAAACCTGCTGGATAATTTTCTAGGCTCTTTCTCGTGTAATCCGAATTTGCCCAGAACCTGGAATAAAGACAGGGTCTCTTGCACTCAGACAGTGCAAGAGAGTCTGGGAGTCTCATCGATGCCCACAGCCAAGAAAGCATGGACGGTGGCCCCTCATCCTGCCTTAGTGTCTCCCTGATGGTGTTAATGTCTGTGTCAAGGCTCTGTCTGCTGTTCAGAGGATGGCAGGGCAGGAGGAATCTAGCCAGAAACTGTCCCACTGGGCTCACAGACTCGGATGTGAGGTTATGGAAAGAGTGGAGGCAAATACAACCGAAGATGTTTTTCATTCCAACTTGGGAGGTGACACACCAGCTAAGACAAGGAAGGGATCATTAAGTGTATGAAAAGAAAGCAGCCATTTCTTTGGCCTCAAACAAATGTTAATTATACATAAATTAGTAAACTGTGAAGGGAAATAAGTATAAATGTTAGAAATATACTTTATTATTAAGAATGTCTAAATTTTTCAATTAAGAATTTTAATATTTCCACTAGGTCTTCTAGAACTACATATAAGACAATTACCAGCAGCTCTTGCACTATGATTCATGGCTGGCATCATGTGGCAACTTCCTCCACAACAGCCACAGTCTTGAGATGAGATTCTCCAGGCCAGAATACCGGGGTGGGTAGCTGTTCCCTTCTCCAGGGGATCTCCCCAATCCAGGCCTCCCCCATTGCAGGTAGATTCTTTACCAGATGAGCCATCAGGGAAGCCCAAGAATCCTGGAGTGGGTAGCCTATCCCTCCTCCAGCGGATCTTCCCAACTCAGGAATCAAACTGGGGTCTCCTGCATTGCAGGTGGATTCTTTACCAGCTGAGCTACTAGGGAAGCCACTAGAACCACAGCTCCATAACTTAAAAATTCCGTATCATCAGCCTCTATTCAAAAGTCTGAAACCTGGCTTTCCATGAAGGACGCCACTTTCTCAGTCCCTTGGGGATGGGAATTGGAGTCTTCTCTCTCTCTGCTGTCCCTCCAATACTTCCCCACCTTCAATAGCTGCCTCCTTGCATCACGCCATGATTGGCAACTCATTCATCTCACACTTGGGCACCTGGCACCTATCTTCTCCTTTACCTCTGCTCCTTCCCCCTTCCTGGGTGGCCAGCATCTGTGTGGATAACCCATCCTGCACCCTGACCTCCACTCCCTAGACCACCTTGTTCTAGGGCCCTCCTCCTCCACTCCATCTCAGCCACCCAGAGTCACACCTTGGACCTTATCTACCAATAGTCCTCTTCTGTTACCATCATTCATTCAGATGTTACATCTGACCACACCCTCTTCTTCCCAACATGTTTGTTAGCCTCCTACCTCTCTGGACATTCTGCAACCAGCCTTGGACCTCTGATCCACCATCCCTTCTTTGCCCAATCCAGCAGTGCAGTTCAGGCACATGAATAGAAAGACCAATTCAACAAGTTTGTCTTTTTCCTTGTGTAAATCTGAATGTTTTTACTCGTAACTATAATGCTGACTTATATTTGGGGTGTTGTGCCCATGGTTTTTTAAAACCACCTTACAAAATTATATTAATCTATAGAGGGGTGGTCAGGAAGGCCTTTACTACGTTTGAACACAAATCTGAAAGGAAGAGAAAGAGCCACATGGCTTTCTGGGAAGAACATTCCAAGCAGCACAAACAGTAAACCCAAAGGCCTAGAGGCAGCAGCATGCTTGCCAAGTTCAAAGAACAGCAAGGAGACCAGCACAGCAAGAGCAGAGCAAACCAAGGGGGAGTGGTGGGAGGGGTAACCTAAGAAATGGACCTCAATGGCAGCAGGAGGCAAACCGCAGAGAGCCTCCAAGGCCAGGGATAGACTATGGCTTTTACCCCGATGGGGGCATTTTGAGCGAAGAAGTAATGTGCCCCAACTTGCATTTTGAAAGGCACTCACTGACTTCTGGGTTCAGAATTGCCTCTGGGGCAGAGCTAGAGTGGAAGCAGGGGTTCCAGATAAGAGGCTGTGATCCAACTAAGAGACAGGAAGACAGAAGTGCTAAGAAATGGTCAGATTTACTTTGAAGATAGTATTTTGAAGGTAGAACCAACTAGATAAATAAAGACAGATGAATAAAGAGAACTGATAGGTGAGAGCTGGTAGATGACAGATCAATAAAAGAAGTAGGTACATATTTGTATCTGAAGACATATCCACAGTTTATGGCTGAGGGAGAAGCCTATCAGAGCAGTATATATGATCTTACATATTAAAAATACATATTTATACATGCCTAACCTGCCATATAGGAAAAGGAGTACGTCAAGGCTGTATATTGTCACCCTGCTTATTGAACTTATATGCAGAGTACATCATGAGAAATGCTGGGCTGGAAGAAGCACAAGCTGGAATCAAGGTTGTCGGGAGAAATATCAATAACCTCAGATATGCAGATGACACCACCCTTATGGCAGAAAGTGAAGAGGAACTAAAAAGCCTCTTGATGAAGGTGAAAGAGGAGAGTGAAAAAGTTGGCTTAAAGCTCAACATTCAGAAAACGAAGATCATGGCATCTGGTCCCATCACTTCGTGGGAAATAGATGGGGAAACAGTGGAAACAGTGTCAGACTTGATTTTTCTGGGCTCCAAAATCACTACAGACGGTGACTGCAGCCATGAAATTAAAAGACGCTTACTCCTCGGAAGGAAAGTTATGACCAACCTAGATAGCATATTCAAAAGCAGAGACAGTTTGCCAACAAAGGTCCGTCTAGTCAAGGCTATGGTTTTTCCATTGGTCATGTATGGATGTGAGAGTTGGACTGTGAAGAAAGCTGAGCACTGAAGAATTGATGTTTTTGAACTGTGGTGTTGGAGAAGACTCTTGAGAGTCCCTTGGACTGCAAAGAGTTCCAACCAGTCCATTCTAAAGGAGATCAGTCCTGGGTGTTCATTGGAAGGACTGATGCTAAAGCTGAAACTCCAATACTTTGGCCACCTCATGCGAATAGTTGACTCATTGGAAAAGACTCTGATGCTGGGAGGAATTGGGGGCAGGAGGAGAAGGGGACAACAGAGGATGAGACGGCTGGATGCCATCACCGACTCGTCACTCAAACATGAGTTTGAGTGAACTCCAGGAGTTGGTGATGGACAGGGAGGCCTGCCGTGCTGCAATTCATGGGGTCACAAAGAGTCAGACACGACTGAGCGACTGAACTGAACTGAGGAAGATATTTGGAATGATATACACTCAAGTGCTAACAGTGATTCCCTCTGATGAATAGAGGTAGAGGGGCATGGGAAAGCTATCATCTTGTACTTTATATGCATTTGGGGTTTAAACAATGTGTATACATACTCATCGAAGAAGGCAATGGCAACCCACTCCAGTATTCTTGTCTGGAGAATCCCAGGGACGAGGGGGGGGGGCCTGGTGGGCTGCCGTCTATGGGGTCGCACAGAGTCAGACACGACTGAAGCGACTTAGCAGCAGCATACATACTCATTAATCATGATGAATGGGACAGGTCATTTGGTAATAAATACCACTCCATAAGAGGTGGTGACTCTACACTGGATAACCAAAGGATAATCCCTTTGGTGACATGAGTCAGTCACCTAAGGAGTCAAAAGTTAGATAGCACGTTGGACCTAAACAGTCCCCTCAAGCCTTGGGCTTCCCTCCCAAGATAAACTATTCTGTGTGATCCCCTCACTTCTCTGAGCCTCAGTTCCCTCACTGGTAAGACAAGGATTGACAGTACCTTCCCAGGTCTGAGATAATATAAAGTGGGCTTCCCAGCTAGCACTAGTGGTAAAGAACATGGCTGCCAATGCAGGATACACAAGAGATACAGGTTAGACCCCTGGGTCAGGAAGATCCCCTGGAGGAGGGCATGGCAACCCACTCCAGTATTCTTGCCTGGAGAATTCCATGGAGAGAGGAGCTTGGAGGACTACAGTTCATGTAAAGAGTCAGACATGACTGAAGCAACTTAGCACAAACGCAAAGTGTCCTGTACAGGACCCAGCACACAGAGACTCAGTAAGCATCAACTCTCCTTTCCTCCCCAGGAAGGATTGCAGGGAAATCCAGGAGATGGGGCTGCTCCCAAAGGCTCAAAACACCCTACCTAATATTGCAGGTTCCAGTGAGACAGGAAGGGTACTGGCCGAAGTGTTTCTAGCGCTCCATCCCTCAAAGCAGGAGGGTCTCCCTCAGAGGGAAGGATACAGCTGCTTCCCTTTCACCCTCTCTGGAGAAAAGCAAAGAGTAAGGTAGAAATACCCCTACTCTACTAGCAACAACATATGGCTGGACTCCCCAGAATTCCAAGTCAAAGGTTAGAAGTTCCTGACAGTGTATGATTTTCTTCTCCTGGCTTGGGAGGAGGCCTTGGGGAGAGGGAAAGAAAAGCTGGATGTTATTTATCTAAAATCGCTAATACTTTTCAAGAAGCTATAAAAAGTGCATGCTCTTGCCAAATGAATGCCGAAAGAGCTTTGATATCCATTTTGGCCGGAAATGATCCGTTCCCTTCCTAATGCAGATATATGGTTTTTGTGTCTCAGATCTGCCCAGTCAGATGCACAGTGCATTCTTAACTATTTTGAAATGATTAAAAATGGAGTCATAAATCTATGCTTTGACACGACATGGTGATTTGACCCCCAGACATAACGTAATGGGTTATTAACAATGCTTCCCAAATCTATTGAAAATTTTTTTCCAAAGCTATTCACTAATTAATAGCTGTTCACACAATGATCATTTTTGAGTAATTATGGAAGTGTGTCACATTTCTTGTGATGAGAACATAATTATATCCATTAAAATTATTTGTATAGTTTTTAATCTTCTGCCAAAAATAAATGAGGCTAGTCAAAGGGTAACACGAACTTTGTGACAATACCTAGAGGTTATCTCCTCCGTGACACTTGCTTCCCAGAGTTTGTTTTGTAGCCCAGAAACTTGCTGCTTGTCCTTCAGCTTTTTCAGAGCCCCTGGAGGCAAATGGCACTGAGGCAATGCCTGGGAGGGAGGGTCCCTGTGATCTTGCAGGATTCACACCTCTCCCTCTGTAGCCATCAGGCTGTTCCCCCTCAGCCTCTGTCATCTCCTGCACGGCCCCCTCACCCACCTCACCCCTCCAGTTCATCCTTCTAACCCAGCCCCCAATCACAGTATATATAACTCCCAGCCTGCCCAAACTCCTATTTCCTAGGCCCTTGCTCCACCTCCTTGCACTGACTGGGACCTGCTGGAAGGCGGGCACTCCTCTCACTCATCTCAGTGTCCAGCAGAGCCTGTGAGACTGAACTTGCATCTCCTAAAAAGCCAGAGGAGGAGGGTATAGACAGTTTGCTTAGTTCACACTTGCACTTGAGGAGCAAGACCAAGTGGGATGAGTCCAACAAAGGCTTGGCTTTTTGCTGGGACTATCTTAGAGTGTGCTTGGAGTTGAAGGAAGGCTTGACTTACCGCCCTCCCAATGTGATGCCCAGGTTCTAGGAAGCCTCCTGCCTCAGATCAAGGTAAATCAAGAAGCCCAAAACCATGGGACTTCTATAAAAAAGTATTTGACATTCATCTGAAATTCTAATTTAACTGGGCATCCTGCATTTTATCCTGTAACTCTAGATGGAGATGAGACAGAGGCAGGGGTCCACCAGATGGGCCTCTCCCCAGCCAGCCCAGGCGGCCTCCCTCATTCCTGAGGTATGAGCTGCTGCAGGGTCACTCCTATCCACAACACACCAGGGTTCCTAGGCTCAGGCTGAAAGCTCTGCAGGACCACAGACGAAACCTTACCTGAAGGTGTTTTTTATCACAATAACTGCGGGCTCTTGCCTCGTCCACTGCCCTTGTCCCATACCTCCATACCGCCAATTTACCTCTTGTCTAGAGCGCACCTTCACCTTCCAGGAGACAGCCTTCTCCACACCTCCAAGCTCCTGCCAGCATCTCTAGCTGTGGCCACAAGAGACTTCACCACCTGAAGTCATAGGCCTGGAAGGATGGACCTCGAAAGGGCCTGGCCCCTGACACTGGATACCACACACTCCAAGAAAGACCTTCTTTTGTAATGTGTGTGGAGCAGTTGTGGGTGGGGGAGGAAGGAGAAGCAGGAGCAAAAGCTAACAGTGCAGTCAGGCCTGTGACCTGTGTGAAATGAAAATATCTCCTGCCATATCAATAAACAAAAAAATGTCACAGCCACCAGCAATTTTTGGCCTCCAAATGTGAATGAGGGCTCCCAAAACCGTGATCCAGTCAAAGTTCATCCAAGTTCAAGTCCATTGCATCGGTGATGCCATCCAGCCATCTCATCCTCTGATGCTCTCTTCTCCTTCTGCCCTCAATCTTTCCCAACATCAGGGACTTTCCCAATGAGTCAGCTGTTTGCATCAGATGACCAAAATATTGGAGTTTCACCTTCAGCATCAGCATCCTTAACTTGATACCTGATGTTTGATGTTCAGACTGCCTGCTCCCTTTGTTGCAAACATATATAGCCTGACTTTCCCTCCTGCCTCCTTGGAGCAGTTTTCCCGGAGCTACTGGGATGCTATCTCTCAGGCTTGGAGTCCTAAATATTCCCACAAAATAAAATAACTCTCTACTTTCAGGTTGCACATATTTTTTTAGTTCCTCCACCTGAACTCTTCGAGAAACTGTAGCCATGGTACCAGCAGAGGCCCCTTGTGTCCATCCACTTCCTTAGGAGTTCAGGACAGATTTGAGTGAGTCTCTCCTGGTTCTCAAATCTCCCATACTGGTTGAGATCTTGAATTTTTTATTTGGTGGGGCATAGCAGGCACCTGCCCTCTCCCATTAACATACTGGAAGAAAGGTCTGGTTGAAAGACACCAGGAGATGTATCCACCCAAGGTCTAGATACTGGATGGGGCTCAGTATCTAGAAATAACCAGGGCTCCATTGGAAGACACTGAGGTGGCTCCATTGTAGAAAGACATAAGGAATGGAGCTCATACTTGCAAATACATAGTTAACTGGAAAATTAAATCTCGCCCTAAATGTTGAGGGGGCTCTTTAATGCATATGTAGTTAAAAATTAAAAGCCGACTTGGTAAAACCTTAAACAAGGGCTTCTAGGAGGAAGCTCAGATTTCTCTGTGTCTTTGAGATGTATCTGACCTTCCTAGGTCCTTCTATTGTGTGTGTGTGTGAGTTAGGCCTTTAAGAGATCTTTTTGCATTCTTAACCATTTGCATCTCTGTGGAGATATAATTTATTGGTGGCCAAATGATGGATCCTTTGAAAATTAGAGAAACTAACAAATTATTAAATCTAGAGTGCTCTCGTAATAAACAACTGTTTTGTTGGTAACAGTATGTTAGGAAAATTAAAAGAAGAGTCTTGTTTAGGCTTCAGAGACAAAGCAGAGCAGCCTCTGACTTTGCTTCTAACCTGCCTGGACACTGCCCTGACTGGGAGTGACTGTGATTCACTGCCTGCTGTGAGTGCAAGACTTGCAGCACCTTAGATAAAATTGGGGAGGAATCTTAAGATTGTTGAGACCCTGAAGGGGGCCTGGCCAACCAAGCCCCAGCTTAGCTACATTCCATGTTTTACACAATGAAACAAATAGCATTAACAGGAAACCAGGCTTGCAACTTGATCACAGATTGATGTGATATTAGTTTGCTTCCGTCCTGGGATTATAAGTGGGAACCCTGAACTGCAATCTTTGAAGTCTCACCCACGGAGCGGACATGCTGCCTGGGACCCTTTCCCAGTTGGGACTCCAGATGTGCTGTGACATGGGACTTCCCAGCACTGATTAAGTCTGGGTGTTGGTCAAAACCCCATTTGGTGATGTTTTCTTTGCTCTATTTCTCTTTTCTTTTAATGTTAATATATTGAAAGTAAGCTAGATAATTCTGTTGCAGGAAGGGGGACCTCTTCCAGGGCCCGAAACTGGGCTCTTGTCTAACACTCAGAAATGAATTGTCTGAGGAGACACATGTGCTGACAAAGCAAGAGATTTTATTGGGAAAGGGCATCCGGCTGGAGAGCAGTAGGGTAAGGGAACCCAGGAGAACTGCTCTGCCGCGTGGCTCACAGTCTCGGGTTTTATGGTGATGGGATTTGTTTCAGGGTGGTCTTTGGCCAATCATTTTAATTCAGAGTCTTTCCTGGTGGCGCACACATCGCTCAGCCAAGATGGATGCTAGTGAGAGGGATTCTGGGAAGTGGACAGACATGCGATGTCTCCTTTCAACCTTTCCTGAACTCTTCTGGTTGGTGGTGGCTTATTAGTTCCATATTCCTTATCAGGATCTCCTGTCATAAAACAACTCATGCAAATGGTTACTATGGCGCCTGGCCAGGGTGGGCGGTTTCAATCAGTGTGCTTCCCCTAACAACCCCCTAAAAAATATTTGTATTATTTATTTGCATATAATGAGTGTCTTATTTTGTTAACAAATCCTTTGAACCTGAGACAAAAGTGAAAACTTTCAGCAAAACACAGTACGAGAACCAAGAACTTTCGGATGTACAAGCTGGATTTAGAAAAGGCAGAGGAACAAGAGATCAAAGTGCCAACATCTGTTGAATCATAGAAAAAGCAAGAGAATTCCACGAAAACATCTACTTCTGCTTCATTGACTATGCTAAAGCCTTTGACTATGTGGATCACAGCAAACTGTGGAAAATTCTTCAAGAGATGAGAATACCAGACCATCTTACCTGCCTCCTTAGAAGCCTGTATGCAGGTCAAGAAGCAACAGAATGGGTCATGGAACACAAGCTGGTTCAAAATTGGGAAAGCAGCACATCAAGGCTATATATTGTCCTCCTGCTTATTTAACTTATATGCAGGGTACATCATGTGAAATGCCAGGCTGGATGAAGCTCAAGCTAGAATCAAGATTGCTGGGAGAAATATCAACAATCTCAAATATGCAGATGACACTGCCCTTATGGCAGATAGTGAAGAGGAACTAAAGAGCCTCTTGATGAAGGTGAAAGAGGAGAGTGAAAAAGCTGGCTTAAAACTCGACATTCAGAAAACTAAGATGATAGCATCCAGTCCCATCGCTTCATGCCAAATAGATGCAGAAAAAATGGAAACAGTGACAGACTTTATGTTCTTGGGCTCCAAAATCACTATGGATGATGACTGAAACCATGAAATTAAAAGACATTTGCTCCTTGGGAAAAAAAACTATGACAAACCTAGACATAGTATTCAAAAGCAGAGACATCACTTTTCAGACAAAGGTCCATATAGACAAAGCTATGGTTTTTCCAGTAGTCATGTATGGATGTGAGAGTTGAACCATAGAGGAAGGCTGAGAGCTGAAGAATTGATGCTTTTGAACTGTGGTGCGGGAGAAGACTCCTGAGAGTCCCTTGAACAGCAAGGAGATCAAACCAGTCAATCCTAAAGAAAATCGAAGCACTGATGCTGAAGCTGAAGCTCCAATACCTGACTACCTGATGCGAAGAGCTGACTCACTGGAAAAGACCCTGACCCTGGGAAAGATCCAGGGCATAAGGAGAAAGGGGTGACAGAGGATGAGATGGTTGGATGGCATCATCAACTTAATGGACATGAGTCTGAGCAAACTCCAGGAGATAGTGAAGGATAGGGAAGCCTGGCACACTGCAGTCTATGGGGTCACAGAGTCGGACACAACCAACCAACGACTGAAAAACAACAACATAATTCACAAAAGTCAAACTAATCTAACAACTTTTTTTGAACAAGGAAAACTGGTTTAGGAAGTTTCATTGTGGCCTTCCCCTCAGCAGGCCTTACAGATGCTAATAATAGCAATTATAATAGCAATTCAACAAAAAGCTTGGGAAAGAAAAAGTCTAGCTATTATTTCAACGAGGTAAAAAAAAAACAAACATTTTTTAAAGGAATTACCAAAATGAATAAAAACTTCTTTGGATGGTTACTTAGAATGGGATAAATAAAATAGACATTTATATGATTAAAGAAGATTTAATATTACTACCTAAAGTTAATGAGCCAAGTGAAAGTGTCAGTCACTTAGTCATGTCTGATTCTTTGTGACCCCACAGACTGTAGCCCGCCAGGCTCCTCTGTCCATGGAATTCTCCAGTCAAGAATACTGGAGTGGGTTACCATTCCCTCCTCCAAGGGATCTTCCCAACATAGGGATCTAACCCACATCTTCCATATTGCAGGCAGATTCTTTACTGTCTGAGCCACCAGGGAACCCCCAAGAGGGACCAGCGAGCCATGAGGGACACCTACTGGTCCTCAATATTAAAAGTTAAGTAAATCTGTCCTATTTACCCCAGTTTTAAGTTATATATTTAAAGAGCTAGAAAAATATACACTGAGATATCTGACCAATTATTTTGGGACAGTTAAGCCAAAGGGCCTGACTTTCTTGGCTCTACCTGACTCTGGGGATTCCAGAGCATTTCATATAAAAGTAGGTAAAACAGAGGACAAAAAGAAAAACAAAGTTGGGCATACTCCAGGAGATGGTGAAGGACCACTAAGGAAATATTAACCAAATGCACTGAGGAAACCAATAGTTACCTGAGCCATACAAAGGAAGTAAAAACTGAGAACTAACATGCAAGGGCTAATAAAATAAAAATAGTGATTTTGCTTTGGCTTAACTTATAAACTCAGAAAGGTCTTTGCTAAATGCCTTGTACAAACCTTTGAAGATGTGATAAATTAAAACTCTAAAGTTATAAAGCATAAAACTTCATAAATTACTTTTCAGTTTGATAAAAATCTTGCCACTGATTTAAGTAACTTTAGGCAACAAAACCATTCTTTATAAAACTAAACAACTGCCTTTGTCTCACAAATGTATAAACCAGAATATGAATGAATACAGCCCCAAGGCCCTAGTTCAGTTCAGTAGTGTCTAACTCTTTGCGACTCCATGAACTACAGCATGCCAGGCTTCCCTGTCCATCACCAACTCCCGGAGCTTGCCTAAACACATGTCCATCAAGTGGGTGATGCCATCCAACCATCTCATCCTCTGTCATCCCCTTCTCCTCCTGTCCCCAATCCCTCCCAGCATCAGGGTCTTTCCCAAGGACCTAGACTAAGCCCAATTAAGCAGGCAACACCTCTAAGACCAAGCGGGGAAAAAAAGTGGCAGCTTTAAATCTAAACTGCTGAGAATGTTCCCTCTGCTAAACCTTACAGAGTGTTGCTATTGTTCAGTCACTGGGTCATGTCTCACTCTTTGCGACCCCGTGGACTTCAGCACACCAGGCTTTCCAATCATCTGAGCAAGCCACTTTAAGTTATTTCAACTGTTTATCAACTAGCAACTTTATACCAATATTGTAATACCCAGTTCATACCTAACTTTTAGTAAAACCATGAGATCTCTAGTTTGTAATGGCTGTCTACACATTACACATGAGCTATCTCTACTTCTAAAAGGTATTATTAGATTTAGAAAGAGCTCTATTTAACTTTAATAAAAAGTACTTACATTTAAAGAAAACTGGCCAAGACAACTTTCAGGTTCACGTGAAATGAGAAATATTTACTATCAAGTTGATAGCTGATATTAATGTTTAAGTTTGTGGATCTAATTAATATAGACATCATTAAAAGTCATCAGAATTAAGTATAATACTTTATTGCACCTCAGTTTAATAAATAGAACCTTACTAATCTCTGCAAGGAAATAAATCAACATGATAAAACTTTAAGGTAAATGTAAATGAGATAAGAACTTTGGGATAAAAGGTTTAAGGTAATCATATTTTAGAAATGTCAGCTTGAAACGATCTTTCCAAATGTTTGGTAGCTTAAGATTCTAAAACTGTGTCAATTTAAGTTAAGTGATGAAAGTTTATTTATTTAAAAGATACTGAGACATCAATTATTATATAAAAAATTAAAAGTATTTGAGACTATTAATGAAAATGTTTGGTATCACCTAAGATGCTCTCTGTAAGAAAATAAATGTTTTTTAGAAATGATCACTGATGTTTAAGCTCACCAATTTATAAAATGCCATATATATATATTTATAAAATTAAGGTTTTAAAACTTGAAGATTCTAATCTAAACATGTAATTAAAACTATTAAAAATCATACAATAAGTTTTCAGGATAAGAAGGAAATAAAATGTATATTTTCAGTAAGGAAGATATGAGAAATGAAATAACATTTCAGTGGGAAAAAATGAGCTGTTTACTTTACTTTGATGAAAAATGAAAGGCTGATACAAAAAGTGATGAGAGATTATGAAGAGGAACTCTAAATAAAAAAGTTTTATTCATAATCAGGATTAACTAAATTTATATTGAAGTTAATTAAGTCAATAGACCTTGTTAGGGGAGCTAATGCAAGACTGGAAATTTTCTCTCTCTCTACAGATTGTGTGAGTTTCTGTGCCCTTAAATGATGTGTATGTATCTTGTTTGTGACCTTGGTTAAATGAATAGGTATTGTTTCAGTGACCTATGATCCTGTGTTTTAAAATCTTTTTCATCTTTCTAACAAAATTCCCAAATATCAAGATCTAACAAGGTTTTTAGCCTCCAGCTGACTCTACGATGGATGCCTCAAAGAAACATCTCTGAGGAACCTCAGAAAGAAAGACATGAAAGTGTAGTCTCTCAGTCATGTCTGACTCTTTGTGACCTTATGGACTGTAGCCCACGAGGCTCCTCTATCCATGGGATTTTCCCAGCAAGAACACTGGAGTGTGTTGCCATTTCCTTCTCCAGGAGATATTCCAGACCAGGGATCAAATTCAGGTCTCCCGCATTGCAGGCGTATTGTTTACCCTCTGAGCCACCAGGGAATCCCTCTGAGGAACCTCAGAGATGAATGCTAAGCTAAGTTTATTTGGTAATTTTAATTCAAAAACATTGTCAAGCAATTGAAAGTGAACTTTAGGCTGTAATATATAAATATCATTAATACAGATACTACAAAATTTATATGAAATCCCTAACATTTGACATGTCCTAATATAATGTTATCAGTCATAATTCTAGTAATTATATTAAAATGTTATGTTCAGTTCAGTCGCTCAGTCATGTCCGACTCTTTGCAACCCCATGAATCGCAGCACGCCAGGCCTCCCTGTCCATCACCAGCTCCTGGAGTTCACTCAAACTCATGTCCATCGAGTCGGTGATGCCATCCAACCATCTCATCCTCTGTCGTCCCCTTCTCCTCCTGCCCCCAATCCCTCCCAGCATCAGGGTCTTTTCCAATGAGTCAATTCTTCGCATGCGGTGGTCAAAGTACTGGAGTTTCAGCTTTAGCATCATTCCTTCCAAAGAACACCCAGGGCTGATCTCCTTTAGAATGGACTGGTTGGATCTCCTTGCAGTCCAAGGGACTCTCAAGAGTCTTCTCCAACACGACAGTTCAAAAGCATCAATTCTTCAGCACTCAGCCTTCTTCACAGTCCAACTCTCACACCCATACATGACCACTGGAAAAACCATAGCCTTAACTAGATGGACCTTTGTTGGCAAAGTAATGTCTCTGCTTCTTAATATGCTATCTAGGTTGGTCATAACTTTCCTTCCAAGGAGTAAGCGTCTTTTAATTTTATGGCTGCAATCACCATCTGCAGTGATTTTGGAGGCCCAAAAAATAAAGTCTGACACTGTTTCCCCATCTATTTCCCATGAAGTGATGGGACTAGATGCCATGATCTTAGTTTTCTGAATGTTGAGCTTTAAGCCAACTTTTCCACTCTCCTCTTTCACTTTCATCAAGAGGCTCTTTAGTTCTTCTTCACTTTCTGCCATAAGGGTGGTATCATCTGCGTATCTGAGGTTATTGATATTTCTCCCGGAAATCTTGATTCCAGCTTGTGCTTCTTCCAGCCCAGCATTTCTCATGATATACTCTGCATATGAGTTAAATAAGCAGGGTGACAATATACAGCCTTGACGTTCTCCTTTTCCTATTTGGAACCAGTCTGTTGTTCCACATCCAGTTCTAACTGTTGCTTCCTGACCTGCATACAGGTTTCTCAAGAGGCAGGTCAGGTGGTCTGGTATTCCCATCTCTTTCAGAATTTTCCACAGTTTATTGTGATCCACATAGTCAAAGGCTTGGGCATAGTCAATAAAGCAGAAATAGATGTTTTTCTGGAACTCTCTTGCTTTTTTCATGATCCAGCGGATGTTGGCAATTTGATCTCTGGTTCCTCTGCCTTTTCTAAAACCAGCTTGAACATCTGGAAGTTCACGGTTCATGTATTGTTGAAGCCTGGCTTGGAGAATTTTGAGCATTACTTTACTAGTGTGTGAGATGAGTGCAATTGTGTGGTAGTTTGAGCATTCTTTGGCATTGCCTTTCTTTGGGATTGGAATGAAAACCGACATTTTCCAGTCCTGTGGACACTGCTGAGTTTTGCAAATTTGATGGCATATTGAGTGCAACACTTTCACAGCATCATCTTTCAGGATTTGAAATAGCTCAACCGGAATTCCATCACCTCCACTAGCTTTGTTCATAGTGATGCTTTCTAAGGCCCACTTGACTTCACATTCCAGGATGTCCGGCTCTAGGTGAGTGATCACACCATCGTGATTATCTTGGTAATGAAGATCTTTTTTGTATAGTTCTTCTGTGTATTCCTGCCACCTCTTCTTAATATCTTCTGCTTCTGTTAGGTCCATACCATTTCTGTCCTTTATCGAGCTCATCTTTGCATGAAATGTTCCCTTCGTATCTCTAATTTTCTTGAAGAGATCTCTAGTCTTTCCCATTCTGTTGTTTTCCTCTATTTCTTTGCATTGATAGCTGTGGAAGGCTTTCTTATCTCTCCTTGCTATTCTTTGGAACTCTGCCTTCAAATGGGTATATCTTCCCTTTTCTCCTTTGCTTTTCACTTCTCTTCTTTTCACAGCTATTTGTGAGGCCTCCTCAGACATCCACTTCACTTTTTTGCATTTCTTTTCCATGGGGATGGTCTTGCTCCCTGTCTCCTGTACAATGTCATGAACCTCCACCCATAGTTCATCAGGCACCCTATCTATCAGATCTAGGCCCTTAAATCTATTTCTCACTTCCTCTGTATAATTACAAGGGATTTGATTTAAGTCATACCTGAATGGTCTAGTGGTTTTCCCTACTTTCTTCAATTTAAGTCTGAATTTGGCAATAAAGAATTCATGATCCAAGCCACAGTCAGCTCCTGGTCTTGTTTTTGCTGACTGTATAGAGCTTCTCCATCTTTGGCTGCAAAGAATATAATCAATCTGATTTCGGTGTTGACTATCTGGTGATGTCCATGTGTAGAGTCTTCTCTTGTGTTGTTGGAAGAGGGTGTTTGCTATGACCAGTGCGTTCTCTTGGCAAAACTCTATTAGCCTTTGCCCTGCCTCATTCCATATTCCAAGGCCAAATTTGCCTGTTACCCCAAGTGTATCTTGACTTCCTACTTTTGCATTCCAGCCCTCTATAATGAAAAGGACACCTTTTTTGGGTCAGTCTAGTCAATCTGATCACATGGACCACAGCCTTGTCTAACTCAATGAAACTAAGGCATGCCGTGTGGGGCCACCCAAGACGGGTGGGTCATGGTGGAGAGGTCTGACAGAATGTGGTCCACTGGAGAAGGGAATTGCAAACCACTTCAGTATTGCTGCCTTGAGAACCCCATGAACAGTATGAAAAGGCAAAATGATAGGATACTGAAAGAGGAACTCCCCAGGTCAGTAGGTGCCCAATATGCTACTGGAGATCAGTGGAGAAATAACTCCATAAAGAATGAAGGGATGGGGCCAAAGTGAAAACAATACCCAGTTGTGGATGTGACTGGTGATAGAAGCAAGATCCGATGCTGTAAAGAGCAATATTGCATAGGAACCTGGAACGTTAGGTCCATGAATCAAGGCAAATTGGAAGTGGTCAAACAGGAGATGGCAAGAGTGAACATCAACATTCTAGGAATCAGCCAACTAAAATGGACTGGAATGGGTGAATTTAACTCAGATGACCATTATATCTACTACTGTGGGCAGGAATCCCTTAGAAGAAATGGAGTAGCCATCATGGTCAACAAAAGAGTCTGATGCAGTACTTGGATACAATCTCAAAAACAACAGAATGATCTCTGTTCATTTCCAAGGCAAACCATTCAATATCGCAGTAATCCAAGCCTATGCCCCAACCAGTAAAGCTGAAGAAGCTGAAGTTGAACAATTCTATGAAGACTTACAAATGTTATTTTATCAGTCATAATTCTAGTAATTATATTAAAATGTTATATGTTGCAGACTGTATATAGGTCAGGAAGCAACAATTAGAACTGGATGTGGACCAACAGACTGGTTCCAAATAGGAAAAGGAGTACATCAAGGCTGTATACTGTCACCCTGCTTATTTAACTTATATGCAGAGTACATCATGAGAAACGCTGGGCTGGAAGAAGCACAAGCTGGAATCAAGATTGCTGGGAGAAATATCAATAACCTCAGATATGCAGATGACATCACCCTTATGGCAGAAAGTGAAGAAGAACTAAAGAGCCTCTTGATGAAAGTGAAAGAGGAGAGTGGAAAAGTTGGCTTAAAGCTCAACATTCAGAAAACTAAGATCATGGCATCTAGTCCCATCACTTCATGGGAAATAGATGGGGAAACAGTGGAAACAGTGTTAGACTTTATTTTTCTGGGCTCCAAAATCACTGCAGATGGTGATTGCAGCCATGAAATTAAAAGACGCTTAATCCTTGGAAGGAAGGTTATAACCAACCTAGATAACATATTAAGAAGCAGAGACATTACTTTGCCAACAAAGGTCCATCTAGTCAAGGCTATGGTTTTTCCAGTGGTCATGTATGGATGTGAGCTGGACTATTAAGAAAGCTGAGCACTGAAGAATTGATGCTTTTGAACTGTGATGTTGGAGAAGACTCTTGAGAGTCCCTTGGACTGCAAGGAGATCCAACCAATTCATTCTAAAGGAGATCAGTCCTGGGTGTTCTTTGGAAGGAATGATGCTAAAGCTGAAACTCCAGTACTTTGGCCACCTCATGCAAAGAGTTGACTCATTGGAAAAGACTCTGATGCTGGGAGGGATTGGGGGCAGGAAGGAGAAGGGGACGACAGAGGATGAGATGGTTGGATGGCATCACCAACTTGATGGACATGAGTTTGGGTGAATTCCGGGAGTTGGTAATGGACAGGGAGGCCTGGCGTGCTGCGATTTATGGTGTTGCAAAGAGTCGGACACGACTGAGTGACTGAACTGAACTGAAACATCTTGAATAAATAGATAACATTTATAATGTAAAACAATTGTAATAGTATGATTCTAGGTATGGGAAGAGGCAACAAGAGAAATATCTCCTGGATGCTATTAGGTTAGAAGACAGAGGATGCAGAGAATATTTTATTATTTATCAATGAGCCTAATCCAGAAATTAACACCCAGAATGACATATCAATGAGGACCTCCACCTGATCTGGGATGATCCAGATCAGCACCATGGGACAAAAAAAAAAAAAGGTCATGAAATGTGCCCCAAATATGGTCAAATTTATGACCACATGGAGGGACTGTGAAATGAAAATATCTCCTGCCATATCAATAAACAAGAAATGTCACAGCCATCAGTGATTTCTGGCCACCAAATGTGAATGAGGGCTCCCAAAACTGATCCAGCCGATGCTGCCGCCTTCCACGGTGATTGCAGCAGCCATCTGCCAATCCTTAAGGTGAACAAGGAAACAGGATTGCTCCAGGTAGCTGAGGTGCTTATGAAAGGAACGAGTCCAGCAAGCCCAGAGACTTGCATCTTCCCAAACAGAGAATGCTAAATTCCTTAACTCTGATCTTGATGTTCAGACTGCCTGTTCCCTTTGTCGCAAACTTGTATACAGCCTGACTTACCTTCCTGCCTCCTTGGAGCAGTTTTCTCAGAGCTACTAGGATGCTGTCTCCTGGGCTTGGAGTTCTAAACATTCCCACCAAATAAAATAACTCTCTACTTATAGGTTGCACATATATTTTTAGTGGACACCTGTCTCCCCCTACTCCCCATCCCCAGGAGGTCTTCCCGGGAGAGGAGGCTTCCAGAAGTTTCCCACCAGTTCCCCAGATTCATTCTGTCACTTGACCAATAAATACATACTGCACCCTATTCTGTGCCAGGAACTGTTCTGGATAGTTGGGATACATCACAGAGAAAAAGAACAAAGATTCCTGCCTTGTAGCACTGAATTGTACAGCAACCCAGAAATGCCAAAACTCAGCAGCAAAGTAGTCAAACAGATCAAACAGGAAACCAAGCTTACACCTCCTGTGTGAAAAACAGGCAATGCTGACTTGGAATGAAAGCATTAGGTTATTTAGAGAAAAGCAGAGAGGAACCAAATAACTCAAACACAATAAAATAAGGACATTAATAAATACACCTAAGAGTGTGCTTCAGTGAAAACCAGAGTTAAAATAGTCAAATATCTGGCAAGTAACAAAAAAGACAAAATGCTAAATGAGAAAACATGGAGCAGATACAGGGAAAACATAAAAAGTATAAGGCACTCAAGTTGTTGTTGTCTAGTCGCTCAGTTGTGTTCAACTCTCTGCAACTCCATGGACTATAGCCTGCCAGTCTCCTCTGTTCATGGGATTTCCCAGGCAAGAAAACTGGAGTGGGTTACCAAGTCTTGTTCCAGGGAATCTTCCCAACCCAGGGATTGAACCCATGTATCCTGCATTAACTGGCAAGTTCTTCACCACTGAGCCACCAGGGAAGCTCCTTAGACACTCGTACCTATGGACAATTCGTCTTCAACAAAGGAGGCAACAACATACAACAGGGAAAAGGCAGTCTCTTCAGCAAATATTGGGAAAGCTGGACAGCTAATTGTAAGTCAACGAAGCTAGAACACTCCTTCACACCAAATACAAAAATTAACTCAAAATGGCTTAAATACTTAAACACAAGACATGACATAAAACTCCTAAAAGAGAGCATAGGCAAAACATTCTCTGACATAAACTGTACCAAGGTTTTCTTAGGTCAGTCTCCCAAGGCAATAGAAATGAAATCAAAAATAAACAAACTTATAAGCTTTTTTTTGCAACAGCAAGGAAACCGTAAACAAAACAAAAATACAACCTATAGACTGGGAGAAAATACTTGCAAATGATGCAACTGACAAGGGTTTAATTCCCAAAATATACCAACAATTCATATAATTCAATAACAAAAACAAATAATCCAATCAAAAAAATGGGCAGCAGATCTAAATAGACATTTCTCCAAAGAAGACATACAGATCACCAATAGGCACATGAAAAGATGCTCAACATTACTAATTATTGAGCTTCTCTGGTAACTCAGCTAGTAAAGAATCTGTCTGGAATGCAGGAGACCCCTGTTGGATCCCTGGGTTGGGAAGATCCCCTGGAGGAGAGCATGGCAATCCACTCCAATATTCTTGCCAGGAGAATCCACATGGACAGAGGAGCCTGGCAGGCTACAGTCCATGGGATCACAAAGAGGTCAATAGGCACATGAAAAGATGCTTAACAGTACTAATTATTAGAGAAATGCAAATTAAAACTACAAGGAGATACCACCTCACACAGGTCAGAATGGCCATCATTAAAAAGTCTACAAATAACAAATGCTGGAGAGGATGTGAAGAGAAGGGAAGCCTCCTACCTTGTTGGTGGGAATGTAAGTTGGTGCAGCCACTGTGGAAAACAGTATGGAAGTTCCTCAAAAAATTAAAAATAGAGTTGTCATATGATCCAACAATTCCACTCAGGCATATACACAGACAAAACTATAATTTGAAAAGATACTTGAACCCTAATGTTCATAGCAGCACTATTCATAATAGCCAAGATATGGAAACAATATAAATGCCCATTGACAGATGAGTGGATAAAAAAGAAATGGTATATATACACAATGGAAAGCTACTCAGCCATCACAAAGAATGAAATAATGCCATTCGCAGTAACGTAGGTGGACCTAGAGATTATCATACTAAGCCAAGTAAGTCAGAAAGAGAAAGACAAATGTTACCATATGATATCACTTACATGTGGAATCTAAAATACAGCACAAGAATATACAATGGATTAAAGACAATCTCTTTAACAAGTGGTGCTGGGAAATCTGGTCAACCACTTGTAAAAGAATGAAACTAGAACACTTTCTAACACCATACACAAAAATAAACTCAAAATGGATTAAAGATCTAAACATAAGACCAGAAACTATAAAACTCCTAGAGGAGAACATAGGCAAAACACTCTCTGACATACATCACAGCAGGATCCTCTATGACCCACCTCCCAGAATATTGGAAATAAAAGCAAAAATAAACAAATGGGACCTAATTAACCTTAAAAGCTTCTGCACATCAAAGGAAACTATTAGCAAGGTGAAAAGACAGCCTTCAGAATGGGAGAAGATAATAGCAAATGAAGCAACTGACAAACAACTAATCTCGCGAATATACAAGCAACTCCTACAGCTCAACTCCAGAAAAATAAATGACCCAATCAAAAAATGGGCCAAAGAACTAAATAGACATTTCTCCAAAGAAGACATCCAGATGGCTAACAAACACATGAAAAGATGCTCAACATCACTCATTATCAGAGAAATGCAAATCAAAACCACTATGAGGTACCATTTCACACCGGTCAGAATGGCTGCGATCCAAAAGTCTACAAGTAATAAATGCTGGAGAGGGTGTGGAGAAAAGGGAACCCTCTTGCACTGTTGGTGGGAATGCAAACTTGTACAGCCACTATGGAGAACAGTGTGGAGATTCCTTAAAAAACTGGAAATAGACATGCCTTATGATCCAGCAATCCCACTGCTGGGCATACACACTGAGAAAACCAGAAGGGAAAGAGACACGAGTACCCCAATGTTCATCGCAGCACTGTTTATAATAGCCAGGACATGGAAGCAACCTAGATGTCCATCAGCAGATGAATGGATAAGAAAGCTGTGGTACATATACACAATGGAGTATTACTCAGCCATTAAAAAGAATACATTTGAATCAGTTCTAATGAGGTGGATGAAACTGGAGCCTATTATACAGAGTGAAGTAAGCCAGAAAGAAAAACACCAATACAGTATACTAACGCATATATATGGAATTTAGAAAGATGGTAACAATAACCTTGTGTACGAGACAGCAAAAGAGACACTGATGTATAGAACAGTCTTATGGACTCTGTGGGAGAGGGAGAGGGTGGGAAGATTTGGGAGAATGGCATTGAAACATGTAAAATATCATTTACGAAATGAGTTGCCAGTCCAGGTTCGATGCACGATACTGGATGCTTGGGGCTGGTGCACTGGGACGACCCAGAGGGATGGAATGGGGAGGGAGGAGGGAGGAGGGTTCAGGATGGGGAACACATGTATACCTGTGGCGGATTCATTTTGATATTTGGCAAAACTAATACAGTTATGTAAAGTTTAAAAATAAAATAAAATTTAAAAAAAAAAAAAAGAAACCCAAAAAAAGAAGTACAGTAGCACCCCGCACACCCCGCCCGCCTTAGCTGCAGTTTCACTTGCCATGGCTCCACATACCTAAGATCAACCATGGTCCAAAAATATTAAATAAAAAATTTCATAAATAAACAATTTGTAAGTTTCAAAAAAAAAAAAAAAAAAAAAAATAAAATAAAATACAGCACAAAACAACATATTTATGAAACAAAAACAGACTCACAGATACAGAGAACAGACTGGTTGCCAAGGGGATGGGAATAGGGGAGAGAAGGATTTGGAGTTTGGGATCAGCAGAAGCAAACTATTATATAGAGAATGGATAAACAACAAAGTCCTATTGTATATCACAGGGGACTATATTCAATATCCTATGATAAACTATACCAGAAAAGAACAATAAAGTTTTATTTCTATATGTAGAATATATCTGAGTCACTTTGCTGTACAGCGGAAATTAACACAACACTGTAAATCAACTATACTTCAATAATTTTTTTTTAATTTTTAAAAACTTTCACCCCCCCAAAAAAAATTGTAAGGCACTTAGCTATTATTTTTTGCTAATGAATTTGAAAATCTCAATAACATGGATGATTGGGGAAAACAGAACTTACAAAAATCAATCCTCTAAGAATTCTTTAATACCAATAATCAAGGGAAAAGTTACAGAATATTTACTTCCAAATATTAAAAGGCTTCATTCCCACATGTCAAATTTAACTTTCAAGAAACTGCTAATTCTTGTCATGTGAACTGTTTTAATATGTAAAAACAAGTTGAACAGCAATCTAATTTATTTTATGGCACTATCCTAACTCTGACACTAAAATCTGAGAGCAATAGTAAACATGTATACTCCACATTTAAGAAAATAAGTGTAGGGATTATCAGATATAAACTAATATATATAGAATGGATAAATAAAAAGGCCTATTGCATAGCACAGGAAACTATATTCAATATCTTGTGATAAACCATAATGGAAAAGAATGTATAAATATCTATAACTGAATCACTTTGCTGTATAGCAGAAATTAACAACATTGTATATCAACTATACTTCAATAAAATAAATTTTAAGAAAAGAAATGTAATAATCCTAAATAAAATACCATAAAATAGAGTTCAATGGAATATTAAAAGTATAATGCTTAACAGTAAAGTAGATCTATCCCAGGACTGTAAAAGTGATTTAGTGTTAGGAAATTAGTCAGTCATATAATCTCCCAGAGCAGGGCATCAATTTTTTAGTGACAGTCTTATGCTTAGACTCTTATTAAATGTAACATCTTTACCTTATGAAAATTCTAATTCTGGGAATAGAATGACACTTGCTAAACATAATAAATATATATTATATAAAGAATTTATCTCCCATGAGGATCCTAGTTATTCAAATAATTGTGTATTTAATAAGTGTATGACATTATCAATGGGAAGAAAATACATAAATACTCTCCTCAGTTATTCTAGTTCCTTCACATTGTTGAAATAAACCTTTCAATCAATGTGTAAGGTTATATTAAGTAATTCCTTCTCCTCCTCTTCCCATCAAGTGGGTACATCTTAGAACCAATAGCTTAAATCTACGGAAATCAGATTTATCTCAAATGAACAACTCACTCCACACTTACTGATGTAACTCTCCAGCTTTCATGTGAAAATCAGGAACAAGACAGGGATGCTCATTATCACCATTATTATCTGAGACTATTGAGAAAGGCCTGACCAGTACAATAAGAAATAGCACTTAAAACTGTAACTATTAAAAATGAGACTATACTGTCATCTTCATTCATTCACTCATAATAAGATTGTTTTCCTGTGAAATTTGAGACAATTTAAAAAACTATCAGAACTAAAAAGAGTTCGGTACCATGTTACTAATATTCAAAACTCATGAGTTGGCAAGGGTCTGGTGAAACAGACATAGTCATACGTTGTTCATAAGAATTTAAGTTGGTACAACCCTTTTGGAAACAATTTGGCTATAGGTATTAGAAATCTTAAAATATTCATACAAAAATAAACAAAAGTTAATTCCCCTTATAGTAGATACCATTGCTTTCCCAAAAGATTTTAGATTTTTCTGACAGAACCTAAACTTTGGGGTGTATTCAACCAAGATTTAAGGCAAGCATGGTAGTTCTGTTACCATTTGCCAATGATGGGTCAGGAACACACATTCAACTTAGACCATGGAAAGGGAAGTCTGCTTGAAACATTAACCTCTGCAAATAGAAAGCTCTTAAGAATAAATCCCTTCTGCCTCTACCCTTTTCTCTCCTCCTTGAGATTCTATCAAATAATGATGTGATACTTGGAGCTATGGCAGTTATCTTGGATCATGAGGGCACACGTTGTCAATACACTGAAAAACAGAAAGCACCTGTGCTCTTAATGACATTACTGAGCCACTACCCCAGCCTGCATAGTATTTCCCTAAATTTGCATCTGAACACATAGCAGGCATCCATCATCCTTGGCTGTCTGACATCTTTTTAATAACCCCATATTTTGGTAGTTTCACATAAGTCTTACCTCCCTGTACTAGGAATTCAAAGATCTACTTAGACTTCCTTTTTGCTAGACTGCAGACATATGTCCCAAATTCTGCCAGCATGGTTCGCCCATATGAGACTAGATTCGGAAGGGAGAGGTGAAATGACAGCAAAGAACTCAGTTTTCTAATAGTGTGCTGTTGGAGGCAACTGGTCCTCCTAAATAATCTGTGGCAGAGTTTCTGGAGTCTAGAACCTGGGAGTCATTAGAGCAAAGCAGCAGGAATTGGCATATGGGGTCGCAGAGTCAGACAAAGCAGCAGCAGCAGCAGTGTTTCACTATTAATAGGAAGTCCCACAATGGGATGGAGCATGGATTCTAGCTGCACTGTTCCTGGCACTCATATCTGAGACTAGTTGTCTGCATCACCACCCCAACTCCCCAGACATACCTATTATCTTGTGTAAAGATTCCTTTCTGCTTAAATATATCCCGTAGATTCTCTCATTTGCAAACAAGAGCCTGAACCTTTAATTCTATGTCTAGCAAACCATTTCAAAGAAAATAATTCAAAATCTAAAAGGAGCCCTATACACAGATGACCATTGCTGTATTATTTATAATAGGTGAAAGAAATTTTAAACCAGCTAAATGTCCCACAATGAGAAAATTATTAATGAGTAATTTATAATAAATCCAGTTGAAGTCTGTAAAATGTATATAATATGGAAAACTACTAAGACCATAATGCAGTAGGGCAAAATCATATAGAGTTTGATCATAGCCACGTTAATAGAACAAGTCTCATAAGCATTTCTCCCATTTTTATTTATCCACCAAGTACCTCCTATGATCTGTATAGTGAAAGTTATGGTTTTCCCAGTAGTCATGTGCAGATGTGAGAGTTAGACCATTAAGAAGTCCGAGCACCAGAGAACTGATGCTTTCAACTTGTGGTGCAAGAGAAGACTCTTGAGAGTCCCTTGGACAGCAAGAAGATCAAACCAATCAATCCTAAAGGAAATCCACCCTGAATATTCATTAGAAGGACTGATGCTAAAGCTGAAACTCCAATACTTGGCCACCTGATGCAGAAAGCTGACTCATTGGAAAAGATCCTGATGCTGGGAAATATTGAGGGCATGAGGAGAACGGGGTGACAAAGGAACGGACATGAGTTTGATCAAACTCTGGGAGATAGTGAGGGACAAGGAAACCTTGTGCGCTGTGCTCCATGGGATCGCAGAGTCGGACACAACCTGGCAACCGAACCACCACCATCTCCTATGCTAAATCCCTTGGCGTGTCTGCACAGCCCATGAGTCATCCCATCTTCCCTCAGAATTTGCCTTTCCACATCACAACTTTGGGTCCTGGCAGCCAAGCTTGTCCCTCATGACCCCTGCTCCCTGAGCACAGTTGACTAGACCTGGGGAGACCACGGGAGCCAAGCTGAGTCAGTGAAAATCTTCTCCAGGTATTTGAACTCAAATATTAATGTTAACTTCCTTGTGTGACTGGAACAGTGTACCAAGTGAGAGAGGTGGAGGGAAGGGGGAAGAAGGGGAGGCTGGAGTGGGGGAAAGGGAGAGGAAGAGAGTGGGCAACTTTCTAAATTCTCATCTCAGCCTATTCTTGAGTTCTAACTTCCTCCTTCTCTTTGGGTTGTGGAAGAAACTCCTATGTCCTTATGAAAACTTTTTGCCACTAACTAGTTTGAATGGGCTTCTGTTCCTCAGAACCAAAGATGGTTTTACTAGCACATTTCTAAAGGTGAAACCTCAGGATGTCATGGGCAATCTGAGGGCATCTCACTTTCAGCATCCCTGATTTATTTCCTGTCCACTTTCACCTTCCCAGAGGCTGAACCTTGTACCTCAGCCTGCACAAGCAGGTCAAAGTCACTCTTAGCAAATTTGGCCAAACTAGCTTGGACCCTGAGCTCCCTTCATTGGACCGGTCAGGGTGGGGAACAAGGGAAGGATGGGAATGAGGAAAGCCTAAAGGTATCTATATAAGAATCGACTTGTCTTATGGAATATTACTCAGCCATAAAAAGGAACAAAATTGTACAATTCATAGAGAAAGGGATGTATCTAGAGACCGTCATACAGTGTGAAGTATGTCAGAAAGAGAAAAACAAATAACAAATATTGCGTATACGTTCAGTTAAGTCACTCAGTCATGTCCAACTCTTTGTGACCCCATGGACTGTAGCACGCCAGGCCTCCCTGTCCATCACCAACTCCCAGAATTCACCCAAACTCATGTCCATTGAGTCAGTGATGCCATCCAACCATCTCATCCTTTGTCATCCCCTTCTCCTCCTGCCCTCAATCTTTCCCAGCATCAGGGTCTTTTCAAATGAGTCAGCTCTTCACATCCGGTGGCCAAAGTATTGGAGTTTCAGCTTTAGCCTCAGTCCTTCCAGTGAACACCCAGGACTGATCTCCTTTAGGATGGACTGATTGGATCTCCTTGCAGTCCAAGGGACTCTCAAGAGTCTTCTCCAACACCACAGTCCAAAAGCATCAATTCTTCGGTCCTCAGCTTTCTTAATAGTCCAGCTCACATCCATACATGACTACTGGAAAAATCATAGCCCCGACTACACGGACCTTTCTTGACAAAGTAATGTCTCTGCTATATGCTTTAATATGCTGTCTAGGTTGGCCATAACTTTCCTTCCAAGGAGTAAGCGTCTTTATATTTCATGGCTGCAGTCACCATCTGCAGTGATTTGGGAGCCCCCAAAAATAAAATAGGCCACTGTTTCCCCATCTATTTGCCATGAAGTAATGGGACTGGATGCCATGATATTTGTTTTCTGAATGTTGAGCTTTAAGCCAACTTTTCCACTCTCTTCTTTCACTTTCATCAAGAGGCTCTTTAGTTCTTCCTTACTTTCTGCCATAAGGGTGGTGTCATCTGCATATCTGAGGTTATTGATATTTCTCCCAGCTATCTTGATTCCAGCTTGTGCTTCTTCCAGCCCAGCGTTTCTCATGATGTATTCTGCATATAAGCTCAATAAGCAGGGTGACAATATACAGCCTTGACATACTCCTTTTCCTATTTGGAACCAGTCTGTTGTTCCACATCCAGTTCTAACTGTTGCTTCCTGACCTGCATACAGGTTTCTCAAGAGGCAGGTGAGGTAGTCTGGTTTTCCCATCTCTTTCAGATTGTCCACAGTTTATTGTGATCCACACAAAGGCTTTGGCATAGTCAATAAAGCAGAAATAGATGTTTTTCTGGAACTCTCTTGCTTTTTTCATGATCCAGCGGATGTTAGCAATTTGATCTCTGGTTTCTCTGCCTTTCCTAAAGCCAGCTTGAACATCTGGAAGTTCATGGTTCATGTATTGTTGAAGCCTGGCTTGGAGAATTTTGGGCATTACTTACCTAGCATGTGAGATGACTGCAATTCTGTGGTAGTTTGCATCTCTTCTTTTCACAGTGGTGAATATATGTCAACCCCAATCTCCCAATTCACCTCCACCCCACTGATTCTGGTTATTCACATGTTTGTTCTCTACATCTGTGTCTGTTTCTGCTTTGCAAATAAATCCATTTTTCTAGATTCCACATATAAGCCTCTTACCCTTCTTCATCAGAGGGCAGACAGACTGAAAACCACCTTCACAGAACTAACCAATCTAATCTCATGGACCACAGCCTTGTCTAACTCAATGAAACTATGAACCATGCTGTGTAGGGCCACCTAAGATGGACAGGTCATGGTGGAGTGTTCAGAGAAAATGTGGTCCACTGGAGAACGGAATGGCAAATCACTTCAGTATTGCTGCCATTAGAACCCCATGAACAGTATGAAAAGGCAAAAAGATAGAACACTGAATGATGAACTCCCCAGGTCGGTAGGTGCCCAGTATGCTACTGGAGATCAGTGGCGAAATAACTCCAGAAAGAATGAAGAGATGGAGCCAAAGCAAAAACAAAACCCAGTTGTGGATGTGACTGGTGATGGAAGCAAGGTCTGATGCTGTAAAGAGCAATACTGCATAGGAACCTGCAATGTTAGGTCCATGAATCAAGGCAAATTGGAAGTGATCAAACAGGAGATGAAAGAGTCAATGTCGACATTTTAGGAATCAGTTCAGTTCAGTTCACTCAGTCATGTCTGACTCTTTGTGACCCCATGAACTGCGGCACGCCAGGCTTCCCTGTCCATCACCAACTCCCAGAGTTCACCCAAACTCATGTCCATCCAATCAGTGATGCCATCCAGCCATCTCATCCTCTGTCGTCTCCTTCTCCTCCTGCCCCCAATCCCTCCCAACATCAGAGACTTTTCCAATGAGTCAACTCTTCACATGAAGTGGTCAAAGTATTGGAGTTTCAGCTTTAGCGTCAGTCCTTCCAATGAACACCCAGGACTGATCTCCTTTAGAATGGACTGGTTGGATCTCCTTGCAGTCCAAGGGACTCTCAAGAGTCTTCTCCAACACCACAGTTCAAAAGCATCAATTCTTCGGCGCTCAGCTTTCTTCAGTCCAATTCTCACATCCACACATGACCATTGGAAAAACCATAGCCTTGACTAGACGGACCTTAGCCAGTGAACTAAAATGAACGGGAATGGGTGAATTTAGCTCAGATAACCATTATATCTACTACTGTGGGCAAGAATCCCTTAGAAGAAATGGAGTAGCCATCATAGTCAACAGAAGAGTCAGAAATTCAGTACTTGGATGCAGTCTCAAAAATGACAGAAGGTTCTCTGTTCATCTCCAAGGCAAACCATTCAACATCAGGGTATTCCAAGTCTATGCCCTGACCAGTAATGCTGAGGAAGCTGGAGTTGAACAGTTCTATGAAGACGTAGAAGACCCTCTAGAATTAACACCCAAAAAAGATGTCATTTTCATTATAGGGGACTGGAATGCAAAAGTAGGAAGTCAAGAAACACCTGGGGTAACAGGCAAATTTGGCCTTGGAGTACAGAATGAAGCAGGACAAAGGTTAATAGAGTTCTGCCAAGAGAAAGCACTGGTCATAGCAAACACCCTCTTCCAACAACACAAGAGAAGACTCTACACATGGACATCACCAGATGGACAACACTGAAATCAGATTGCTTATATTCTTTGCAGCCAAAGATAGAGAAGCTCTATACAGTCAGCAAAAACAAGACCAGGAGCTGACTGCAGCTCAGATCATGAACTCCTTATTGCCAAACTCAGACTTAAATTGAAGAAAGTAGGGAAAACCACTAGAATATTCAGGTATGACCTTAAAAAAGCCATTATGATTATACAGTGGAAGTGAGAAATAGATTTAATGGACTAGATCTGGTAGAGTGCCTGATGAACTATGGATGGAAATTCGTGACATTGTACAGGAGACAGGGAGCAAGACCATCTCCATGGAAAAGAAATGCAAAAAAGCGAAGTGGCTGTCTGAGGAGGTTTTACAAATAGCTGTGAAAAGAAGAGAAGTGAAAAGCAAAGGAGAAAAGGAAAGATATACCCATTTGAATGCACAGTTCCAAAGAATAGCAAGAAGAGATAAGAAAGCCTTCCTCAGTGATCAATGCAAAGAAATAGAGGAAAACAACAGAATGGGAAAGACTAGAGATCTCTTCAAGAAAATTAGAGATACCAAGGGAACATTTCATGCAAAGATGGTCTCGATAAAGGACAGAAATGGTATGGACCTAACAGAAGCAGAAGATATTAAGAAGAGGTGGCAAGAATACACAGAAGAACTATACAAAAAAGATCTTCACAACCCAGATAATTATGATGGTGTGATCACTCACCTAGAACCAGACATCCTGGAATGTGAAGTCAAGTGGGCCTTAGAAAGCATCACTATGAACAAAGCTAGTGGAGGTGATGGAATTCCAGTTGAGTTATTTCAAATCCTGAAAGATGATGCTGTGAAAGTGTTGCACTCAGTATGCCAGCAAATTTGGAAAACTCAGCAGTGTCCACAGGACTGGAAAAGGTCAGTTTTCATTCCAATCCCAAAGAAAGGCAATGCCAAAGAATGCTCAAACTACCACACAATTGCACTCATCTCACACGCTAGCAAAGTAACGCTCAAAATTCTCCAAGCCAGGCTTCAGCAATACATGAACCATGAATTTCCAGATGTTCAAGCTGGCTTTAGAAAAGGCAGAGGAACCAGAGATCAAATTGCCAACATCCACTGGATCATGGAAAAAGCAAGAGAGTTCCAGAAAAACATCTATTTCTGCTTTACTGACTATGCCAAAGCCTTTGACTATGTGGATCACAATAAACTGTGGACAATCTGAAAGAGATGGGAATACCAGACCACCTGACCTGCCTCTTGAGAAACCTGTATGCAGGTCAGGAAGCAACAGTTAGAACTGGACATGGAACAACAGACTGGTTCCAAATAGGAAAAGGAGTATGTCAAGGCTGTATATTGTCACCCTGCTTATTGAACTCATATGCAGAGTACATCATGAGAAACGCTGGGCTGGAAGAAGCACAAGCTGGAATCAAGATAGCTGGGAGAAATATCAATAACCTCAGATATGCAGATGACATCACCCTTATGGCAGAAAGTGAAGAAGAACTAAAGAGCCTCTTGATGAAAGTGAAAGAGGAGAGTGGAAAAGTTGGCTTAAAGCTCAACATTCAGAAAACAAATATCATGGCATCCGGTCCCATCACTTCATGGGAAATAGATGGGGAAACAGTGAAAACAGTGACTGACTTTATTTTGGGGGGCTCCAAATTCACTGCAGATGGTGACTGCAGCCATGAAATATAAAGACGCTTACTCCTTGGAAGGAAAGTTATGGCCAACCTAGACAGCATATTAAATAGCAGAGACATTACTTTGTCAAGAAAGGTCCGTCTAGTCAGGGCTATGGTTTTTCCAGCAGTCATGTATGGATGTGAGCTGGACTATTAAGAAAGCTGAGGACCGAAGAATTGATGCTTTTGAACTGTGGTGTTGAAGGAGACTCTTGAGAGTCCGTTGGACTGCAAGGAGATCCTACCAGTCCATTCTAAAGGAAATCAGTCCTGGGTGTTCATTGGAAGGACTGATGTTGAAGCTGAAACTCCAATACTTTGGCCACCTGATGTGAAGAGCTGACTCATTTGAAAAGATCCTGATGCTGGGAAAGATTGAGGGCAGGAGGAGAAGGGGACGACAGAGGATGAGATGGTTGGATGGCATCACTGACTCAATGGACATGAGTTTGGGTGAATTCTGGGAGTTGGTGATGGACAGGGAGACCTGGCGTGCTGTGGCTCATGGGTTTTCAAAGAGTTGGACACGACTGAGTGACTGAACTGAACTAATGAGAACCTGCTGTATAGCACAGTCCTCTGTGGTGACCTAGATGAGAACGAAATCCAAACAAAAGGGGATATATGTGTACATATAGCTGATTCATTTGCTGTACTGTCAAAACTAACACAACATTATAAAGCAACTATATTTCAATAAATTTGTTTTTAAAAAAAGAATGGACTTGTGTTTACTGGAAGTTCAACAAAAGTGTTGAAGCTAGGAGTTGCTTAAAAGGCCTTGGCCAGAGCCAGAAGAAAGAGTGAAGAAAGAAAGACAATCTGGAGACTGGGCATTTTGGAGAGAAAGCAGAGATCTGAGCAGTTGCTAGAAGACCCAATTTTCAAGGACATAAACAGATAAAAGAGAATGTTTAGAAACTTTGCTGATAACTGCTGGTTGGTGGTCCCATTAAGAGGGCCTCAGCAAAGCTGTTCTTTATGCCCATCTAGGTTCTGAGAGACTGAGAATTTCTTTCAAATGCTTAATTGTACTGAGACTGTCTTAATGAAAAGTGATCTAGGTTTTTTTCTGATTTCACAGGAGGGGGTGGAACGATCCATGCGTTACTTGGACGGAGTATAGAAGATGAGATTTAGTGGTTGTGATCCTAAATATAAAAGGGAAGGGAGCACAGGAGGGTTTGTGCATTTCCTGAAGAAAGCACCGCTTGTGAGCACACATTCCCATGGCTCCCCAGAGTGTAGAATGAGCTGTGGTGTGCAGAAAACCTCCATCATCCTTCTGTACCATTTGTAGCAGAACCTCTCCAGGAATCGTGCTAGAAATGTAATTCAATTAAAGGTAATGAGTTGACTGCTGATCAGGATGATTAAAGCCTTTGCTGAGGCGGAAAATTCAGCACTTCGAAAGACCAGACCTGGCATGTCTCCTCCAGTTTCCCTGGGCAAGTGGTGTAGCCCAACCAAGACAGAGCAGTCTGGTCTCCCCCACACACACACCCATAGGACCCCTATCACTAGGAAGACAAAGCTTCCCTTCCCAGTACCCATCCCTGACACCTCTGGAGAAACAATTCAAATCCAGAGATGAGAGAGAATCCTTCCTTCTCTCTGAGACTCATCTTCCCCAAAGGAGACAGGCTTTCCCTGGGCCTCCTGGGACTGCTGAAAAAGGAAACTGGGCTATTTGAGAAGGCACTTTCTGGAAGGTCCACATCTGCACATGTGAAGACACTCCCACATGGGTCAGGAATAATGTCCTGAAAAGAAGTTGATGTCCACCTTGTCTCTCCCATCCCATTAACTCAGAATCATTCCAGACGCTTTCTCCTCCCTCTCCTCAGTCACATTCTTGATTCCGTGGTTGTCTGCAAAGTCCTGTGAGGTTTGTACAGAAAGATGACTGACCTGTCAGGAAGAATTCCCCACACACAGTCTCAAAAACACATCACTGCTTGCACCCCATACACATGTCCCAGTCTGCCCCCCACAACTGACAGAGTGGCCCACCAGGGAGCTGACAGTTCTAATTAGGCAGAGAGACTTAATTAGCATAGCCACAGTGATGAGAACTCTCTGGAGAATCCAATGAAAGCCTGGAGGATCTCCAGACATGTCTGTGCAAAACAGTTAGGGGAGAGAAATGTGCCACACACTGACCATGAGACTCAATGTCCTCAACCTGCCCTGACCAAGGCTTGGGTTGGAATGAGCCCCTTCATCCATCCTCTCTCCATCCTCCATCAGCCACCACCCAATCATCCCCTCCACCTAATTGTCCATCTTCCTTTTACCTACTCCATCTATTTATGCCTCCACCCACCCACTCATCCAGAGAAGGCAATGACACCCCACTCCAGTACTCTTGCCTGGAAAATCCCATGGACAGAGGAGCCTGGTAGGCTGCAGTCCATGGGGTCACAAAGAGTCAGACATGACTGAGCAACTTCACTTTCAATTTTCACTTTCCACTTTCATGCATTGGAGAAGGAAATGGCAACCCAGTCCAGTGTTCTTGCCTGGAGAATCCCAGGGATGGCAGAGCCTGGTGGGCTGCCGTCTATGGGGTCGCACAGTCAGACACGACTGAAGCAACTTAGCAGCAGCAGCAGCAGCACCCACTAATCATCCTTTCAGCAATCCAGCCACAGAATGACCACCCTCTTTTTAATCCACTCTTTTATTCATCCATCTTTCTGCCCAACCACCCATCTGTCCGTCTCTGTGAGTTGCATCCAGTTGCAATGTTTTCAATCTCTAGATTCATTTATGCCATCAAAAACCGGGCTGCCACACATCCACTCACCTATCTATCCAACCAGCCTACTGCATGCAGGATCTATGCCACGGTCTGTGGCTACAGAAATGAGTATGAGCTGCTTCCATCCCAACCCCAATAAAGACATCTCAATCCAATGAAGAGGGGCCTTTATGAAATAAAGCCCCCACCTTTTTTTTTAAATAAAGCCCATATGGTGAGCTCCTCTGGAGATCTGGGTGTGTTCTCTGTCTGGATCCCCAAGCAGCACATTCTGGTTGCCCTACCCCACCAGCTCCATCATAGCCTGGCCCAGGGACATTTTCCTAGCAGACCTAAAGCCAAAAGAGAGGAGCAACATTCCATGTGGAACTGCTGGAGACTTGAGTCCCCAGACACCCACAGTGCCCAAGTACCTGACCAGCTAGGGGTGGGAGGAAGTCTCTCTTCAAGGTACAAAAGGTCCCTCATCTATACCACTTCCTCCCTTCAGCCTGTAGATCCGTGCTGTCCAGTGAAAATATAATGTGAGTTACATATTGAAAATTAAATTTTCAAGGGACCATATTTTCAAAAGTCTTTAGAAAGGTGAAATAAATTTAATATATTTTACTTAACACAATATGTTTAAAATATTTCCACATGTATTCAGTATAAAGATTACTGAGGTAGTTCACAATTTTTGGTATACCAAGTTTTCAAAATCCGGTGTGTGTTTTATACTTAGAGTACATCTCGGTTCAGACAAGCCAAGTTTAAAGTGCTCAATACCACACACAGCTAGCAGCTACCATATTTTAAGGCCGGACCCAGACATTGAGGCCACCCTGATAATTTGGGGCCTTTTCAAATTGATATTTGCCAAGTGTTTGCTAAGCACTTAATCAGAGGACTAGCTGAGAAATGTGACAGGAAGGACAGGAAAACAAAAAGCACCGCAGCCCCCTCACAACCCCTCCTCCACTGCCCTGAGCAACTAAGGTCCAGCCTCTGACCAGCACACCATCTCTGCAAAACCTAGGCCCTGCAGTCACCAGACTGACCTCCGACACACATAGTCTAACTACCTTGAGACACTTAACTGTGCCCCCTAGAAGGCTGTCTCCATTCTTAGAAGTCCCCAAGGGAATTCTTCCCAACCACAGGGAATGAGGTCTGTCATCATGGCTCTGTCCATGTTCAGGGAGCTCCTGGTTCCTCTGAGAGATGGGGTTCCAGGATGCTATCCAGCCAGCCTGCCTCTCAACCAGCTTTACCCCTGCTCAGATTCTCTCTTATCCAGGACTAGCCAGTGAGGCTGGAGAAATAGAGAGGTATTGGTCCCCAGGACAGAGACTGCCCAATGCTTACATACTGGGAGGTTTCATGGCTTCTCTGAGACCCTCGAGAAGTCTATGGGGTAGGGAAACCCTGTCTCGTTCAAGAGATAAAGAAACTGAGGCTCAGAGAGGCTGAGGGCCTTACCCAGGCACACAGGGTATCAACAAGAGTGGGGCAGCAGATTGGACCCCAGAGTGCCCACTGTCTATGCTGTTGCCCTCTTCCCTCTCACCCTTCCCCACTGGCAGCCCCTCTGGACAGAGGGACCATGCAGAGGAGAGGGCTCTTAAAGGCTCTTCCAAAGTCCCAGAGCCATTCTACCACCAAGGCAGGCCTAGGAAGAGGCACTCTCACCAACTGGTCCCACCTTCCTCCCATCCTGTCTCCCAGAAACAGCATGTCCCAGAGAGCACAGCCTGCAGGTGCCTACAACAAGCTCAGAGCCTTCACACCTCGGTGCCTCTGCCCATGCTTCTCTTTCTGTCTGTTATGTTCTCCCTTCCCCTTCCTGCTCAGAAAACTCCACTACAGCCTTCAAGCCTCCCTCAGAGCTCAGCTCAGTGAAGCCTTCCGTGACAAGCCCAGGCAGAACAACTGCTCCTCCTGCATTTTCCCCTGTGAACAATACATCTGTTGGTTTGGGTGCCCCTCCATACTCTGGCCCCCACAACGAGCAGATATGGATCCTGTAACCAAACCAGTGCCCAGCAAGCAGGAGACTGCACACAGTAAGGACTCAGAAAATGCTTATCAATAACCAGAAGGAAGCTTACAGTGCAATAATAACCTGTATCACCAATGGGCTGTCTGGGTCCCCACTATTCTTTTCTTTTTAAATTTTTTTGGAGTAAAGTTGATTTACAGTGTTGTGTTAGTTTCAGGTGTACAGCAAAGTGATTCAGTTTTACATATACATATATTCATTCTTTTTTAGATCTTTTCTCGTGTAGGTTATCACAGAATATTGAGTAGAGTTCCCTGTGCCATACAATTTGTTGTTCAGTTGCTTAGTCATATCTGACTCTCTGCAATCCCGTGGATTGCAGCATGCCAGGCTTCCCTGGCCTTCACTATCTCCTGGAGCTGGCTCAAACTCATTTCCATTGAGTTGGTGATACCATCCAACCATCTCATCCTCTGTCACCCCCTTCTCCTCCTGCCCTCAATCTTTCCTAGCATCAGGGTCTTTTCTAATGAGTCAGCTCTTCCCATCATGTGGCCAAAGTACTGGAGCTTCAGCTTTAGCATCAGTCCTTCCAATGAATATTCAGGGTTGATTTCCCTTAGGATTGACTGGTTTGATCTCCTTGCAGTCCAGGGGACTCTCAAGAGTCTTCACCAACACCACAGTTCAAAAGCATCAATTCTTCAGTGCTCAGCCTTCTTTATGGTGCTACACAATAGCTCCTTGTTGGTTATCTAGCTTAGATATAGTAGTGGGTGTATGTTAATCCCAAGATCCTGATTTATTCTGGGTTCCCACTCTCAATCACAGCCTCTTCCCATTTCTCTGGAAGCCCATGCACCTGTGGATCACCCCACCTTAATGCAGCAGGGCCATTGGGAACCCCTGCACACATGTTCACTTGCAGATTCCCTCCTGAAGAGCCTGTCCTAAGCTCCCAGCTTCCATCCTAACTCTCTGTCCCCTTGGCAGCAGGCTACCCAAGAAACTGTAGCATCTGCCCCTCCCCAGCTACCCACTGAAAGTGACATCCTCTTGGGGGATGTCAAAAGTCACAGGTAATGTAGTTTGCTCGAGAGCATTTTGGAAGATTATTTATCTGTGTTCTCCAGAAAATGAAGGCTGTGGTAGATCTTGCTGATTGTATTACCCCACCGAGAGGCAGAAATAATCCTGAAGGTGGCAAGTTAAATCACTACTTTGTAATTTACTAAAACAAAACTAATACCCAAAGAAATGTTTTCTCCACCATTTTATAGCAATTTCACCATTAAACTGTCTTTGATTGCAATTCATAACAATGAATAAAGAAAAGGAAAAAACATCTTCAACCCAGCCAAGAAATTTATTTTTCTGAACACTAACAGTTTTCCCCATGAGCAAAGTGGCATCATCTCCAGAGTAGCCATGGCCACCTAAAATGATGAGTGGGAATGACCAGGGTCACTCTGCATGACAAACAGCTTAATCCTCCCTTCTCCCCAGAGAAAGCTGCCAAGTCCTCTCACTGAAACTGAACCCTGGATGGTCCTCACGGGAGCAGCCAGGATGAGCCAGCATGGCAGTGTGTAGACTCCCAGAGAGCCCTGGACTCTAGGAGTCAGCATCTTTGTCCTTCAAAGTCCAGGAGTATTTACGGGCAAAGGCTCCTGCAGGTGGGGAGAGTCAGCTCCCAGGTAGAGATGGACTCTGGGAGTGTCTAGACATCAAGCCACACGGAAGCTGGCAACAGTCACTGAGAAAGGGAAGCCAGACTATTGGCCTTCTTCAGCCACAGCCTCCTCATTGAAGGAACCTACCCCCCCCCCAGTACCTGTAAACCCCCAGAGGCCAATACCTGCCCCTCTGGGTTCCAGACCCCCAAGGTGAGCAGCTGCACACAGCCCAGGATGGACAGGAAGGAAGGAAGCAGGGCACTGGGCACCCTGCTCAGCTAGGTGAGCCCTCCTCACTTAGACATTCTCCTTAGGCCATCTCCCTTGCCCTTGTGGGTTCTATGACCACGTGACTCTCAGATATGCCTGTCTCTGGCCAACTCATTACCCTGAGTGCCAGACTAAAATAGCCAACTGCCACCTTGACATTTACTCTCAGACACTTCAGCATCATTACACAGTGAAGCTCCAATACTTTGGCCACATAATGGGAACAGTCCCTGATGCTGGGAAAGATTGAAAGCAAAAGGAAAAGAGGGCCGCAGAGGTTGGGATGGTTAGATGCCATCTCCAACTCAATGGACATGAATTTGAGCAAGCACCGGGAAATAGTAAGGGAAAGGAAGCCTGGCGTGCTGCAGTCCACAGGGTTGCAGAGTCAGACATGACTTAGCGACTGAATAACAACAGTGAACATTTAAAACTCAATGATTCAAATCTGGGCTAGCGATTTTCTCCACCAAACCTGACTTTTCCTATTTAAGGGAGTGGCACCTTCATCCAACCAGTCATCACATGGGGCAAGCCAGACACCTGGAAGCAGACACCTCAGCACCTTCCTTCTGCTTACACTGCATGCCCAACACCCCCACACATACACAGTCCTGGTGATTCCACATTTTTTTTCTTTTTCTTTTTCTTTTTTTTGGCATGTGGCATGCAGAATCTTACTTCCCCAACCAGGGATCAAACTCATGCCCCCTGCCATGGAAGCCTAGTGTCTTAACCTAAACTGGACCACCAGGGAAGTCCTTGATTCCATTTCTTTAATTCCTCTCAAATGAATGCATCTCTCTACATCTACACCTCCACTACTGGGCCAAGCCACCACTGTTTCTCACCTGGACACCTGCTCTCATCCCCCAACTGGTTTCCCTACTTGCATTCTACCCCTGGACAATCCATTCTCAATCAGGAGCCAGGGTCACTCACCTTCTACTTAAAACCTTCAGTACTATCCACTGCTCTTAGGTAAAGACCACATTTCCTTTCCGACCTTCATGGCTCTACATGGTCTGGCTCCAGCCTCTCTCTCTCCCATTCCACCTCCCACTATGGCTCCTTGCTCTCAGCACTCCAGCCACCAGCTTCCATTTGGTCCCTTGAACTCACCTTGACCATCCCATCACAGGGCAATCCCATCTTTCTTGCTTACTTATCTAAAGGTTATCCTTCAGGTCTCAGTTTAAATATGCCTTCCTATGGTAGGAAGTTTTCCTTACCATACACACATTTTCATTCCAGCACTCATTACTGTTTATGGCAATGCTTCCATATGTATGGATATTAAACTCCTGGCCCCATCAGGATCTAAGCTTCATGAGGACAGGGACCACAGATTTTGCTCATCATCATGCCTCTAGGGAATGTTATAAAGCTGAACAATGAATAAAGACAAAATCAGGGTTAAAGTGCCATGGCTCAAGCACCTTTTCTCAAGGGAAGAATATACTTACCACATGACTCAGCCTAAATGTCAGTCCCCAATGGCCCTAGGCTATCACTTGCCCCCAATAGCAAACTGACTCTGGACACCAATCCCTCATTTATTCCTCCCATGAGTGAGAGTGTGTGGATGGCTCAGAGTCACTTGTCCACATACTTGAAGACATATACCCCAGTGTCACCCAGGCACACCCATGGGGAAAGCAGTGACACCATGGGAAAAGAAGCACCATTAACCCATGGGAAAAGAAGCCATAAGCAGAGCATGATCAAGATGGTGGAAGAGTAGCACATAAAGCTCACCTTCTCCCACCGATATATTAAAAAGTAATTGCAGTTTTTGCATTGTTGAACTTTACCATTTGATATTAGAATACATTCTTAAATAAATGTGGCTATGTAATACATCATTTTAATGCGCATTTCTTGCTTTGTGTCTTTTGCTGATGAACTGAAACTTACCATTTATCTTATATGTATTTTAGACTACGGAAATGATGTTAGACAAAAGGCAAATTTGAGCAGTTTTCTTATTTGAGTTCAAAATGAGTCATAAAGCAGCAGAGACAACTCACAACATCAACAATGCTTTTGGCCCAGGAACTGCTAAAGAACATACAGAGCTGTGGTGGTGCAAGAAGTTTTGCAAAGGAGATGAGACACTTGAAGATGAGGAGTGTAGTGGCTGGCCATCAAAAGTTGACAATGACCAATTGAGAACCATCATCAGAACGGATTCTCTTACAACTAAATGAGAAGTTGCCTAAGAACTCAATGTCAACCATTCTAGGGTCATTTGGCATTTGAAGCAAATTGGAAAGGTGAAAAAGCTCGGTACCCGAATGTCTTATGAGCTGATAAAGAAAATAAATAAAGAAATAAATCACCACAAATAAAGAAAATCATCGTTTTGAAGTGTCATCTTCTTTTATTCTGTGCAACAATGAACCATTTCTCAATTGGATTGTGATGTGCAACAAAAAGTGGATTTTATATAACAACCTGCAAAAACCAGCTCAGTGATTGGACTGAGAAGAAGCTCCAAAGTACTTCCCAAAGCCAAACTTGCACCAAAAAAGGTCATGGCCACTGTTTTGTGGTCTGCAGCCAGTCTTATCCACTACAGCTTCCTAAATCCCAGCGAAACCATTACATCTGAGAAGTATGCTCACCAAATGAGCATACTTCTCATTGACGAGATGCACCAAAACTGCAATGCCTGCAGCTTTGTGCAACAGGAAGGGCCCAATTCTTCTCCATGACAATACCCGACCACACATTGTACCACCAATGCTTCAAAAGTTGAATGAATTGGGCTACAATGTCTTATCTCATCTGCCATATTCACCTGACCTCTTGCCAACTATCACTTCTTCAAGCATCTCAACAACTTTTTGCAGGGAAAATGTTTCCACAACCAGCAGGAGGCAGAAAATGCTTTCCAAGAGTTTGTCGAATTCCAAAGCGTGGATTTTTATGCTACAGGAATAAACAAACTTATTTCTTGTTGGCAAAAAAATGTGTTGATTGTAATGGTTCCTACTTTGATTAGTAAAGCTATGTTTGAGCCTAGTTATAATGATTTGAAATTCAGGGTCTGAAACTGTAATCACTTTTGCACCAACCTAATACATCTACCTGTGGCATGATTCTCACAAAATAGGTATTGAACTCTGCCAGAAGACTCAGACTGCTGAAACTACAAGAAAATTTCCATGTAATTAGTAGGAAAAAGAAAAGAAAGCAAGAGAGGACCCAGTTTGGGACCTGCACCCTTTGGAGGGAACTGAGAAAGGAAATGTTCCAGCACCCTGGGAAGCCCCCTCACTGGTGGGGAGATCAGTTGGGACAGGGAGCTTCAGAGCCTCAGAGGAGAGTACAGCAGCTGGGTTGAGGCAGCCAAAACAGGTGTGTAAACCCCATGGCGGGTGAGGGCTGGGTGCTAGAACTCAGGCTTCAAAGATTAAACCAGGGAAAGGACTGGGGTTGGCTATATGGAAATAACCTGAGGAGGCTGGAATCAGTGTGACTGCAACTGAGTATACTAGGAGGAATCCTGGGCTGCCTTAGAGATCAGTCACCATTGCTTGGGGGGATGCATAGGGAAGAGGAGGAACAGAGATTGTAGCCTTTTTCCCTATGTGCATGGTCACAAAAAGCAGGACACTGCCTGCATGGAGTCCATGGGCAGTCCCAAGCCTCTACCGCCTCCTGCCCAGAGGTTAGGAGTGGTCCAGTGTCTTCACTGCCTCCTCCATGGACACCAGGAGTGCTTACAAGCTCCGATTGCCTCCCTTCCAGGCTTCAGGAATGGTCACCAACTGCTGCCACCACCACCCTGGCAGACTCCAGGAGGAGTCAGAAGCTACCTCCACTCCCACTGCATACTCTGGGGCCACACCTGAGCTGCCACCACTGCCAAGAAGCTCAGAACTGGGAACCAGCCACCACATCTTCCCAGGTGGCTGAAATGGTAAAGAATCTTCCTGCAATGCAAGAAACGTGGGTTCAATCCCTGGGTTGGGAAGATCCTCTGGAAAAGGGAATGGCTACCCACTCCAGTATTCTTGCCTGGAGAATTTAACGGACAGAGGAGCCTGGTGGGCTGCAGTCCATGGGGTTGCAAAGAGTCAGACATCAACACAGTCCCTATCAAGGCGACTCTTGTTGTTGTTCAGTCGCTATGTCATGTCCTACTCTTTGCAACTCCAGGAACTGAAACACACCAGACTTTCCTGTCCTTCACCATCTCCTGGAGTTTGCTCAAACTCATGTCCATTGAATCAGTGATGCCATCCAACCATCTCATCCTTTCTCAGGGGGATAATGACCAGCACATGCTGAGGAAAGAGGTGACAGACATCCATACTAGAAAGAGTCCTCACTCCAAATATATTAAACCCACACAAGCTACACAGAGACACCCCCACATATAAATAGTCCTCCAAGATCAGAGTAGATAATTGTTTCCCCTAAACTCACAGAGTAAGAGAAAATATAAGTAAAATGAAGAAGCAGAAGAACTACTCACAGATAAAAGACCAAGAGAATTCCCCCTGAAAGAACAAACAATGAAAAAGACCTCTTCAGTCTAAATAGAAATCAATTTCAAAAAGAAGATAATGAAAATACTGAAGGAATTTAAAAAGGCTATCAGCAGAAATGCAAAATACTGTAAAAAAAAAGGAATTAGAAACTATAAAGAAGAATCAGAAAAAATTAGAAAACTATTTGCTGAAATGAAAGCAGAGCTAAAGGAAATGAATAGCAGAATGAATAATTCAGAAAAACAAGTAAGTGACCTGGAAGATAGAATAAGGGAAATCACCCAGTCAGGACAGCAGGCAGACAGCCAAACCAAAAAAAAAAAAAAAAAAAATGAAAGCAATGTAAGAGACCTATGGGACAATAAAAAGCATGCCAATCTATGCATAAAAGGTATGACAAAAGGGGAGGAAAGAGAACCGGGGATGGGATCAAAAATGTATTTGAGGAAACAGATATGCAGGTACAGGAAGCACAGAGGATCCCAAAGAAGATAAATCCTAACAGACCTACACCAAGACATATTATAATAAAAATGGCAAGGTTTCCCTGGTGCTTAGTTGGTAAAGAATCTGCCTGCAGTGCAGAAGACCCCAGTTTGATTCCTGGGTTGGGAAGATCTGCTGGAGAAGGGATAGGCTACCCACTCCAGAATCCTTGGGCTTCCCTTGTGGGTCAGCTGGTAAAGAATCTGCCTGCAATGCAGGAGACCTGGGTTGAGAAGATCCCCTGAGAAGGGAAAGGCTACCCACCCACTCCAGTATTCCAGCTTAGAGAATTCCATGGACTGTATAGTCCATGGGGTCGCAAAGAGTTGGATACAACTGAGCAACTTTCACTTTCCCTGGTGGTCCAGTGGTTGAGATCCTCCAATCCACACCTCCAGTGCAGGGGGCGCAGGTTGAATCCCTGGTCAGAGAACTAAGATCCCGCATGCCACACAGTGCAGCCAAAAACGAAAAAAAAAAAAAAAAATTAATGACAAAAGTTAGACACAGAGAACTTTTAAATGCAGCAAGAGAAAAACAAGGAGTTAATTACAAGGGAACCCCCATAAGGTTACCAGCTGTTTTCTCTACAAAAACATTGCAGGCCAGAACGGAGTAACAAGAAACATTCAAAGTCCTGAAAGACCAAAGTCTGCAACCTAGGCTACTCTACCCAGCAAGGTTATCATTTTGAATCAGTTCAGTTCAGTCACTCAGTCATGTCTGACTCTTTGTGACCCCGTGGACTGCAGCATGCCAGGCTTCCCTGTCCATCACCAATGCCTGGAGCTTGCTCAAACTCATGTCCATCAAGTCAGTGATGTTATCCAACCATCTCATCCTCTGTCATCCCCTTCTCCTCCTGCCTTCATTTAGAATAGAAGGAGAAACAATGAATTGCTCAGACACACGAAAACTAAAAGAATACAACAACAGTAAACCAACCCTAAAGAAAATATTGAAAGATCTTCTCTAAGTAGAAAAGAAGAATCTGTAGGAAAGACAAAATCACAGTTGGAAAGTAAACCATTAAAGAAGCCAGTACATACATTTTTTAAAAGCCAAAATATTTCAGTGAAAGTGATGATAAACACAATGAAAGCTGAAGGATGAACACAAGGACGTAAAAGAGGACATCAAAATCATAAAATGTGGGGAAGGAGACTAAGAAAATGTAGAGGCTGTTTTCAGAGAATGTGTATGAGCCTATATGACAACTGGTCTAATGCAATCAGAGATTGGAAGGGGTTAGCATACTTGAAAAACAGGATAATCACAATTCAAAACATACAATAGATTCACTAAAAACAAAAAGAAGAGAAAATCAGTATAATACAGAACAAAATCAAACAACAAAAGGAAAAAGACAAAGAAGAAATGTAAAATCAATGGGAAAACAAAAATGACAATACATATCAATAATTACCTTAAATGCCAATGGACTAAGTGCTCCAATCAAAAGACACAGATTGGATTTTTTTTTTTTTAAAGAGCCTACAATGTTGTGCCTCCAAGAGACCCACTCTAGGGCAAAGGACACTCATAGATTGAAAATGAGAGGATAGAAAAAGATATTTCATTCTAATGGAAATAACAAGAAAGCTGGGGGCACAATACTCATTGTTAAAGGGATTCTTAAAGGGAAGTTTATGGCAATATAGGCTTTCCTCAAAAACAAACAAAAAACTCAAAAAAACAACCTAGTCTACCACTTAGAAGAATTAGAAAAAGAACAAATAAACCCTAAAGTCAGGAGAAGAAAGGAAATAATAAAAATCAGAGATGAAACAAATGAGATTTTTTTTAAAGAGGAAAAAAAAATCAATAAAATCAAGAGCTGGTTCTTTGAAAGGATAAACCAGCAGACAAACTTCTAGCCAGGCTTGCCAGGAAAAGAGGGAACCCAAATAAACAAAATAAGAAATGAAAAAGGACCCTGAGAAAACAATGATTGAAAAAAATATATGTATCCCAATGTTCTCTGCACACTATTTACAATAGCTGGGACATGGAAGCAACCTAGATATCCATTGACAGATGAAATGGATAAAGAAGCTATGGGATACATATATATATACAGTGGAATATTGCTGCTGCTAAGTCGCTTCAGTCATGTCCGACTCTGTGCAACCCCATAGACGGCAGCCCATCAGGCTCCCCCGTCCCTGGGATTTTCCAGGCAAGAACACTGGAGTGGGTTGCCATTTCCTTCTCCAATGCATGAAAGTGAAAAGTGAAAGTGAAGTCACTCAGTCGTGTCCAACTCTTTGCGACCCCATGGACTGCAGCCTATCAGGCTCCTCCGTCCACAGGATTTTCCAGGCAAGAATACTGGAGTGGGGCGCCAGTGCCTTACTCAGCCATAAAAAGGAACATATTTGAGTCAGTTCTAATGAGGTAGTTGAACCTAGAGCCTATTATACAGAATGAAGTAAGTCAGAAACAGAAAAACTGATATCACATACTAATGCATATATATGGAATCTAGAAAGATGGTACTGATGAACCTATTTGCAGGCAACAGTGGAGATACAGACACAGAAAACAGACTTGCAGACACAGTGGGGGAAAAAAAGAGTGAGAGGAATGGAGAGAGTAGCATGGTAACATATACATTACCATAGATAAAATAAATAGCCTGTAAGAATTTGCTGTGTGACTCAGCTCAGAGAGCCCAAACTGGTGCTCTGTGACAACCTAGATATGTAGGATGGGGTGGGAGGTGGGAGGAAAGTTCAAGAGGGAGGAGACATATATACCTATGGCTGATTCGTGTTGATGTATGGCACAAACCAACACAATACTGTAAAGCAATTATCCCTCAACTAAAAATAAGTAAACTCTTTTAAAAAGAAATGAGAAAGGAGACATAACAACTGATACCGCAGAAATACAAAAAACCATAAGGGTATATTATGAACAATTATATGCCAAAAAAAAAATTCAACAACCTAGAAGAATGGACAAGTTTCTAGAAACATACAGTCCACCAAAATTGAATAAAAATAGATAATTTGATCACTAAAAGTGAAATAGAATCTGTATTTCCCTACCAAAAAAAGCCCACAACCAGGTGGCTTCACAGGCAAATTCTACTTATACCAATCCTTCTCAAACTCTTCCAAAGAATTGAAAAGGAGGGAAGTTTAAAGACATACTATGAAGCCATCATCACCCTGATACCAAAATCAAAGACACCACCAAAAAAGAAAATTATAGGCCAATACCTTTGATGAATATACAAAAATTCTCAACAAAATATTAGCAAATGAATCCAACAACATATATAAAAGATCATACACCATGACCAAAAGGGATTCATCCCAAGTTCACAAGGATGGTTCAACATGCACAAATCAATGTGATATACTACATAAGCAAAAGAAAAGATAAAAATCACATAATCATCTCAAAAGATGCATTAAAAGCATTTGACAAAATTCAACATTCATTCATGATTAAAAAAAAAAACTCTTACTAAAGTCAGTATAGAGGGGACATATCTCAGCATAATAAAAGCTATTTATGAGAAACCCACAGCCAGTACAATACTCATGGTGAAAAATTGAAAGCCTTCCTGCTAAAACCTGGAACAAGACAAATCCACTCATTCTCACCTCTTCTATTCAACATAGCATTTGAAGTCCTAGTTACAGCAATCGACAAGAAAAAGAAGTAAAAGGCATCCAAAGGGAAGAGGCAAAATTGCCACTAAATGCAGATGATGTAATACTGTATATAGAAAACCCAAAAGACTCTACATAAAAATCACTAGAACTGATAAACAAATTCAGCAAGGTAGCAGGATACAAAAATAACATACAAAAATCAGTTGCCTTTCTTTACATCAACAATGAAATATCACAAAGAGAATGTAAAAAAAAAAAAACTTTTAAAATTGCACTTAAAAAAAACAAACATAGGAATAAACCTGACCAAGACGGTGAGAAACTTATTCACTGAGAACTATAAAATATTAAAAAAGAAACTGAAGATGATTCAAAGAAATGGAAAGATATCCACTGGAAAAATTACTACTGTTAAATGGTCTTACTAACCAAAATAATCCAGAGATTTAATGATATGCATATCAAATTATCCATGACATTTTTCACAGAACTAGAACAAATAATCCTAAAATTCATTTGGAGCCATAAAAGAAGAGGAATTACCAAAGCAATCCTGAAGAAAAAGAACAAAACAGGAGGCATACCCTCCCAAATTTCAGATAATACTACAAAGCTATAGTAATCAAAACAGTGTGGTATTGTCACAAAAACAGACATGTGTTTCAATGGAATAGAATAGAGAGCCCAGAAATAAACCCACACACCTATGGTCAGTTAATCTTCAATAAAGGAGGCAAGAATAATCAATGGTAAAAACAGTCTTCAGCAAGTGATGTTGGCAAAGTTGGAAGGAGTATGTAAATCAATGAAGCTAGAACACACCCTCATACCATGCACAAAATTAAACTCGAAATGGCTTAAAGACTTAAACATAAGACATGACACCATGAAACTGCTTGAAGAGAACATAGGCAAATCATTCTCTGGCATAAATTGTACCAGTGTGTTCTTAGATCAGTTTCCCAAGGCAAGAGAAATAAAAGCAAAAATAAACAAATGGGACCTAATCAAACTTACAAGCTTTTGCATGGCAAACCATAAAATAAATGAAAAGACAACCTAACAAATGAGAGAAATATTTGCAAATAACTGACAAAGGCTTAATTTCCAAAATATTAATCTCATACAACTCAACAACAACAATTTTTAAATGGGCCCAAAAAAAACCAGGCAGAAGACCTAAATAGACATTTCTCCAAAGAAGACATACATATGGCCAATAGGCACATGAAAAAGATGCTCAAACTTGCTAATCATTAGAGAAATGCTGGGGCTTCCCTTGTGGCCCAGTGGTTAAGAACCCACCTTGCAATGCAGGGGACTTCAATCCCTGGTCCAGGAAGATCCCACATGTAGCAGAGCACCTAAGCCCATGCACCACAACTATAGAGCCTGCTCTCTGGAGCCTTCAAGCCACAACTACTGAAGGCGTGTGCCTAGATCCTGTGCTCCACAACAAGAAAACCCACTGCAACAAGAAACCCACACTCCACAACTAGAGCATAGCCCCCACCCGGTACAACTCAAGAAATTCCCTACTGCTACGGCTGCTAAGTCGCTTCAGTCGTGTCCGACTCTGTGCGACCCCATAAACAGCAGCCCATCAGGCTCCCCCGTCCCTGGGATTCTCCAGGCAAGAACACTGGAGTGGGTTGCCATTTCCTTCTCCAATGCATGAAGTGAAAAGCGAAAGTGAAGTCGCTCAGTTGTGTCCAACTCTTAGCAACCCCATGGACTGCAGCCCACCAGGCTCCTCCTTCCATGGGATTTTCCAGGCAAGAGTACTGGAGTGGGGTGCCATTGCCTTCTCTGAGAAATTCCCTACATGGCATCAAAAAATCCAACACAGCCAGGAAAAAGAGAGAGAGAGAGAAGTGCAAATCAAAACTACAATGAGGTACCCTCTCACATTAGTCAGCATGGCTAGATGTATGGCAAAACCAATACAATATTGTAAAGTAAAAAAAAAAAAAATTAAAAAATAAAAATGATAGATGAAAAAAAAAGTCTACAAATAACAAATGCTAGAGAGGATATTGAGAAAAAAGAACCCTCCTGGGCTGTTGTTGGGAATGTAAGTTGGTGCAGCCACTGTGGAAAACAGTATGGAGGTTTCTTAAAAATGTAAACTAGAATTACCCTGTGATCCAAAAATCCCACTCCTGGACATCTATCCAGAGAAAATTATAATTCAAAAAGATACATGCATCCATATGTTCATAGCAGCAATATTCTATGTTCACATTCTAAGTTCACAATAGCCAAGATATGGAAACAAACTAAATGTTCATCAACAGATGGATAAAGAAGATGTGATACATTTATACAATGGAATACTACTCAGCCATAAAAAAGAACAAACTAGTGGCATCTGCAGCAACATGGGTTCAACTAGAAATTACCATACTAAGTAAAGTCTTTCAGAAAGAGAAAGACAAATGCCATATGACATCACTTACATGTGTAACTTAAAATATGACATAAATGAACCTATCCATGAAACAAACAGAATCATAGATATAGAGAATATACCAGTGGCTGCCAAGGGAGAGGGATTTGGCGGTGGGATGGAGTGGGAGGCTGGTGTTAGCAGATATAAGCTTTTATATCTACAATGAATAAACAACTAGGTCCTACTAAATTCAATGTCCTATAATAAACCATAATGGAAAACAGTATTAAAAGAAATATATATATATTATATTTACTATATAATATATATAATTTGATATATTAAATCTATAATTTATATAATATATATAAACATTAAATGTATTGTATATATTATTAATATATAATTATATATATATATAACTGAATCCATTTTACCATACAGCAGTTATTAACACAGAACTGTAAATCAACTATATTTCAATTTAAAAAAGTAAAAAAATAAATAAAAATAAGGCATCGGCCCTTCCAAAAATTAATTAACATTTAAATTTTTAAAAAAGAAGCAATAGGCTTCTCTCTCAGAAATTTGGGGACCACTAAGCAGAACCGCCTGTTCACCCATGGGCAGCTCCACCTACCCTTGTCTGTGCCCACTCCACATGCAGCCCTCATCATTCAGGCCTGTCAACATCCTTCAGAGGAAAAACATCCTCCCTGAACAATCCCCAGCAAAAACCATGGGTAGGGGGAGATACTTCAAGCTAAGCCTAGCTGGGCTCATAACCAGCAAGCTTGACAACAGAGTACAATGAGCTCCCTGGGTGTCCAGCTGCTGAGACACTGAAGTATCTCCCAGGAGAGGACTTGTCCTGGGAGAAAAACAATCAGGCATGACGAACTTAACCCAGAGACCAAGGCTGATGATGTGATCAACTCTGTCCCCGATGATTCAACCAGGGTGTAAGAGAGAAGAGGGCTATAAAGCAAAACCAGGACCTCCTCTCCCACAAACCCTGCAGTGCAGCAGGACGTCAGGGCCACAGGCATGAACCTGAAATACCCAAGAAAGAGACTCCAGGGAGAGAAGACAATGCCTTCAGAACCAGGAGGATCTAACCAGGGTCAGCAGGGCCCAAGGGACCGACCAGAGCCCAGCAGTTGGAGCAAATGAGAACACAACCCAGACACCATCACGATCCCAGACTCAATCTGTTCACGGACATAAAGGTCAATCACAAAATACATGGGGAGATCATGCTGGGAAGCGATTCCCAATGGGATAAGGGTCAAAAAAAAAAAAAGTGTGAAAATGGGCCAGTCTGGAGAGTTTAAATCCCCCAGTTACTTTACAAAATTTGTAAAAATCAAACTGGTCCTCAGAGACTCAGACCTTCTAAATCTAAGTTCATGGAGACAGATTTATGGATCATTATTAAACTGCTGAGAAAAGGTATAAACCAGGAGGCCATTAGACATAAATCAGACAAGTGAGTCTGCTGCCCCATCGGCAACAAGGAGATGTGGACATGGGCCAGCAGCACCTAAGTCTCAGGGACACTGGCTCAGAGCAGGTGAGGGATAGGGAAGGCTCAAGCCTGAGTTTCACTCCCCTCACTCCAACCAGACCCAGCTCGAATTCTCTGCCCTTGGACTTCAGGCCCTGATGAAGGAGCCCAGCCAGGCCCATAAAGAGGAAGGATCAAGCCCTAGAAACAGTTGTTCCCTGAGTAGGCAGGTGATCTGGGAAAGAGAAGAACTTGATGTCAATGGAATTTTCCTGGGTTGGAGTTTGGACTGAGCCCCAAAGCTCAGGACATGGTGAATACAGGCCTACACATTTCAAATAGAACAGCTCTGCTCACTAAATAAGACATGGCCAAAGGGCTTCCTTGGTGGCTCAGTGGTAAAGAATCTGCCTGCCAATGCAAGAGACTCAGGTTTGATCTGTGGGTCAGGGAGATCCCCAGGAGAAAGAGATGGCCACTCACTCCAGTATTCTTGCCTGGGAAATCCCATGGACATGGGAGCCTGGTGGACTACAGTTCACGGGGCCAAAAAGAGTCAGACACCACTGAGTGACTAAACAAACAAAGAGACATGACCATGCAGGCCCTTCTTATCCACCCTATCACCCTCCTGCCCAGAAACACTCCCAGAGGAGGATCAGAGAGGGTGTTCAGCCCCCTAGCTTCAGGTTTGTGGAAACTTCAGGGTTGCTGCCAGGAGGGAGACCCCAGTTTATCTCCCAGATGGTCCCTGAACTGTGGTATCACAGGCCCTGGTGTCTCTAGAGCTCTAGAAGTATGGTGTGGGGAAGGGGAGAAGGCAGAACTCCTGTATCCACTTTACGCACTGAGACTCACAGAGGTTACATGAACTATCCAAGACGAGGCAGCCAGGCACCATTGCCTGTCTCTCCTCCTGCCTAGGTGGGCAGATGCCAACATCCCCTAATGCCCCCCCTACATGGACTGGACCAGTCACACCCTGAGGCCACCTGGCCATGGGCCCACACTCCAAAGTCCCCTCCTTCCTTGCCCAAGTGTCCCATCCCCATTGCACTTCCAAGATTCAAGCACCAGGCTGGGCTAGAATGGACCCCTGGAAAAAGGCCAGCCCTTTTTCAGACCCGCATGGGAATACTAGCACCAGAGGACCAGGACAAGGCGGATGGCACCAGCATCACTGAGGGTCTTTTGTTGGCACAGATAAGCTTTATGATGAACAAAGGGAAAGGAAAGGACAAGCCTGCCGCTGTTCCCATCCCACCCCCAACACCAGTGACCAAGCCACTCTCCTGCTACAGCAGAGCTGATGCCAAGCTTGATTCAGCAAGGAAGGACACCCTTTTATTTTCCTCTATAAATTACTTTCCTGAGGAAAGGCATAAAATTGAACAGGAACTGTTGAGTTTAAATAGTTTAGGATGTTTTTACCTAGGAATGTCAGTGGGGAGTGAACAAAGTCCAGGCTCTGAAATGGGCCTCTGTCACTTGAGGCCTGACCTCTGCCGTCCACTGAGATGAGCTTGGTCCTGCTGCTTTATTCACTCAGCTCCTGTGGACCACCATGTCATCTTGGGTGTGTCATAAGCACTGGAGTACAGCAGAGATTAGGTGAGACTGTGGTTCCTGCCTTCCGGGAGCTTACAGTCTAGTGGCTATGATACTAGCAAATAAGATGAGTACAGACTGTGATAATAATCATGATAGCTTACACTTCCTGAGCACTGACGCTAATGGCAGGCACTGTTCTCAGTATTTTACGTGTATTAACTCATCTGATCCTACGAGGAAAGTTCTATTATCTCCATTTTACACAGGAGGCACTGAGGGATTAAATAACTCATCCAAGGTCACTCAGTCCATGGAGGGTCAGGAACAACACACACAGATGTGTCTGGTTCTAAGCCCTCTCTCTCTCAGCCCCCTCACTCTGCGTCTCTTGTGATAAAACCATGAAGGAGACAAACAGGGTGATGGGAAAGAGCAACTGTGGGGATTCATTTTCACTTAGAGGAACCCAGGATGGCCAGAAACCTGAGGAAGCGAGCCAGGAACCATACGGGCCCCTGCGGAGCAGGCTGCTGGCCACAGAAACTGCATCACAAACCCCAGATGCAAAACCAAGTGTAGGGGGATTTCTCTGGTGGTCCAGTGGCGGAGACTCTGTGCTCCCAATGCAGGGCACCCGGGTTCAATCCCTGGTCAGGGAACTAGATCCCACATTATGGGAGTTGAGAGGGTTGCTGTTACAGTGAACACCAAGTCCCAGTAAGACTGAGAAAACCAGTAAAGTCAGAGTGAACAAAAGAACCTCTGATGGGAGAGTTGGGGTGCAACTAAGACTTGGTGCAGCAAACAAATAATTTTTTTTCTTTAAATATTTTTAAAATATTTTAATATATTTTAACTTATTTTTTTTAAAAGCCAGTCAATGGATGACAAGCACATGCTGAGCCAGGGAGAGTGACAGCTCCCCTGGGTGATTCCCAGTCATCCCCACTCAGGGGAGGGGGCAGGGCAAGGCCCAGAGACTGAGTCCCATTTCCTCATCTGCCAGGGTGACCCTGGCACCTTCTGGGGCCTTTGGGGAGATCACATAAGACAAACCCGTATTACTGATGGAAAGCAGAGATCTTACACACTCCCCTGGGGAGCCAGACTTCCAGAGAGCAGCACGGAGCCGCCCCAGAGTGAGGCCTGGGAAGGGTAGGCTCAGAGCCCCAGCTGCCTGTGAGGGTGCTCTGGAATCCAGCTGGCAGACTCTGTGCCCTGAGTTCCATGCCAAGCTGGCCTCTCCTGCCACCCACTTCCCACTTAGGGCAAAAACCATCTTTTTTTCCCCCTCTCAGATCTGTAAATACCTAAAAACTAGTTATAACCACAGTCCTATGCCACAAGATCTAAGGTCTCCTGTGGTAGTTTAGAGTTAGGGTGATAAAATACAGATGTATGCTAATCGTGGAGAAAGGGAGGGCCTTTCTCCATGATTATTTTGGCCTCAGTCCATCCCCCTGTTTGTGCCACGTGCCGACAAGGTTCATCTCCTCGGTCATGTACATTCATCTCCTCTCCATGGACCAGGGAGATGTGAAGGGGAGGAGCAGGGTTCAGAAAAAAACTGTTCCCTTGATGTGAATAAACAAGTTCCTAACAATGAAACTGACATTCACTGGGCCAGACACTTACTGAGTCTATTTCATCTACTCCTCACAACTAGCCTATGAGATAGACAATGTTCTTGTGCCCATTTTGTGGATGAGTAAGTGGAGCCTCAGAGAGGTTAGTCACGGTCCCAAGGTCACACAGGTGACAGGGACAGGATTTGAACTGGGCCCTGCCCCACACCAGAGTCTGTATGCTTATGCCTCACCAAGAGAATTTTTTCACAATTGAGACCCAGGTGGGTTTGATCTCACACTGAATGCCAATCTGCCTCATGTAACCTGAGGAGTAAGATGAGTTAACATTTATTTAGGACTACAGGGATGATACAAAGGCATAGCTTGGGATTCCCATGAATTTAAGGTCATACATGTTAACAAATTACAGATAACCCCAACCAATCTACCCTCAGTATGATTCCAATGGGACAAAGATCTGTATTTTACTGGTATGACCATTTAGCAGCTTGTGTATGTGTGTGCCTTCAATGGGGTTGGAGGATGAAATTGATCATATCTAAGCCTTGACGTAACTAAGATTGCCAGGAGAAATATCAATAACCTCAGATATGCAGATGGCACCACCCTTATGGCAGAAAGTGAAGAGGAACTAAAAAGCCTCTTGATGAAAGTGAAAGAGGAGAGTGAAAAAGTGGGCTTAAAGCTCAACATTCAGAAAACGAAGATCATGGCATCTGGTTCCATCACTTCATGGGAAATAGATGGGGAAACAGTGGAAAAAGTGGCTGACTTTATTTTTGGGGGCTCCAAAATCATTGCAGATGGTGATTGCAGCCATGAAATTAAAAGATGCTTACTTCTTGGAGGGAAAGTTATGACCAACCTGCTGCTGCTGCTAAGTCACTTCAGTCATATCTGACTCTGTGCAACCCATAGACGGCAGCCCACCAGGCTCCCCCGTCCCTGGGATTCTCCAGGCAAGAACACTGGAGTGGGTTGCCATTTCCTCCTCCAATGCGTGAAAGTGAAGTCACTCATTTGTGTCTGACCCTCAGTGACCCCATGGACTGCAGCCCTCCAGGCTCCTTCGTCCATGGGATTTTCCAGGCAAGAGTACTGGAGTGGGGTGCCATTGCCTTCTCCGATGACCAACCTAGATAGCATATTAAAAAGCAGAGACATCACTTTGCCAACAAAGGTCCATCTAGTCAAGGCTATGGTTTTTCCAGTGGTCATGTATGGATATGAGAGTTGGACTGTGAAGAAAGCTGAACACTGAAGAACTGATGCTTTTGAACTGTGGTGTTGGAGGAGACTCTTGAGAGTTTCTTGGACTGCAAAGAGGTCCAACCAGTCCATCCTAAAGGAGTTCAGTCCTGGGTGTTCACTGGAAGGCCTGATGCTAAAGCGGAAACTCCAATACTTTGGCCACCCCATGCAAAGAGTTGACTCATTGGAAAAGACCCTGATGCTGGGAAAGATTGAGGGCAGGAGGAGAAGGGGACGACAGAGGATGAGATGGCTAGATGGCATCACCAACTCGATGGACATGAGTTTGAGTAAACTCCAGGAGTTGGTGATGGACAGGGAGGCCTGGTGTGCTGCGATTCATGGGGTCACAAAGAGTCAGACATGACTGAGCAACTTAACTGAACTGAAGCCTTGACAACTTTCATAAGATTTAAATGATAGTAACCAGGCTATTAGCCTATTGAATTCTGAGATCTCTATGAGAAAAGCAGTGCTACCCAACTGCAAGACCCTTGACACCTTACAGCATCTCAGGGAGATATCTGTGCTATAATCCAAACTGAATGCTGTATTTTTGTTCCTGATAAATCCTTTAATGTAACACATTTGAACCACATGAAAAATCAGATTTCTGCTCTAAGTGACCCATTCCCTAGTCTTGACAATCTAAAAAAAAACTGGTGTGGGAGGCTCATGGCTAAAATATTTACTTTTAATTCCACTAATGTTATTAACTATACCATTTGTATTTTGCTTGTTTCACAGAATTATTTTTGTATTACTAAGTATATGATTGAGCCTTCAACAGAAATGATGACTAGACTTGAAGCAGTTGATCAAATGCATGGTTCGATATATGATCAATGATTGTAATAGTGTAACTCTAGAAGGCAGTGGCACCCCACTCCAGTACTCTTGCCTGAAAAATCCCATGGACGGAGGAGCCTGGTAGGCTGCAGTCCATGGGGTCGCTAAGAGTAGGACACGACTGAGCGTCTTCTTCACTTTCATGCATTGGAGAAGGAAATGGCAACCCACTCCAGTGTTCTTGCCTGGAGAATCCCAGGGACGGGGGAGCCTGGTGGGCTGCCATCTACGGGGTCGCACAGAGTCGGACATGACTGAAGTGACTTAGCAGCAGCAGCAGCAGGGGCCAGGTGTGGCAGTAAGCACTGACACACACTATCTTGTTTAGTCTCCACAGGTAGATTCTGTGCTTATCCCATTTCACAAATCAGGAAGCTAATTGCAGTTTCCAGGGCTGAGTCACAGGGGCACCAGCCTTAGTGCTCAGTGTTGTCTGACCAGTCACAAGGGTGCTCTGGAGCAAACTGGCATCAGGGATTTCTGATCACTCCCTGCCAACCCATGAAGGAGGCCAGATTGAAGCTTGTCATGATGATGAGGGAATGCTGAGCTATCTTGGGCCATGCACTCCCCAGAGGAACCTCCCCAGCCCCAGTTATTCCAGGCAGGTCCACCAGATGAGTTGTGCCAAGGTCAGTGGGCCAAAAGAGAGGCCCCACACTGGCCAATCCCTCTGCCCCACAGCACCTCAAACCCTGGAGTGCAGAACTGTTGGATTCCCATCATTCCTGCATCCTGGGAATGCCCCACCACATGGACACAAAGAGGAGGCACAGCCAGAACCCACCCCCAGATAAAGGACATTGAGTACCACCCATCTCAGGGCCCCCACCCCCAACCACAACTCCTACTGGGCCTTTCCCGGCACCTCTGGCCCTGCAGGAGTTGAGTCAGGGTGAGTGGACCAGTCAGTGGATGAAGGGTCTGTCCAAATGACCAGGAGAGCAATGTGACTGCTAGCATGGAGGCCCAGATGAGCCAGGAAGGACCCTGCAATACAGGGGGGACACTGCCCACTCTCCCAGCCAGACGGCCGTGCATGGCCAGCACCTAGTCCGTCTCCTGTGCAAGCCCGCACCTGCCATAAGGAGGCAGCCATATGGAACCCACCAAACCCAGCGCCCTCAACTGCTCCTGTGGACAACCATCCGCCCAACTCCCAGCTCTTTGGTTCAGCCCCCTCCCTTCACTTCCCAGTACTAATATTCTACTTTGCAGGGTCTCTCTGTGTTGCCAGAATGGTGAGCCTCACACACAGTCTTGTTACTCCTCATCACCTCTATTTTGCAGAGCCTTGCCAAGGTCACCCAGCTGGTTCATGGTAGAGTCAGGACTGAGGCAGGTCTGTCTAGTTCCAAGACCATCCACCTTTTCCCTCATCCTCCAGGCCCTATCAAATATTTCTGCACCCAAATCCCAAGTGCATGAGGCATTGGGAACCCCCACCACCCTCGCCTCCCCTTCCACTGCCTCCTTCCCAGGCAGATGTAACTTCTCTCCCCACCGCCTGCCGCAGGCGCCCCACGTTGGCAGCTCCTGGACTAGCGCCCTGACAGGCAGACGCTTCAGACTCCCTGGCTGCAGTGTGGCAGTATCGGGCTCCCCAAATGTTGTTTACTAACAAGTCCCTGAGAATTTATGATAAAGTTGATGAGGCCTAACTGATGGGTCCAGGACCAAAGAGAGCCAATTACCCAACACTCGCTGCTATGATCTTAAAACAGATGTTTGAGTGTGTAAAATTATGGCTTGTGGTTGAGAAACTGCAGATACATTCCAACCTTCCCTTTTATTGCCACTCATTAATGTTAAATGCAGCAAGATCTACATCTGAAATTCAGTTGTTGCCTTTAGATCTCAGGTTTCTGAAGCCAAGGCTACATTTGGGGCTGGGGTCCTGGTGATCACTCTGAAGCCCCAGGAACAACATGTGAAAACAAACGGACACAAGTGCAGCAGAGGACAGGCCAGGGCCCACCTCTGACAACCCCAGGACACAGGTCACAGGGGCCAACAGCCCCTGCCCTCTAGTGCTGATACTTCAGATGACCCAAACCTGGACCAGTAGACCGCCCTTCCAGAACCCAAATCAGCCTGATTCTTCGCACATATATACGGGCCAACTAGGAAGGTGGATTCTTGCACATTTGGGTCTGACTTATACTTAGAGTTATTCCTGCTTCTCAGGAAGTTTCCTGGGCCACCCACAGCAGGGTCTCTAGGAAGCCAGCCCTGCTCACATGTGCCTCCTCATACGACTGCCCACAGAGCAAGTCAGGGGTGTGGGGGTAGGATGGACACAGAAAAGAGAGTCTGGGAAAGTGGTGCCCCAGGCCAGAATTCTCAATAGCAAAGTTTGACATTCTGCTCAAACCCGGAGACCCTTGCTGAGGGACCAGCCCCTAGACCTGCTCATGGGGAAATCCCAGAAACCCAGTCAACCCACCTTCATCTCTGAGCAGATGTACCTTGAAGTCTCTGAGAAATTCACACATAAAGGGGCCACTTGTGGGTTGATTGTGTCCTTCACAAAAGGATAGTGTGAAGTCCTAAACCCAATACCTCAGAATGGTACCTTATTTGGAAATCTGTTGTTGTTCAGTTACTGAATTATGTCCAACTCTTTGTGACCCCATGGACTGTAGCACACCAGGCTCCTCTGTCCTCCACTATTCCAGAGTTTGCTCAAATTCATGTCCATTGAGTCGGTGGTGCTATCTAACCACCTCATCCTCTGCTGCCCCCTTCTCCTTTTGCTGTCAATCTTTCCCAGCATTAGGATCTAATAGAGCCCTTACAACAGAGAAGGCAATGGCACCCCACTCCAGTACTCTTGCCTGGAAAATCCCATGAACGGAGGAGCCTGGTAGGCTGCAGTCCATGGGGTCACTAAGAGTCAGACTCGACTGGGTGACTTCACTTTCACTTTTCAGTTTCATGCATTGGAGAAGGAAATGACAACCCACTCCAGTGTTCTTGCCTGGAGAATCCCAGGGACGGGGGAGCCTGGTGTGCTGCCGTCTATAGGGTCACACAGAGTCGGACACGACTGATGCTGAAGCAGCAGCAGCAGCAGCAGAGCCCTTACAAAGTGAAATGAGTTCATTAGAGTAAACCCTAATCCTTATAAAAAGGGGAAATGTGGACACAGAGGCAGACCCACATGGAGGGAGAACAATGTAGACACAGGAAGAACACCATCCACAGGTAAGGAACACCTGAGGCCATCAGAAGCCAGCAGAGCATCACAGGTAGATTCTCCACCACAGCCTCAGAAGGAACCAGCCCTGTCCATGCCTTGATTTCAGACTTCCGGCCCCCAGAACTGTGAGAGAATTGTTTCTCAGTCATATAAGTTCCCAGCATGAGGGACTTTGTGTCAGCAGCCCCAGGAAATCAATACCCCCATTGTCACTGGGACTACAGCCAGTTAGACGCAGGGCCACCCCCCAATATGAGCCTCCTCCAGTCCTGGTAAAAGATCCTACTAAGTTGTTCCCATGGTCCCCTGTTTTTGATGACGTTGTTAACTGAGCCATTCTAACACAAATACGACCGAAAACAAAGGAAATTTAATCACCACCAGGAGGACCTATGAAATAAGAAGAGAGAGACTCAAGGGGCTTCCCTAGTGGTCACGTGGTTAAGAATCTGCCTGCCAAAGCAGGGAACACGGTTCAATCCCTGGTCCGGGAAGATCCCACATGCTGTGGAGGAACTAAGCCCACGTGCCACAACTACTTAGCCTATGCTCTAGAGTCCGGGGGCCGCAATGCTCAGCCCACGTGCCCTGGAGCCCTATGATCTGCAACAAGAGAAGCCACTGCAATGAGAAGCCTGCACCCCACAACAAAGAATAGCCTTCTCTCACCGCAGCTAGAGAAAAGCCCCCACAGCAACGAAGACCCAGAACAGCCAAAAATAATTTTTTTTAAAGAAAAGAAAGGCTCAAAACTGGCATGAAAATAGAAATAACTGTCCCCAAAGACGACTTACCCGTATTTTCCAACCAGGTACAGCAACTGGGATGCCTGACACTCTTGCGCTGGACTGGTCTCTCCAAGACCCAAGGCAGGTGTTCCTCTTCCCTGCTCCCTGCAGAGAAAAGATGAGGTCACCCAGCTGTCAGTGCTCAATTGCATAATTGCAATTATGCATGGGGGAGAAACTTCAGCCAAACCCATTTTATACTGAATGTTGGAAATTGGGGAGTTGAACTAGGAGAGCAAATAGCCAGCATGTCCTTGGCACTTCCAGAGACCCCAGGGCCTGAACCCCCTTCCATGGCCATCTTCGGCAAGCCACCGGCATCCTTATCGAGGTGTCTCCTCCCACAGAATCCCCCAGGCCTCATCTTTTATCCTCAACTCCCTCTGCCAAAGGGCCAGGACTTGGAGGAGGTGGTCTGAAAAGAAGACACATCCCAGACTGTGCCACTTGTGGCTCACAGGATCCCACCCTGAACACGTACTGTGTTTTCTTAACATGTGACACTGTGTGTTTCCTAAAAGGCAGACTGACTCTACTCATAGCACATGTGAGCCCCCACCTAACCACAGAAACCTGGCCAGATCTCTGGCCACCCACCTTCACAGTAAAGCACCCAGCCCCAGGATTGCTATTTCCCAGAGATAATGGCCCTCTGCCCTGACCCCGCAGCCCACCCACTGGGCCTCACCCCAGACCCTCACCAGCCCCTCTGCTGCCAGTCCGTCCCCTCCTCCTCTCTCCCCACAAACTGCCAGACCTCTCTACAGTGCAAATCAGACAAACTGTGTCTTTGCTTAGACACTTACCAGGGCTTCTCAACACCCTCAGGAGAGAATCAAGGCCACTTTTGTCTCTTAAGAAAGATACAAAGCCCCAAGCCCCAGGAAGTCCCTCCCCAAGTGCTTGGGACCTCCCCCAGGAAGCTGCGTGCATGGATGACTTACCCACCACATCCTATAACGGGTGCCAGGCATCAGCACAGGCCCTACATAGATGACACCCACTGAGCCACCCACCCCTTTGTCCTGCCTGTTCAAGAGAGCCACACTCGGGCAAAGGTGCCTAGGGCCGGCTGTCACCACGCACACACCGAGGTACCCTTGAGCTGCAGGGGGGCAGGGTGAGGGCGTGCCGCTCCCCGCTCCTCCATCACCAGGCCAGATTTCAGCTCGCTTTATAGACCCTCTCAGGGAGCTCTGTGGCCTTTCCTAGAATCTGACCTTGCTCCCAGCACCCTTGTCTGATGGTGTTTACCATCCTCAATTTTGAAAGACCTTGAATTCCCATATAAAATAATGGCTGCAAAAAAGCATCCTGGGAGGGGCATTTTATGTGACTCCACCCACTGACCCCCTTATCTCTGGGCATTTCCTGCCCTCGCTTCCCATCCACAGCTGTGTGCCCATCCCTGCCCACCTTTGGTCACGTTCTTCCCTCTGCAGCTCCTGCACCAACCCTTCTCTCTTTACTTGCCTATGCAGCCACCACCCGCTCACCCATTACATCTCAGCTTCAATCCCACCCTGCAGGTTGACTCTCAATTACCTGTTGATTTCTAGGCTCCAGCGAAGCCCTATGGGGAGATAGCTCTGGGTCCAGGTGATATTTGCATCCTCGGGACAGGGCAGAGCCCCATGAAAAACTCAAGAAAATGTTTGCGGAAAGGACCAAGGAGCCAACAAATGAAGCCCAGGCTCCCCATCAGTTACATCCTCCAGGTTTTCTGGGGCAGTTGCCATGGCTGCCAGGGGCCATCCTCCCAGGCCACTGCCAGCAGCCCACTCTGGGAGGTGGGCGCCATGAACAGCAATGCCAGATTATCGAAAACTATTTATTTTGTAAACTCAAATTAACAGGAAGCAATTTCATTAACAGATAGTACTGCTCGATGAGTTCGTTCCGATTCAGGGCTTATTTTTAAACTGTCCTTAAACACAATGTGTAGCAGGCTGAAGAGCGGAGTCTGATTTAATGGAAAGTGCATGACATTATGCCTCACCTGGGAACATCGAAACCCTGAAGCTTTTCTCTTGAACTGTGAGGGCCCTTCCAAGCCACAGAAATCTCCTCCAGTTTGAGGAAGGGAGTAGACAGGGGTATGCCTACATGAAACAGGGCTCTGGAGCCAATTCGAGAAGGGAACCCAGCCCAGCAAGTGCTTCTCCACTCTGGAGAAGCTCTCAGCACAGTCAGGAAAAAGGAAATCACAGACTTACCTACCCTGGGGGAAGCGAGCTGCACCGTGGAGAAAAGCTGAAGGCCAGTGGGTCCCAGAGAAGAGAAGCCCCACAAGCTAGAGACCGCAAGTCAGGGCAAATTGCTGAGGCCTCGGTCACGCCGGGACCCGTGTAAACTAGATACTGTGTCAGAGACATGTCACCCTCAAAGAAGTTCCAAACTTGATTTGGCATTTCCAAAAATAATGCTGCGTCTTCCTCTCCCTCTGCTCCCCACAACTCTACTTTCTCTTTCCACCTCCAGCCCACAACCACCTTCACCTTCCTGATTTGGTATGAAAGAAATCTGGAAAACAAGCGGCCAAGACAGAACTCCCAGAGGGTGGGCCATGGCAGGAGATAATCCTCTTAAATGGATGGGAGTGGAGGGGAAGAACAGGGACCCTCCTACACAAGGAAAGCTGTGTCTCTCATACCACTCAGAACGGGGTATCTACCGCAAGGGAAGGAGAGAACACGAAACTAGGTGTCTGGAGGCTCCCATTTCCCCCAGTCCTTCTGAAGCTGGTCATAATCCTCTGCAGCAAAGCCCAGGATTCAGAGAGGCACAATGCTGATTTCTGGGAGTCTCTATGCCCAGCTAGAGACCCTACCCTCTACAGAGGTCAGGAGCAACCCCCCCCCTCTTCTGGGGCTACCAATGGGGTCACACCAAGTCAACAGGAGAGGCTTAGGTCAAAAGGCGTGTTGGGGCCTCTGGCGCTCGGTAAGATGTACAGCCCAAGGGCAGGAAGCAACACTCCTTCCCCAGCCTGGCGGTGGAGGGGCAGTGGGCAGGAAGAGGGGCACTAGTGACCATACCCACTAGGAGGTCAGTGCCTGTAGGCTCCCTAGCCTGCCCATCAACAACGTTCCTCAGAAATCTGGGCTACTGGAAGGATTGTTGTTGTTCAGTTGCTCAGTCATGTTCGACTCTTTCTGACCCCATGGACTGCAGCACACCAGGCTTCCCTATCCTTCACCATCTCCCGGAATTTGCTCAGACTCATGTCCATTGAGTCGGTGATGCCAGCCAACTGGCGGGATAAGGGCAAGAAAGAAATTTCTTCCACAGCCCTGAAGCTGCTTATACCTGGGTCAGCTGCTCCTTGTGCTGCTGCTGCTGCTGCTAAGTCGCTTCAGTCGTGTCCGACTCTGTGTGACCCCATAGCCGGAAGCCCACCAGGCTCCCCCGTCCCCGGGATTCTCCAGGCAAGAACACTGGAATGGGTTGCCATTTCCTTCTCCAATGCATGAAAGTGAAAAGTGAAAGGGAAGTCGCTCAGGCGTGTCTGACTCCTAGTGACCCCACGGACTGCAGCCTACCAGGCTCCTCTGTCCATGGGATTCTCCAGGTAAGGGTACTGGAGTGGGGTGCCATTGCCCTCATAGGGCTTAAAAAGGAAAATTACATGCCTAGAGCTTGCAGTATCTTTATCTTTTTTTCTTGTCTAGAATGTCTTCCACATCCATCATTTCCTGTGATGAGCAGAACTGGTGTGACCACAACTTCACCAATGGAGAAACTAAGGCTTCTAGAGGTTAAGTTTTTCAAAGTCAAAATATGGTCCATTGTGAGCATCACCTGGGAGCTTGTTAGAACTGTAATCTCCCAAGACTTCCTACCAGATAAGTATCTGCCTTTTAGCAAGAGCACCAGCCTAGTGTGAGAAGCACTGGGCTGGGTGCTTAAGATCTGGGGTTTGTCCAATATTCTTTTATAACAAGCAATGCCACACTTTGAATGATAAGGACGTCTTACAAGCAAAACTTCATAAAAGTTCCCTGCCTTCTAGCCTGAGGCCTCTGTTAAACCACGTTTGTTTTGCTCTCAGCTATCCCAAAGGAGAGGAATTGTCTGCATTCTCCTCAACTCCAGGACTCCTAAGGCGCAAAGCTGCTAGTCTGACACCAGGCAAAGGAAGAGCGATGTCGCCCTCAAGTGGCCACTTCAACCCTGCCGCTCACATCACACCAAATCAGAACTGACTGGAGGAGGGGGATCGGATTGTCAGGAAGCCAGTGCTACTCCAGATAACGCAGTATGCAGCGTTATTGTTTTGGGGGAGGTAAAAGCCTCATATTCCAGGCACACACTTTTCCAGAAGATTGTTTGTTATTGTTCAGTCACTCAGTCATGTTCAACTCCCCTTGTGACACCATGGACAGCAGCACTACAGGCTTCCCTCAGTTCAGTCGCTTAGTCGTGTCTGCCTCTTTGCGACCCCATGGACTACAGCACACCAGGATTCCCTGTACATCACCAACTAGTGGAGCCTACTCATACTCATGTACATCCCATCAGTGATGCCATCCAACCATCTCATCCTCTGTTCTCCCCTTCTCCTCCTGCCCTCAATCATTCCCAGCATCAGGGTCTTTTCCAATGAGTCGGTTCTTCGCATCAGGTGGCCAAAGTATTGGAGTTTCAACTTCAGCATCAGTCCTTCCAATGAATATTCAGGACTGATTTCCTTTAGGATGGACTGGACAGATCTCCTTGCAGTCCAAGGGACTCTAAGAGTCTTCTCCAACACCACAGTTCAAAAGCATTAATTCTTTGGCACTCAGCTTTCTTTATAGTCCAACTCTCACATCCATTCATGACTACTGGAAAAACTATAGCTCTGACTAGATGGACCTGTGTTGGCAAAGTAATGTCTCTTCTTTTTAATATGCTGTCTAGGTTGGTTATAGTTTTCTTCCAAGGAGCAAGCGTCTTTTAATTTCATGGCTGCAGTCACCATCTGCAGTGATTTTGGAGCCCAAAAACTAAAGTCTGACACTGTTTCCACTGTTTCCCCATCTATTTGCCATGAAGTGATGGGACCGGATGCCATGATCTTAGTTTTCTGAATGCTGAGTTTTAAGCCAACTTTTCCACTCTCCTCTTTCACTTTCAAGGGGCTCTTTAATTCTTCGCTTTCTGCCATAAGGGTGGTGTCATCTGCATATCTGAGGTTATTGATATTTCTCTTGGCAATCTTGATTCCAACTTGTGCTTCATCCAGCCCAGCGTTTCTCATGTACTCTGCATGTAGTAAGTTAAATAAGCAGGGTGACAATATACAACCTTGATGTACTCCATTCACTATCTCCTGGAGTTTGTTCACATCCATGTCCATTGAGTCAATGACGCTATCTAACCATTGGATCTTCTGCTACCCCCTTCTCCTCCTGCCCTAAATCTTTCCCAGCATCAGGGTCTTTTCCAATGAGTTGGCTCTTCCCATCAGATGACCAAAGTATTGGAGTTTTAGCTTCAGCATCAATCCTTCTAGTAAATATTCAGGACTGTTTTCCTTTAGGATTAACTGGTTTGATCCTCCTGTGAGTCTTGTCCAGCCCCACAGTTTGAATGCATCAATTCTTCAGTGCTCAGCCATTCTTTATGGTCCAAATCTCACATCTGTACATGACTACTGGAAAAACCATAGTAGGGATTCCTGGCTCCGCCATCCACCTGCTCTGTGAGCTTTGCCTGCTTTGACCCTTTCCTCATCCACAAAGAGTTGAATGTTTTCAAATATAGTTCTCATGTTTTTATTCACTGAAAATATTTTACGTGTGGATTCAAGAATTCTGTGCTTCACGCTGGCTGCCCGGGACAGTGGTGAACAAGGCAGGATCCATCCTTCAGTTGGAAAATATAGATAAGGACAAGACACAGAGGAAAGGCCCCTCACCCAGCTTCATTTAGGACTGCATGTACGCTCTCAATTTTTAAGTTCTATCCCACACAACCCTCCTGGGCCTCACGGCAGTCTCATGTGAGTTCTAGAGGCCTGTCCACCAACATTGCTCAAAGACACACTATTATTTGGACCATCCTTTTTTGGAACATCTACTAAATTCAGCTCATCCTCAGAAATGCTTCACCAGGATTTACAATGCTTCGCTTAGACACTGAGACTGTTTTCCAAGTGTTTTCCGTTTTCTCTCCCCTAGGCATTTAGCCAAGTCTTGACTGAATAGTCTATTTTAAAATGCACATAGAAAAAACAATGTACGTGGTAAGGGCCTGCTTACTTGTGATACGAATTTTGATCCTCCGTGACCCAGGACTCCAAATCTTACAAGTTCACCTGACCTTTGAAGGATGTAAACACAGACCCAATCAATGGAAAAAGGGCCCCAAACACAGCTGTCTATATATTTTTTTCTGTGGGTTGTTTTTGAAACCAGCAAATCCCAGGTTAGAAGTATGTATTTCCCCTACTCTCCCTCCCTGCCCTTAACACCGTATCAAAACCAGAATGACAAGATCAGGATTAACCTGGCAGTTGCTTGTGTATATTGGACAGATCTGGAAAAGCATTCTGTATTTGGCTCACATCCTCTGAGGTCCTCCCTTCTCTGATCCACCAGAAACGCACTCCCTCCTTTATCCTCCTGGTGCTTCTACCCCAACATGGCCATTTTCCCATTTTGCCTCTAGCCTGCTACTTAAGAGTTCCTCTCCTTCTTTTCTACACTATGACACCTGCCCCAAATTGCAGTATCCAGCTCAGATGACCAGGGCAGTGAGGGTCATATCCCAGAGCTGCTCCAGCCAGAGGCAAGGGAGCACTACCCAGGGAAGGAATGCCAGTCTCCAGGTAACTGGTGGAAATTCTCCCCATTTGCACACAGGACAGTGGGCCTAGGATGCTGCCTAACTTTCTTCCTCCCCAAGTTGATCCCTTAACTAGGCTAAGTTTCCTGACCAAATCCTCCACCTGAGGGCTCACTGCATGTTCCTGAAGCAACCCCACAGCCGCTAACCCCACCAGCCACTGCCACCTCTCACTTCTCAAACTCCCTCCTCCCTAACTCCCTCAAGCACCACCTGAGGCATGGTCATTCCCCTCTGGCAGCTCCTTGTTTCCTTCAAAGCCCCCACTTCTTCCTGACACAGCCAAAAAACCATCCTTTACTCCCTAAGGCAGGAACACACCCTGACTTCCAAAGCTCCCTTCCACAACAGCTGTAGCTACAGGATCCCTGTTCCATGTTCTACAACTTCCTAACCTTATCCAGACTGCCAGGAGTATCTGCACTGACTCCTACAGACCAGGAGCTCCATCTGTCCATTGCGTCCTTTATTCCAGCTTTGAAACCCTGGAGCCATTCTTCTTAACATATACTTCTAGGGACCTTCTCTCATGGTCCAGTGGCTAGGACTCCACGCTCCCAAAGCAGATTTGATCCCTGGTCAGGGAACTAGATCCCACATGCCACAACTAAGAGTTCACATGCCTGCTACAACTGAAAAGATCCTGCATGCCACCACAAAGATCAAAGATCCCATGAGCCACAACTAAGACCTGGTGCAATCACATCAATACAAAAATAAAGCAAAGTAAAACAAAGTCTAAAAATAAATCAAATGCACTTCTAGTCTGCTTAACATTAGAAAACTCCAAAATGCTTATTACAGAAATCTTAGAAAACACAAGCAAAAATTTCCTAACAAAAAATCACTCCAATCCCACCTTGAGAAAAACCCATTTCATTCTGAAACATTTAGCCAGATTTTACTTTTATGCACACACATTCCATGTTCTCTCCAAATGAGAAATTGTGCATATTGTTTTATAACTGACAAATTTTACGTAACAAATGATCTGTTAAAGCCACTTAAACTGATTGAAATCAACCAAATATAGAGTGTATTACCAAAAGCCAGATCAATAATATGCCAATTGGTCCTTGAATCCTGGCCTGCGTGCCCTTGTCATTAACCCACAAAGACCGGCTACTCCCCCCCCTGCCCACCCCCCCCACCCCCGCTCCTAACAGCATGGTGTTTTTTTTAAATCACTTTCCATCTTCCCTTTTCCTCCAGCACCAAGACTTACCATTTACCCCTTCTTTTGGTTCACAACCCTAAAACACGGATTTTGAAAGTTCTACCTCCAACTTCCCCCAGGTCCCACTCACTCTGCACATATCACATTGAGCATCCCTAAAACAGTCACCCGCAGGCTAGAAGCCCAGTGCTCCACACCCGGACTCCAGTCTCTCGGCCCTAGCAAGCCCTACCACGCCTTTCACCTCTGACACTTCCCTTACAAAGCATCTCAGAGGTCACTGGTCTAAAGCCTGTGTGAATCCTCACCAACCCCATGGGAGCTGTGAAAGTTCTTCACATTAATCTGAAGCTGCCCCATTGCAAAACCTTGAACACCAGCCCTAGCTCTGCCTCCAACACCCTCTTCCCCAGTGACATAGAAGAATGCTGGTACCTCTCCCAGGTAAACAGGTCTGCTATACTCTCCACACAACTCCCAACATGCCTATAAAATGGCTACACTCTGGATAATCAGTAGCTGCCTGGCTGGGCCCAGGCTTCCCACTCACACCAGCAGGTTCCACTCTTCTCCCAGAGGCCCAGAGAAAAGCAACTTTACTCCAAACAATTCAAGGTGGCGAGTACCGGCTCTCGTGGTAGGCCTAGCACTGGGACTATTAAGTGGCAGAACTACAGGAAAGCCATGCTTTGTACACTTGCGGTCTCTTCTGATGGCTTCATCCCCTTTCAGCACTCACCACCACGCCACATAGACAATAACACACACAGGCGTGCGCACACTACTGCGACTATCATGGTAGCCACTGTTGAAAGCACATTCTGGGCCACGTCCTGTTCTCTGAAGGGGCAGGCATCAGTCCTAGCACTGGCCTTCGTGGGGCCATAACTCACCTTCTGCTATTGTAAAAACCCTCAAAATAAGGCCCAGTTACAGGAACAAGGTAAGGATTCCTAAACCAGAGAACTGGGCTGAGACTCAGCATGGAGAGTTGAGTATGGAAAGAGAACTACTTCCTGCCACCCAATGTGCTGAGCCTTGAATGTTCTTCAGAATGGAGATCACTGACAAAAGTTAACAACTTGGAATTTAGCTAACCTCCAGAGAAAATTTTTTATTGAAAACACAGACACACACACACAATTATGAAATTAAGAAAACCATTCCTTAAGCGTGTAAGACAGGTTTCTTTTTATTAAGTTTTCCTAAACTTGTCTCATGTTCACTGAATGTTTTTCTTTGTGTAAGAATGTAACCTGGAGCTTTAACAAACCAATTTAGACAATGCAACCTGGATAAATGTTTGTCTGCACACAAGTCATCAACTGTTACTCTCTGGTCTGGTCTCCATGTAAATTCAATTGGTCTGCAAGCCTGTCTAAACAGAGAGCAAGAAGACCACATCATCTTAATTCTAGTTTAAACCTCAAATTCAACCCCATCCCAAGTCCCACACCCTCCCCACACACAAAGAAAATTTTTAGAAGAAATGGCCATTAAGGACTGAGTCAAGTTGCATAAGCATTGGCTTAATCCTGCAGCCAGCACTGCAAAGTAGCTCCTGGCCTCACAGCAGGCCAGCTGAACTCTTGAAGCTGGACAGGTAGAGAATGGACAAAGGATGTTCTAAGAACAGGGCCAAGTCCTGGTGCTGTGAGGCTTCCATGCATGCTTACACACCAACATAAATACACTTCCACCTTCCTCCTCTAAGCAACGTTTCTGTACAGCACTTTAGAGCTTATAACAGTCTGAATTTTTTAGTGCAGAGATGGACAGAAACTCATTCTAAATATGCAAGGTATACTCTTATTTCTAACAACATAAGTCAAAAGTAACAGAGAAGCACTCTGTTATACAGATTAACAATTATTACAAAGGTCCAAAATGTAACCAACAAAGCTTGTAACAGTTTCTAGGGCAAGGACCGGCTCTGGGCTCTAATATACTACAGGTTTCCCTTCGAGTTCCCCAAATGCCTCACTCCTATCAACACCGCCCAAAGCACTGCCACAGGGAATGCTTTGGTGCTCCTGACGGTGACTGCAGAGCAAGAATGAGGCACTGCTGAAGTCAGGCACCACACTTTTTTAACACTAACTTCAGACTCATCCAGTACAATCCAGTGCATCTTAGTTTTTTGTACAGTCTGTCAGCCGTTTAACACATACACATTGGCAGATTCATGACAGATGTTAACGCTTAACACATAAGTGACTGTGAATGAGCCAAAAAAGAACTTAACTCTTGTCCTAAGACTTCACGCTATACCTCAAATTTACACAGAATATCTCTCACCTGAACAAGCAGGCCAGGATACAAATCTTTATACCATAATTAACAAGAATCAATCCCTCAGTTAAATTTACCATGCCTATATCCAACAATACATCTACCCAATTCTAACTTTCTGAAGAGAAAATTATTTAGACTTTGATGCTTGGGATATTAATGAACATACTTTCAGAAATATACATTCTCAGGAAGAACCTCCAGGTTTAAAATCCTCAGTTAACAACCTGCTCCAGGTGAAAGGGTCTATTTCCCCAAGAGCAACACACGGCATTTGTAATGGGAACCCCTTTTATCTGGGAAAGATGGGAAGATGGCAGGGGGCGGGGGGGGGGAGAGTCCCATGGGAGCGGAGTGACATGTGAAGCTCAGAGCACACCTTTGCTGTTCTACGTTAATCTATGCCATGCTCTAGCCCTCAGAAACAGAGGGAGATCCCTCCCCCATCCCCACACCAGGCGGGGAGCCTTTGTGGCAACCTCCACAGCAGAATTTTTAAGCACAATTAAGAGTTCCTGTCATTTATGTCATAACAAAAAGTTTGCTTGATAGCTAGGTATAGCCTGTGCTATAGCTCAACTTTCTAAAACAAACTTCTCTTTGTATAAGCATGATTAAACATAAAAGGAGTGAAGCATAAGCTCAGTAAGACTAACTGGGCTTCTAAATAGTACCGTTATGAAAAAGATACAATGCACTTCATTTCTGTATCTAACTATTTAGAAGTCAAAATGCTCCATACATTACTGATATCCCCTCCCCCTCAAGTCCCCTAAAAACTGACTAAGAAATCTCCAGTATTTAATTGCTCTAGTTGATATTTAGAACAAAGTTGACAACTTAAAGCTTTATAATAGTCTGTTTTAATATAAACAACTGTTGGAATCAATCAATGTCCATTTCAGGAAGCTTCTTGTCTGAATCCGAAGGCACAGCCGTGTCTGTACCCTGCTCAGCAGCCTGAGGGCCCGGGTTGTCTCCTTGTCCATCCACTGGTCCATTCTGCTCTGCATTTTTTTGCTCCTCTTTTGGAGGTTCCACTTTGGGTTTGGGCTTTGAAATTATAGGGCTGCAGATACTCGTCAGCTCCTAGAACAACAGGAGAGAAAACAGTGGTTTTTGTAATTTTACATAGAATACTAAAATCCAAGTCCACCCTCTCTTATCCTATCCCCAAGATGTAAGCAAAGATGGAGTAATGAAATTCTCTATTAATAATACCAATACTGACTAGAAAAAACTATTAAATCTTTAAAATCATGAATTACTTTAATTTTAGCTTCAATCTCTTTTGCCTTGACAACTGGATCCATGGTCAGACTCTGCTTGTTCTGCAGATTCAGCTTGTTATTCATCCACTCCATGGCCTCATTCATGCTTTTTTCCACCTTCAGCATGTCAGCAGCATCCAAATGATCATACTGGTCCTCCTATAACCAGAAGCCAACCAGACAAGCATCAAAGAATAATACTGTCCCTACTCAAATACTGCCTAATTCTTCAGCATCTTCCAAAAAGTTACAATCTTTCCGAAAATGAAGCCCATCTAGCCTCACAAGCTATACATTCAACTCCCTAAAAGTTCAATAAAGGAAAGTAACCTTAATTTTTAAAACAGAGAAAATGCATTTCAAGGTCAAAAGGAATACACAAGGTACAATTAAAAGGTTTCAGCAGTATAAACAACACATGCTTTACACAAAATCTTATAAATATAATTTTGCAAATAAATAAATATAATTTTACAATGCAAAAAAAGGCCATGTCATTAGATATGAGACTGGAGGTTTAGGCATCGAAGTTAAGAAACAAAATAAGTATGAATACAGTTTTTTTAAAGAATCCTTTCAGAAGTAAAATTTTAAAATTCATCTTTTTAGAAAGCTTAGTTTATTATATTTAAGTTTCTTACATGCAGATGACACCACCCTTATGGCAGAAAGTGAAGAAGAACCAAAGGGCCTCTTGATGAAAGTGAAAGAGGCGAGTGAAAAAGTTGGCTTAAAGCTCAAAACTCACAAAACTAAGATCATGGCATCCGGTCCCATCACTTCATGGCAAATAGATGGGGAAACAGTGGTTGACTTTATTTTGGGGGGCTCTAAAATAACTGCAGATGGTGACTGCAGCCATGAAATTAAAAGACATTTACTCCTTGGAAGAAAAGTTATGACCAACCTAGACAGCATATTAAAAAGCAAAGGCATTACTTGGCCAACAAAGGTCCATCTAGTCAAGGCTATGGTTTTTCTAGTAGTCATGTATGGATGTGAGAATTGGACTATAAAGAAAGCTGAGTGCCAAAGAATTGATGCTTTTGAACGGTGGTGCTGGAGAAGACTCTTGAGAGTTCCTTGGACTGCAAGGCGATCCAAGCAGTCCATCCTAAAGGAGATTAGTCCTGGGTGTTCACTGCAAGGACTGACGTTGAAGCTGAAACGCCAATACTTTGGCCACCTGATGCAAACTGCTGACTCATTTGAAAAGACCCTGATGCTGGAAAGATTGAGGGCAGGATGAGAAGGGGACGATGGAGGATGAGATGGTTGGATGGCATCACCAACTCAATGGACATGAGTTTGGGTAGGCTCTGGGAGCTGGTGATGGACAGGGAGGTCTGGCGTGCTACAGTTCATGGGGTCGCAAAGAGTTGGACACGACTGAGCAACTGAACTGAACTGAACACTGACAATACATCAAGAACCTAAAGTATAAAAGCAGAATTAACCAAACTATTAACCAAAGTCTGGGAGCAACCCAGACCACAGGCCAAATTCCAGCTCCCCCAAGAGTAACCTGGGTAAGGATTAAACCACCTATTTCATAAACGTACTGTGTAGACTTAATGGTATAATATATTTTGGAGTATCATATAGTACTCAAGAAAATGATACACACAAAGTTTATTGTTGAAACAGTCCTACAAACTAAATTATTTGTCTAATGTGTTCTAAGACCAGACTAGAGCAAGTTAAGTCACTAATGAAACATTTCATAACAAGAAAAGGAAACTGAGTAATACTGCTCAATTACTGAGTCTCCTTACTAAAGAGAAGCAGCAAATCCCAGTTCTTAATAAGGTTAAATAAAATATTATACGTCATTAACATCCAAAAAGAAAACAATGTTATTAAATAACAGAAAAAACTGCTACGAAAATGTCTCAGAACTCTACCAAAACATTAGTAGGGAAGAGGGAAAAAAAAGAAAAGATACCTTGTTTTTGAAAGAGCTGATTACTTTCATATATTGTTGGATTTGTTTCCCTAGTTCGTCAAATAATTTTGGTCTTTCTTCAGATTCCTGGAATCGCATCTTAATAGGCTGACCTAGATTCTTATCAGAAGAGAGAATATACAAATTCTTCACAGGGGAGTTTAAACTAACAAAAGCAGTATTTTTCTACTAAGATTGACTATGAATTAAAATTCATTTAATCTCTGTGTTCTATATATAAGAAGTTGAATATTTTTCCCCAGACCGTTGAAACAGTATCCTCAGGCTTCATTAGAATATATCAATTCTGTTCCATGTGGAGCCACTTCAACTTGTCACCTGAACCCTAGTTCTCAAAATACATTGGGGAGACAACCAAAAATGAGATGCCTCCTGACAGTGATATAAAACACTGTACAGGAAGTACACTTGCCAAAAATATTTACATCTGTATCTTACAAAGCTTCCAGCTCTAACCATAAATTTACCAATAAGATAAAACACCACAGGGGTGAAAAGGAGTAAAATATAGACTGGGAATAAATTCTCCAGGACAAATGATTCAGTTTTTTCATCAACTAAGTAAAGAAAGAGAAACTGATGGAAGGAGAACTACGGATACAGATTTAAGAGATATATCAACACAATGTATGGGCCCTATTTGGATCCTGAGTCAAAGAAGCTAAAAATAATTTATGAAACAACTGGAACCTCAAAACTGGCTGAACACATGGTGATATTAATAGCAATGTTAAGGAATTTTTATACATGTGATAATGGTACAGCATAAGGTTATATTTTCTTTTAAATACACATTGATATATTCTGGGGTTAAATATAACCTAAGAGACTTGCTTAAAAATAACTGGAAGTGGAAAGGAGCAGAAATGGACCAAAACTGGATATAAGCTGACAATAGCTGAAGCTATTATTCTGTCTCTTTCCATGTGTTAAACAGGTCCCATTAAAAAAAAAGTAAATAAAAAAACTCAATGAGCAGGATCTCACTGGAGACTCTTAACATTCTTGCCAGAATGACAGGAAACTGCATGTGCTTACTGTCCCTGAGCAATTTCATTCCAAAGGTTAGTCAACAATGGAAAATAGTTTAGCAAGAAACTAAGTAACCAGAAAAATGGAAAAAGTTCTTGTGTACTTGCATCTTTTTCCAAACAAGAGGCCTCAACTTTTTAAATAATTCTTCGGACTTTTAACTCTGAAGTGTAACTCACTTCTTTACATACAAAACCAGTCACTTCTGCTCTATTGAGAATCGAAGCTGTATATACACAGCCCTGCTCCAACTGCACTGCCACTGCCTGTTAGAGGACAGGAATACAGCCTGTTAGTCTGTCAGGTTCTTGACGTTAAGAACACACTCAAGCTCCAATTCAGTCAAACATTTTATGTCTGAACTCAATTTTCAGAAAAATTGTTTTGTTATCATCAACTTAAAAAAAAAACAGTGAAACTAAGTGATAAAAAGTACAGCTTTTCAATCACTTTCAACCTGTCTTCATTTAACATGAAAATTACAATTTTGAGGTATTCTCCATGCAAAGTACAACATTTCGCTTTCAAGAATCACTTACTTTTAATTCAGCCAATTTATCCACGTAAACTTGCTTTGGCTGGTCTTCTCCATCCTCATACAACCAATTTTCAGTATCTTCTAGTTTCAAGGTAAAATTGTTACGGTCCTAAAGATGAAGGAAACAATGCAATTAAGTCAATCAAAAATTAGTTGATTCAGGAATAAAGAAAGTCACAATGATACATCTGGATTTTCTTTAAAACATGAGGTAGTTGGGAGATGGGGATATAGGAATCAGGACTGACACAATCTTATTTTGCTTTATAGGTACAAGGGGGCTTATTACATTATTTTCTCCACTGTAGGAGACATTTGGATATGTTTGAAAATTTCAGAATTAAAAAGTACATTTAAAAATAAGTGAGTTAACAGTAAATAACACTGTATTGAAAGCTACTAAGAGAATAAATCTTAAAAGTTCTCATCACAAGAAAAAAATCAAGTATGTGTAGTGATAGATGTTTAGACTTCTGATGGTAATCATTTCACAACGTATATAAACGTCTAATCGTTATGCTGCACATCTGAAACAACTAAAATGATATGTCAATTATACCTAAATCTTTTTCTAACAAGTGAGTTAAAATAAGCATCAGGAGAAAAGTGAGCTTTTTTTTTTTTTAAAGAAAAATCCTAGGTAAATTATAGCATGCAAGTGTATCAAAAAGTGACACACCAAAAAAAAGTGATGCACAAAGACTAACCTTTAGGAAACACTCCACCAATACTACATAAAAAAAAACAATATAAAACTGCCCCCCCAAAAAAATATTTTTAATCATTTTACTGTATACCTACAGATGCAAACATCACTTGTAAGTACATTTAAGGATCCTCCCAGAAGACACAAAATGAGCAGACACACGGCGGCACATACTTACATCTTCACTCACAAACTTCTCATATTCACCACTCAGCTTGTCTCTCATTTCGTACACATATTCTTCTACTGCATTCTTAGCATCATTCCTCTCTTTCTCTAGTTTATCCTGCATGATCATCTTACCCTGTGAACAGTAGTCAGACATTCAAAAAACTGAGACAATTTCCTCTTAACCATTAAGTAATATAGTAATAAAAGTTAAGAGAAGCCTTCTTTCCAAAATCCTTTTAGTTCTGCAAATCATCCGAGAAAAGAGCTGGAAGCATCAGTCCTCAGTAAATTATGATGATCAAGTAAGAGTTTCATGGGTATGCTTAGGAAAAAAAGAGCAACAGAAGAAATAGCAAGATGTGGAAACTCAAAAGTAAAAATAAGGAAAATGCTAAGACAAGAACTAAAACAAACTATTAGCTCACTGTCACAAGGTGGGTATAACCTGCTTGTATTACATACCCAGGAAAAATAAAAATTATTCATATAGTATAGATGCTAAAGGTTCTATAAAACTATTCTAAGACCCAATGTACCTATCATAAGAAACCTCAAAGACAACAATTAACTGAATAATTGTGCCCCAAGGTCCCAAACACTGCATCACTCACCATAACCAGAGTTACATACTGACTGGTAACAGGGAAAGAAACTAATAAACAGAACATTAAGGCTACTCTTGAGTTCTCCCACTGATCGACTTCCCTGACCCTGGCCTCAAACATCCCAATCTCTAGTGAACAACCAACTCACACACCCCAAAACATGAATGATACCTCCCCGAAATGTTAAAAGATTTTGTAAGAGAGTTTTTAGCAACAGACGTATCAGCATAAAACAATTTTGATGATGTATCTTGGGATCTATTAAACTTGTCCTCCAATACCCCAAAACGTTCAATTGTTCCCAAGCCCCACACAATGCATAAAGGTCACCAGACACAACATTTGAACACTATGGTCACATTACTGTTCTAGCTTATTGCTCTAGCAGACTTAAAATAACCACCTCATTTTCAATGTATAAGTTGAGCATCTCTCTGTCTATCTGCCATAAGAGCTGATTCTCAATTGGCAGGTCCACAGTACTGGTCTTCACTTTTGCCTTCTTGGCCTGAGGTGGTTGGTCCATCTTTTTGTCTTTTGATCCAGCTTGAGAGGTCTAAAATAAGAGAAATCATTAAGTACACACATACAGACTCCAGCTTCCAAATAGGTCATGTTTCAAAGGTTGGTTTTGCTTTTTTACTAACTTAAGTTTGTTTTCTTGTAATATCTGCAAAGTCAGAAATATATGAATAGTCAAATCCATAGAGATAAAAAGTAATGGTGGTTCCCAGAGGATGGGGGAAGAACGAATAGAAGAAATGAATTTTGGTTAGACAGATGAAAGAAGTTTTGGAAACTGATTGTATCACAGTGTGATTATACTTAATACTACTGATTTGTACACACATATACACTTATATACATACATACACACACCCACAAAAACAAACTCCCATAACCCCACCATCAACATACCATTACAATTAAATATTCTCTAATTGTCTTCCACTCTTATCTAAACATACAAACGTGCATAGGAAATTAGTAGGGAGAGGGTAATGAAATTTTTAAGGATCAGAAATACAGCAATAAGATGACTTCCAGAGTATCTATACCTATTTCAATTCTCACAAGGAGTAAGAAAGCCCATTTCGCTGTACCCTGGCCACAAAGAGGAATTCATTTGCTGTGATCTATTATTTTCATTGGGGCAATAACCTTTTCTTATACATTTATAAGGCATATTTACTCCTCCAAATTGCCTAGTCATATTTCATTCACCATTCTCTTGGGATCTTTGTGATTTTTTTACCCCCAGTGATTGACTCTTCTAGATTTTTTCTAATCTTTTATTAGTCTATGCAAGCTTTTATTTTTTAACCCATCCATCTTTCCCTTTGTGATTCCTTTCACTGCTTTCATGCTTTCAAAGCTCCTGCTGATTCACAGATTAGAAAAATATTCATTCCAGCTTTTTTTTTCAATATTTATTTCTTTTTGGCTGAGCTGGGCCTTCATGGCTGCTACACACAGCCTGTCTCTAGTTGTGGTGCAAGGGCTTCTCATTGAGGTGCTCCTCTTATTACAGAGCAGCAAGCTCAGCAGTTGTGGTGCACAGGCTTCTGTGTGATCTGTGGCATATGGAATCCTCTTGGACCAGGGGTCAAACCCATGTCTGCACTGGCAGATTTTTAGCCACTGGACCATCAGGGAAGTCCCATTCCAGCTGTTTTTAATTCTTCATCTGTAACTTTCAAATAATCTGGAATATAATGTTCTCTATGACATGAGGCAAGATTTCAAAGTCATTTCCCCACCTCCTGTCCAAATCTTACGTCAGAGCTGAAATTTATGTTATCATTTGTATTTTATTTCCTTTAAAAACAATACTATAAAAGGTGTCAGTTCCCAAGCCACCTCACAAAAGGAACCTAAATAACTCCATGAAACTTCCCACACCTCTAAGGCCTGATGGGGGGAGGAGGAAAGGTCAGGCCCACCTCATTCCTTTCTCCTCCCCCACCTTCAAGAACAAAGTAAAATAGGTATTTCTCTCCCCCACTGCTGCCCCCAACCCAGGCAACAACAGGTCTTCACCTCCGAAAAGGCCTACAAGACACTAAACATCTGTGAGCATGATTTCCTCTGTCCATTATTTTCTCTTTTTACAATTATTTGCAAAGTTAAATTAATTAAAGTTTGTTAACCGACATGAAAATGGGTACCAGACTTGAGCTTCCTAAAGGCTCTGCCAAACTTTTTTAAATGCCACAATCAGAAATACCTTAGGAGGTGAGATTATACCCTTCAATGTCATAAATAATTTGTAAGAAAAGCTGTTTTCAATGCTGATGCCAAAATTTAAACATGAAAACTGAAAAGTTAAAGAACAGGTTGTAATGCACCCAAAAATGTTACACATTCATTTCAATATTATTTACAAACTGTATGTCAATATATTATTATTTAGAACAGTATTTCAAGGTAAAGATAAGTTTCAGAAGAGTTGACAAAATTCAAAAAAATCATGTTTCACTATTAGCAAAGAGTAAGTTATGGGTAAGATGACTATTAGTAACAGCAATTCAGAAACCAGCATGAACCAATCACTAGTCAAACTAGGACTTCTGAGTGCTTTCTTCCTACATGCCATCCAGACTAAAGTTCAAAGACCATCTTGCCAAACACAATTTCCAAACACACTACAAAATCTTGCTTTAAGACTTCAAATATACTGGCAGAGAGGGGATTAGCAGCATAGTCTCATGAGTGGGACTGATGGGTGCTGCACAACCTTAGCCAAGTTTACAAGGTCTTTTATTTCCCATGGACTTCCCGAGGACCCCAAGGCTCACTGCTAACAGATTCACACTGCTTGAGACAGACATTTCAACAATAATACAGTCCTGTAATCTCAAGCAAATGATTTGAAATTTTCTCCTTTCGATTTCTTTTGTATTAGGCTACGTATCAAAAGATTGGGCCATTATAAATTACCTGGAAAACTACAATAGTAAATAGTAAGACTCTGAAACTACACTGACATGACAGAGCTACAAGATCTGCAGAAATCTAGTTTTATCACGGTGGGAAATAAAGTCCACCACATAGCTCTCAATTTCACCCCACTGCACTGAGAGCTTTTGGTCTGAAAGGAACTTAAAAGCTTCAAGGCCTAAGCGAATTTATATTATGTTAAACACTTCAATTTTCAATATTAAAATACTGATTGGTAAGGCCTTGCCCAAGGATTTTCCAGTTGAATATTTATTTAAAAAAAGAAAATCACAATATTCAGACCATTCTTAAATGGGACAATCGGTCTCATGTAAAACTGGTGTAAATCAAAAGAGCATCTCAGAATTTGAGGCAGAGGGACGTAAAGCTTCAAATTTAGAGATCAGTTTTCTGGCTTCTTGGAAACTAAAGCAGAAAGTTGTTACTTTTTTTATGAAAGGCTTTTAAGTATTGTGGAGTTGATATTATTGAGTTTTATCTCTATGCAAGGCAGAACTGAAGACCTCTGTATTCTCTCTCTTCCTGATACACAGTGTTATAAACAGCTCTTTAGGGGAATGTTACATTGATCTCTTAAATTATAAAGACTACAACATGTCAAAATTATGAGAACTGATATAACTTTGCCTTTAAGAGTACTAGAGTGGAACTTGTCATACATTATTTAAGGAAGACTTGGAGTGTTTCATTAATGTTTACAATTTTAATATTTCTAAAGGCTGTTAAGGCAGCCTGAATATGATAAGGCAGCAACCTGATATGTGCTGAAAGCCAAACTTTTAGATTAGGGGGATTTTTTAAACAAAAAACTATTCTAAATAAATTCTATTTCAACACCAAAAAAAAAAAGGACTGTTCAAAGAAATGAAGATTTCTAATCCCCTTCTGAGATATAATATGTCAGGTCAAAACCATGTATGTAAAAAGACAGCAAATCACACTGTAAAATACAATTTATACCTCCATTTCTTCAGACTCCACCCTATTTTCTGCTGGTGTCTGCTGCTGTTGCTCTTCAACATGTGGCTCCTCCTGGTCCACTTGCATCTTCTGAAAAACAGGTCACATCGAATTCTGAAACTAGGAAAATACTAGCGAAAGACTAAAGCAACTTTCACGACACAGTGGCAAAATCACAGGATATGGAATTCCTGATAATTACCAGCAATCAGACAAACCAGACTCTAATTCCAGCTATGACATATATGTTATACTTAGAACACAGAAGTTTTCCTCTCTGGATCTCAGTTACTACATCTGTGCAACGGAGATAACATTTGCCTGCCCTTATATAAACAAGAGTGGTTACAGAACTCCATTATAAAGCCACAGCAGTACTCAGAAGTACATAGTGCGGCAATATTTAACACAATAAAATCTGAAGAGAACATGAGTTTCTCCTTGCTTCCTCATGAACACATTTCTCTCCTTACAGTAGTTTTTAAAATCAGACATTTCATCCTCAAAAGTACAACCACTGTATGCATTAGGGAAGTGGACACCTTGAAAATTCTGTTAGAAGTGCTTAAAAGAACAAAGCCTGCCAATAATAAAGATGTCTGTAGAGACCTTGAATCACACTAGCTTTCAATGCCTACGGCGTATTATAATAGCCTCAGAGGTTTTTAAAACCAACACCTACCTGGGCTGTAGCCCAGACCAACTTTAACAAAATCTGTGGGGATGAGACCTGAACATCAGTTCATGCAGTTTTATAAAGCCTTGATTTTTACACACAGTAAGGACAAGGCCCAGTGCATGACTTCAACAGATGAGTGTGAATTCTATGCTACCTATGGAAATAATCAACTGAAACCAGCATTCTCCAGTAATCACAAAAGAATCAAGAATAACTCAAATTAACAAGCGCATGGTCTAAAGGAGGAAGCCAACTATGTCCCATTTCTATACAAATTCCATATAAGACTTCGTGCTAGTTCACACATGATGGGCTATGCATGCAAACCTACTCTCAGCAGCTCTGTCACCCTATTTGCTAGAATTTCTAGACAAGTGTCACCTCTGAGCCATTATAAATGGCCTAAAATGGTATAAAATTATCTAGATTACCTCTTCCTCCTTTGCATTCTGATCTGTTTCCATCGGTTCCTCATTTTCCTCAAACTTGTGCACTTCCACTAGAGAGGCACTGGACACACTGAAAATGCCATGGACATTCACTCGAACCTTGACTTTCACTTTTGAACTGGAGCCATCAGACTGAGGAGTGACTTTCTGAACTGAGAACTGAGCTAAGGACGTATGAAACACAAAAGAGAACACGTAACCTAAGAGGATGAATTCAAACACAAATATATGCCCATACTGCCAGGTTATGTCCATTTCTCAGTGAAAGGTCAGCAGCACGATACTTCAAATAAGCAAACTGGGCACTCTTAGAATCTTAATACATCATCAGATTTCTCCTTCTTCTTTCACATATAACCAAACTTTTAATCATCTTCTCCCAATTAAGAACTCAAGTATCTCCTAACTCTTCAAACATGTCCTTCCCTCCAGTCCCTTATCCCAATTCATCTTTATATGCTGCTGCTGCTGCTGCTAAGTCGCTTCAGAGTAAATTCCTAGAACAGATTGGTCACATTTTCATCTACTGAAAACCCCAAAGATTCCATATTGTCACTTATTAAGAAACTGCCATTTCTAGATTCAGTTACTATACTAGCGTTTTGCTCATGTTTTTAATGTCATAAAACTCTGTAAACTATTAATTATCATGTTTATTTCTGTTTTACAAGTGAGGAAAACGCAGTAGGTTAACTTTCTAAGCTTCTAAGTGCCATTCAGGATGTTCCTAATACTTTACGCATGTATAGTTCTGTAATTATCATTAACTCTAGATTCTCTCTCCTCAACTGTTATTATTTCCAGATACTAAGTTTCTCATAGTCAATAAACAATGAAGACAACATGGTTCCATAGCCTATGACTGATTATCACAATCTGCTAATAATTTTTCTGTGTACACCTAACTCTATGTTAGGGTCAGAATTGAATACTTTCAGTAACCAGCATCACAGTATGCACAAAGTATAACAATAAATAATGTGCATTAACCAAGAACTACAGCCCAGGGAATTCCTTGGTGGTCCAATGGTCAGGACTCCATCATGCTTTCACTGCCAAGGGCACAGGTTTGATTCCTGGTCAGGGAACTAGGAACTCATAAGCCACATGGTGCAGCCAAAAAATTTTTTAACTGATTAAAATTAATTTTAAAAATCTTATTAAAAAAAAAGAACTTCGGTCCACAGGAGGAGATCCAATTAAATAATGACCATCCTGCTGGTTCTGAACCTGATAATAAAACTGAAAGGTTTTTTTGTACATGTGATTTAAAGTATTCAAATTTCAGTATATTATATTCACTTTGCTATTCCCATTCTGAAAGGTTTTTTTGTGCATGTGATTTAAAATACTCACATTTCCGTATACGATACTTGCTTTGCTATTCCCATTCTCCCAAGTACACAATTTTCTTAATTCCCAACTCTTTACTTACCTATAGCAGGATCTGGATAAGGCAAATCTTGAGGAGAGCTATAATAAGCCTCAAGAGTGAAAGGTTCCTTTCTATAAAATGTGAGTACTTTAGAGAAAGGAGCAGCATGATTTTTTGAAAAGACTTCACAGTCACTGAATGGAGGAAAAAAGACAAACACAAATTTAAGACATTTCTAACACTTTTACCCAGGTATTCTAGTTTTGTAATTATTGTACAACTCTAGTTACTCTTCTCAACTGGCATCATTTCTAGTTCATAAGAGTTTCCAAGAAAAACAAAAAATGTAAGTGTGTTTATGTACAGTATCAGTTTTAAACACACACACACACACTTCGACATATGAAAGTAAAAGTTAAAGTGAAGTCGTGTCCGACTCTTCGCGACCCTGGGGACTGCAGCCTGTCAGGCTCCTCCGCCCATGGGATTCTCCAGGAAAGAACACTGGAGTGGGTTGCCATTTCCTTCTCCAGGGGATCTTCCCAACCCAGGGATCAAGCACAGGTCTCCTGCACTGCAGGCAGACTCTTTACCGTCTGAGCCACCAGGGCACATAAAAGGCACCAATTATTTCAGCAGGATCAAATAAACAAAATTAATAAGGACACAAACTTATTCTGATGAGTAAAGTAAATAATCACTTTGCTTCATGCACTATAACATAAGAGATTTGTGTAAGCTGAAACAGAGTATTTACCAAGACTTAACTTGTTAAGTACAAAAATCATTTAAAAAATTACCTTGACCCTTCTTCAGCTGGAGAATTCCATCTCAGAGATATTGAATATGGCACTACATCAGTGATAGAAAATTCTCTGACTTTGAAAGCAGGCGATAAGATTGCACACTAGAATAAGAATTTTTAAAAACTCCATTTGTCAAATAGGCTTATGAACTATGTAAGACCTATAAGAAAAATGACTTCAGAAGAGCATCTACTTACATTAATAATTTAGCAGTATCTAAATAAGTGGTGACGACTCTTTGTGACCCCATAGACTGTAGCCTACCAGGCCCCTCTGTCCATGGGAATTTCCAGGCACGAGTACTGGAGTGGCTTGCCATTTCCTTCTCCAGGGGATCTTCCCAACCCAGGGCTTAGACCCAGGTCTCCCACATTCCAGACAGACGCTTTACCATCTGAGCCACCAGGGAAGTCCAAATAAGCGGTGAAGTCACTCAGTCGTGTTCGACTCTTTGTTATCCCGTGGACTGTAGCCCACCAAGCTCCTCCATCCATGGGATTCTCCAGGCAAGAATTCTGGAGTAGATTGCCATTTCCTTCTCCAAGGGATCTTCCCAACCCAGGGATCGAACCCAGGTCTCCCGCACTGCAAGCAGACACTAACCTCTGAGCTACCAGGGAATGTTAACACAGACACACTGAAATCATACTCACAGAAAACTAGTCAATCTCATCACACTAGGACCACAGCCTTGTCTAACTCAATGAAACTAAGCCATGCCCGAGGGGCCACTTAAGACAGGCGGGTCATGGTGGAGAGGTCTGACACAACGTGGTCCACTGGAAAAGGGAATGGCAAACCACTTCAGTATTCTTGCCTTGAGAACCCCATGAACAGTATGAAAAGGCAAAAAGATAGAACACTGAATGATGAACTAACTCCTCAGGTCGGTAGGTGCCCAATATGCTACTGGAGATCAGTGGTGAAATAACTCTAGAAAGAATGAAGAGATGGAGCCAAAGCAAAAACAATACCCAGTTGTGGATGTGACTGGTGACAGAAGCAAGATCCGATGCTGTAAAGAGCAATATTGCATAGGAACCTGGAATGTCAGGTCCATGAATCAAAGCAAATTGGAAGTGGTCAAACAGGAGATGGCAAGAGTGAACGTTGACATTCTAGGAATCAGCGAACTAAAATAGACTGGAATAGGTGAATTTAACTCAGATGATCATTGTATCTACTACTGCGGGCAGGAATCCCTCACAAGAAATGGAGTAGCCATCATGGTCAACAAAAGAGTTCGAAATGCAGTACTTGGATGCAACCTCAAAAACGACAGAATGATCTCTGTTCGTTTCCAGGGCAAACCATTCAATATCACAGTAATCCAAGCCTATGCCCCAACCAGTAACACTGAAGAAGCTGAAGTTGAATGGTTCTATGAAGACCTACAAGACCTTTTAGAACTAACACCCAAAAAAGATGTCCTTTTCATTATAAGGGACTGGAATGCAAAAGTAGGAAGTCAAGAAACATCTGGAGTAACAGGCAAATTTGGCCTTGGGATACAGAACGAAGCAGGGCAAAGGCTAATAGAGTTTTGCCAAGAAAATGCACTGGTCATAGCAAACACCCTCTTCCAACAACACAAGAGAAGACTCTACACATGGACATCACCAGATGGTCAACACTGAAATCAGATTGATTATATTCTTTGCAGCCAAAGATGGAGAAGCTCTATACAGTCAACAAAAACAAGACCAGGAGCTCACTGTGGCTCAGATCATGAACTCCTTATTGCTAAATTCAGACTGAAATTGAAGAAAGTAGGGAAAACCACTAGACCATATTCAGGTATGACCTAAATCAAATCCCTTATGATTATACAGTGGAAGTGAGAAACAGATTTAAGGGACTAGATCTGATAGATAGGCTGCCTGATGAACTATGGACTGAGGTTCGTGACACTGTACAGGAGACAGGGATCAAGACCATCCCCATGGAAAAGAAATGCAAAAAAGCAAAATGGCTGTATGGGGAGGCCTTACAAATAGCTGTGAAAAGAAAAGAAGCGAAAAGCAAAGGAGAAAAGGAAAGATAAAAGCATCTGAATGCAGAGTTCCAAAGAATAGCAAGGAGAGATAAGAAAGCCTTCCTCAGCGATCAATGCAAAGACAGAGGAAAACAACATATTGGGAAAGACTAGAGATGGGTCCCTGAGGGTCGGACACGACTGAGCGACTTCACTTTCACTTTTCACTTTCATGCATTGGAGAAGGAAATGGCAACCCACTCCAGTGTTCTTGCCTGGAGAATCCCAGGGACGGGGGAGCCTGGTGGGCTGCCATCTATGGGGTCGCACAGAGTCAGACACGACTGAAGTGACTTAGCAGTAGAGATCTCTTCAAGAAAATTAGAGATACCAAGGGAACATTTCATGCAAAGATGGGCTCGATAAAGGACAGAAATGGTATGGACCTAACAGAAGCAGAAGATATTAAGAAGAGGTGGCAAGAATACACAGAAGAACTGTACAAAAAAGATCTTCACAACCCAGAAAATCACGATGGTGTGATCACTCACCTAGAGCCAGACATCCTGGAATGTGAAGTCAAGTGGGCCTTGGAAAGCATCACTACAAACAAAGCTAGTGGAGGTGATGAATTCCAGTTGAGCTATTTCAAATCCTGAAAGATGAGGCTGTGAAAGTGCTGCACTCAATATGCCAGCACATTTGGAAAACTCAGCAGTGGCCACCGGACTGGAAAAGGTCCGTTTTCATTCCAATCCCAAAGAAAGGAAATGCCAAAGAATGCTCAAACTACCACACAATTGCACTCATCTCACACGCTAGTAAAGTAATGCTCAAAATTCTCCAAGCCAGGCTTCAGCAATATGTGAACCGTGAACTTCCAGATGTTCAAACTGGTTTTAGAAAAGGCAGAGGAACCAGAGATCTAATTGCCAACATCAGCTAGATCATGGAAAAAGCAAGCGAGTTCCAGAAAAACATCTATTTCTGCTTTATTGACTATGCCAAAGCCTTTGACTGTGTGGATCACAATAAACTGTGGAAAATTCTGAAAGAGATGGGAATACCAGACCACCCAACCTGCCTCTTGAGAAATCTGTATGCAGGTCAGGAAGCAACAGTTAGAACTGGACATGGAACAACAGACTGGTTCCAAATAGGAAAAGGAGTACGTCAAGGCTGTATATTGTCACCCTGCTTATTGAACTTATTTGCAGAGTACATCATGAGAAACGCTGGGCTGGAAGAAGCACAAGATGGCATCAAGATTGCTGGGAGAAATATCAATAACCTCAGATATGCAGATGACACCACCCTTATGGCAGAAAGTGAAGAGGAACTCAAAAGCCTCTTGATGAAGGTGAAAGAAGAGAGTGAAAAAGTTGGCTTAAAACTAAACATTCAGAAAACGAAGATCATGGCATCTGGTCCCATCACTTCATGGGAAATAGATGGGCAAACAGTGGAAACAGTGTCAGACTTTATTTTTGGGGGCGCCAAAATCACTGCAGATGATGACTGCAGCCATGAAATTAAAAGACACTTACTCCTTGGAAGGAAAGTTATGACCAACCTAGATAGCATATTCAAAAGCAGAGACATTACTTTGCCAACAAAGGTCCGTCTAGTCAAGGCTATGGTTTTTCCAGTGGTCATGTATGGATGTGAGAGTTGGACTGTGAAGAAGGCTGAGCGCCGAAGAATTGATGCTTTTGAACTGTGGTGTTGGAGAAGACTCTTGAGAGTCCCTTGGACTGCAAGGAGATCCAACCAGTCCATTCTGATTTCTTTGGAAGGAATGATGCTAAAGCTGAAACTCCAGTAGTTTGGCCACCTCATGAGAAGAGATGACTCACTGGAAAAGACTCTGATGCTGGGAGGGATTGGGAGCAGGAGGAGAAGGGGATGACAGAGGACGAGATGTCTGGATGGCATCACTGACTCGATGGACGTGAGTCTGAGTGAACTCTGGGAGTTGGTGATGGACAGGGAGGCCTGGCATGCTGCGATTCATGGGGTCACAAAGAGTCGGACACGACTGAGCGACTGAACTGAAATAAGTGGTTTTATAAGTGTCTGTCATTTGTCAAATCACCCATTAATCTAGCTATTCCTTATTATTTTTCCATTAATCTCAACCTTTATTTAACTGAGGTATAACACTACTTCATGTAACAAATATGCCAAATTCATGTAGTATTTCAGGCCTACTTATGTTTCTAGTAAATTCTTTCATCTTATTACATGTTATATAGTACAAATAATTCCATTTATGAAGGCCACCTCTAGTATCAATTTTAAAACAAATGTTTCAGAATCTTACATCTAAAATCAGGAGCTAGTCTCAGACTAGCTGGATACATTAGCCACTGCTGGACTGCTACAACAACCTGTCAGTGGCTGCCTGTGAAAGAAAGCAAGCTCACCTGCAATGCACAGCCTCGAGTAACAGCTTCATCAGCATTTAGTGTTGTACTGATTTCTTTACCAAAAAATTTGCTGATCTTCTCTTTCACTGCAGGGATTCGTGTTGCACCACCAACTATCTCCACTGCATAAATATCTTCTTTCTTTAACTCTATTTAAAAACAATTAGAATAGACATTTAGATTAAAAGAATCTTTCAATTCGTGTTTTACAATGAAACAAAAGAGCAATATAACATCTTATCACAACAAAATAATTCACAAATATTTAAGAAAACCCACCACCACTCTTCATCCCCTCCACAGTAACATACACACACACACATAAAAGTGTGTGTCATTTGGAAGCAGGTAGTTGTATTTTAATGCTCAAAACAATGAGGGCAGGGTGGCACAGCAGTACTGAGATTTAAGAGGTGAGGGTGAGGAATATCTAAAGTCCTATATACTGCAGAAGTCCTGCAATCTCAGAAAGACTCACACCAAGTGTTAAAACACCAATAGTTAAGCTAGTCATAAAGAAAATAAAAGGCTGACACAAAGTGGTAAGGAAGTTCTGTCTGACCCAGCCTGACAGGCCTGTGTGGACTAAGACTAAGTAGACTTCAGGATACAGTCTGAGAGTATCAGTCGAGGGACCTCAGGGCTCTGCTGGCTCAGATTACGACACAGGGTCAGTCTCCCCATAACAGAAGGAAAGAGGGTACCACCCAAGGCTCTGCTGTCATTCATAAAATACCTCTTAATACCACCTGGCTTCCTGCTTACATTTTATGCAACAATCTGTTGAGTGACAATCTGTTGAGAAGGGCTATTTAAAGAAATGGGCTGTACCAGTATGAAAAGAACATACATTTGTCAAAATCCCTCCATTTTCATATCTGAGCCTGTGTCAAGATCAGAGTACAAGAGTGGACTCTAGGAAAAGGTCTGTCAAAGATTTGGGAAACAACAGTAGTAATATATTCTTAAATCAAACTTCTACCTTTTACCCTGAGATTAAATTAAGTATATGGTTATCATATCCACCTCCTTCTTAGTCAACAAGATTCACTGACAGAAAATCCCACAAAACTACCACAGCAACATTGCTAAAGATAATTTTTACCACCATGAAATACCTAAGACATTAAACCCATCTTTGAATCTGTCTGAATTATGTTTCTGGGGAAAACTATTAAGACTTTCCCAGATACTACTGGAGGTACTGCAGGGAGAAGATATTGGTAAAAAGAAGTTTAATGTAGCACTGAAGTAGTTCATACAATGAAAACTGGTACAACTGGGGATGGAGGGGTGGGGAGAGTTAACATTCTCCAAACAGCCCAAGATGAACAATTTAATCACAAAAATACTTACTGGCCTGTTCCAAAACACTACGAAGCGGTGGCTCCACTCTAGCTAAGAGATCATCACACATCTCCAGAAATTTGCCTCTATGAAAAAAAAACAACAGGTCAAGTCACAGTCCACTTTTATGTAGAATAAATAACTATAATCAAACAGACATAACAAGCACTGGCAAAGATGCCGAGAAACTGGACCTCATATACATTCTTGGCAGGAACATAAAATGTTACAGCCACTTTTGAAGAGTTTGGCAATTTCTCAACATATTAGTGGAGAAGGAAATGGCAACCCACTCCAGTGTTCTTGCCTGGAGAATCCCAGGGACGGGGGAGCCTGGTGGGCTGCCGTCTATGGGGTCACACAGAGTCGGACACGACTGAAGCGACTTAGCAGCAGCAGCAACATATTAAACATGGTGCTCCCCTATGCCCCAGCAATGCCACTCTAGGTGTTTCTCCATAACTGAAAACATGTGACCACACGAAACTCTGCACATAAATGGTCACACCAACATTATTCACAAGAGGCAAAAAAGTGTGAAAAACCCTAATATCCATTAACTGTATTCAGCAAAAAGGGAAGAAAATAATAAAAAGGACTGATTACACACTGAAACGTGGATGAACTTTGAAAACATTATGCTAGGTAAAATAAAGCCAATCACAAAGAAGACATATTATATGACTGACCCCATTTATATGAAATTATCAGAACTAAATCCAAAGAGACAAAGTAGATTAATGACTGCCTAGGGCTAAGGACAGGAAGAGCAGATGGGGAAAGACAAGTTACTGGGTAAGGGGAATCTTTTTCCCTTTAACTAATGCTTTATTTTTTAGACTGGTTTTAGGTTTACAGAGGGAGAAGGCAATGGCACCCCACTCCAGTACTCTTGCCTGGAAAATCCCATGGACGGAGGAGCCTGGTAGGCTGCAGTCCATGGGGTGGCTAAGAGTCGGACACGGCTGAGTGACTTCACTCTCACTTTTCACTTTCCTGCATTGGAGAAGGAAATGGCAACCCACTCCAGTGAGAATCCCAGGGATGGGGGAGCCTCGTGGGCTGCCATCTATGGGGTCACACAGAGTCGGACACGACTGAAGTGACTTAGCAGCAGCAGCAGCAGCAGGTTTACAGAGAAATAAACAGAAAGTACAGAGAATTCCCATATACCTCTTACTCCCAACTCAGTTTCCCTATTAGCATCTTGCATTAGTAAGATACATTTCTAACAACTGATGAGCCAATACTGATACATGGTAGTATAAATTAAGGTTCTACATAATTTGACAAATGGTGCAAGTATTCACCATTACCGTACCGTACTGAACAGTCTCACTACTCTAAAAATCTTCCATACTCTATTCATCCCTCCCTTCCACTGAACCTCTAACCATTGATCTTTTTATTGTCTCCACAGTTTTCTCTCTTCTAGAATGTCATATCATTATCACATAGAATGCCATATACAATGTCAAATATTTCTAGGATGTCATATAGCTGGAATCATACAGCCTTTTTAGACTGACTACTATTGCTTAGAAATATACATTTAAGATTTTCCCATGTCTTTTCACAGAACAATAGCTCATCTAGAGTTTCTTTATGAGGTGATGAAAATATTCTAAAACTGGGTTGTGGTAATGGTTGCACAATTCTATGAATATATTAAAACCCACTGAATTATAAATGTGTTAACTTTTACAAATTACATCTCAAAAAAAGAAAAACAGAAGAGGTATAGAATGCACCCACCAGAATGGCAAAAATTCAAGATCACTAATACCAATATTGATGAGGATGTGTAGCAACCAAAATCAAGTTTAAAATGACAGTTTTGTTCCTAATATCAAAAAAGTGGAAAGAGTTGAGTCCAGTAGTAGGAGAAAACCTAAGTCTACAGCGTCACACTAGGCAGCAATACACAAGGACAGATGATATATGCAACAACTAAGTCAGGGGTCCAAACCCGGGCCACAGACCAGCTCTGGTCCTCGGCCTGTTAGGAACCCGGCCACACAGCAGGAAGTGACTGGAGGGCAAGCTTCATCTGTATTTACAGTCATTCCCCATCACTCACATCACTACCTGAGCTCCACCTCCTGTCAGATCAGCAGCAGCGTAATAAATGTAATGTTCTTGAATCATCCAGGAATCATTCCCATCTTCCCTACCCCCAACATCTGTGGAAAAACTGTCTTCCACAAAACCAGGTCCAGTTGCCAAAACAGTTGGGGACTGCTGAACTAAATGAATCTCAGTTTCATGTTGACCAAAGAAGTCTTACACAAAAGACGAAATACTGTATGATTTCATTTACACTTCTAGAAAAGGTAAACGTAATCTATGTCCCTCAAAATAAAAGACCTTATCAGTGGCTGCCCTTGAGGATGGAGCCCTGAGAAAACTTCTAAAAGGATGGAGAGTAGTGGTTTGTAGGATGCATACAACTGTCAAAACTCAGCAAATGACACTTAAAACTCGAGCATGTCTTTATGTAAAGTAAACCAAAAACTACAAACATTAAACTCTGGTTAATACGCATACTTAAAAGTGTCTAGATAGATGGCTTTGAGATGCATCAAAAGATAAAACTGATGGGTAGACAGAAGGACGGACAGATCAATGGGTAGGTGAAAAAACAAGTAGTTAATATTATCGGTAGAGCCTAAGTGGCAGGATAAGAATGTTCACTGTAAAATTCTTCCACTTTTGCTGCATATTTGAAAATGTCCATAATAAAAACATGAAAAACGAAGTACACAGAGCATTCTAGAAAGACAGCAGTGGCAGAGGTCGTTCCTTTTTATAAAGTTTTACTGAAATTTAAATTCACATACAATAAAAATGACACAAAAAGTGTCGTATTTAAAGTGCACAATTCAATGCCTTTTAGTATATTCAGAATTGTGCAAGCATCACCACTATCAATTTTAAAACATTTTCATCACCCTAAAAGAGTATTTTTACCGCCATTAACATTATTCTTCCAACTCCACCAAAACCCTAGCCCTAGGCAACCACTCATTTTGGACATTTCATATAAACAGAATTAGACAAAATGTAGTAATTTTAACTTATTTCCTTCCTCTAGCATAAACTCTTCAAGGTTCATTCATGCTATACTATGCATCTATACGACAGTTTTTAAATTGCCAAATAATATTCTATTATATGGACATATATTTTGTTTATCAGTTGAGTTTTGTTTATCTAGTTTATCAGTTGATGTGAATCTGGGTTGTTTCCATTTTGGGGGTATCATAAATAGTGCTATGAACATTTGTGCATAAATTTTTGTGTAAATGTGTTTTCAGTTCTCTTGGATATATACCTAAGAGCAGAAATGCTGAATCATATGGTAACTCAGCATTTTACTCATTTTTATGTGAAATAAGTATTTCTGAGCTTTTAGGAGGGAAGTGAGCACTTCCATTAGAGATGCACTGGACATACGGAAAATAGTTTGGTGATTCCACAAAAATCTAAGTATATAATTACCACATGACCAAGCAATTCCACTCCTGGCTACACACCCAAAAGAAATGAAACAAGATACTCACACAACTTGTGGTGAACGTTTATAAAGCACTCATCACAAAAGCTAAAAGGTGGAAACACAGATGTCCAGTAATTGATGAATGGATGAATAAAATGTGATATGCCCACACAAATGGAATATTACTTGCCATAAAAAGCAATGAGGTACAAACACATACAACATGGATGAACTTAGAAACATTAAGTTAAAGAAGCCAGACACAAAAGAAGCCAAACATATAGTGTAGGATTCCACCTAATACATTATACAAACACAAGAAAGCTACAGTTTAATGAAAAAAAAATTAAAATGAAAACCATCACTTCAAGTAGACAAGAAAGGTGACTACAATCTGGTTACTAGGCACAGTAATCTAATTCTGGCAGACTAGAAGCAATTCTGATGCCCATCTCAACATTCTGAGCATGGCTCAGGCCACACTTTCCCAAACAATCCATAGTCGTCTTTGAATTCTACCAGTAAGTAGAGTTCACATCCTGAAAAAAATCCACGAAACCTGACCTGGTAACGGACACATTCTGGGTGTTTCTAAGGATAACCCTGAAACATCAAATTACCCAGAATTCTTATCATGTCATACAAAAAGACCTGTTGTCTCAAGTGATACTGAATTACTCAAAAACACAATTTCTGAGTCAATGACTAAAGCAAATTCCATATAATTCTGCATTAAAGCACTCTGCCCTGAATTTATGAAAACTAGTGACTCACGTTTAACACAGGCACATGTTGAAGAACTGCCAATTTCTTGGAACATTCAATTAACCAATTAACCAGAACAAACCAATTAGTTGAAATTATTTGAATAATCAAACTCAGCCTTCACATTAAAGGCAAGATCCTGAATGGGCTCTAATTTTTACCTACAAAATCTGAAGTTGTAACAATCATAATAACTTCAACAATTAGATAATTAAGGCTAATATAGAGAAACACCACAGTTCAGTTTACCATCAAAATATTAATATGGTTACCTATTCATAGTTCCAGAAACATCAACATCATTCATAAAACATTCAATGCTCAAAGGAAGGTCTGAAGCATTTGCACTCATCAATTTCTTGAGTTTCTCACACTCCTGAGACAGTCGTAATAATGCACGGATTTTGGACTTTATGTCTAGCTTGTATTTCTTTCCAAATTCTTCACAGAAGTGATTTACTAGCACCTCATCAAATTTTCTGCCTCCCAGTGTTGTATCAAATGCAGTGGCCAGAACCTTTGAGAAAAGATGATAATTAGTTAAAAAACTAACCAATTTAAAATTTTATCATGACATATATTTAACTGGTAAACTTAATAAAAAGGTGGTAAGGGACATTAAGGTCGAAACAAGGCAATGTTCATATGTCATTTAAACAAGGTTACAACCACTATGAAATGAGACATCATAACCCTCAATTTACAGATCTAGACAGATCTGACAATCTATAGGTCACAAAGATATTAAGTGGTAGAAGTAGAATTCAAAACCCAATCTCAATTTTAAAACCTATGCCTTCCCCACTACACCAATCTGACTCCAAACAATAATTATAATTCAAGAGCCAATACACTAACATGTCATATACAGTTCTAGTCTTATCTCTACCACAAAACTGCAAATAATACCAAAGGCTTATTTAGCTTCATGCAATTTACCACCAGAAAATATGCTAAAGCCTTAACTCACAGTAATCTGTTTCTATTCAACATAGAAGACTATAATTAGGTTGGGTTATCCTTTTCTAAATCTCTAAAGGAAATCAGAAGATCTAATTAAGATTCAATAATAGAAAACTGGCTAAGTGATGACCAACACCCTCAAAACTATCTCTTCAAAGAATGTTAAATGTCCTCAGGAAGTTTTTCTTAGTGAGTGATCTCATGAAAGAAAGAAAAAAAAATACAGAACTGAGTACAGTTCTGTGTAATTCCAATTTTGTTTTCATAAATGACTAGAATGAAATATATCAAACTGTAGTAAGATCATAAATGTCTTTCCTTCATACATATATGTTTCCAAATTTGGTATGATTCTATAGTAAGTATTTTGATAGTTAAATTTAAACTGTAATTGGAAAACTGACAAGTGACAGCTGATAGTGAAGCAAATACTAATACACATCACTCTGACTCAAAGACAAGGCTAAATTACAGCCAATACCTGCTGTCTAAGAAGTGAGACTATAAACTGGAATTTAGAAATAATCCTATTATAGATAAAAGTAAAGCTTAAACACTGAGAATAACACTTGGTCCATCATTTGTATCTGTAAAAATCATGATCCTCTTATTTCCCAACCATCCCCAAGATCTGCTTTATATTAAAAAAAAGGGGGGGGGGGGGACAAATCAGAATATAAAGCAGAATCAAGTCCATTTTTCAAAGAAACAAGGGACTGTTTCTTTGACAAACAAAGAGAAACTCAAAATACCCTTCAAATCGAAAAAATACTTATTCTGGGATAGGTAGTTCCATTGGACCAACCCCCAAGTTGGGGGAGCAGAAAGCCAATTTAGAGCTGGCAGCAAAAACCCTGATACAGAACCCAAGTAATTAAAGCAAATATGCAGATTATCCTTGGTTTTTAAGTACATTCTAGATAAAATCACCAAGCTAGAAAACTGATTTTATGTACCACTGAGGAACTAGCAAACACTATCAATCTGACTGTGACCCACAAAGGAAAAAAACTTATGGTTACCAAAGTTAACCACAGGAAGCTGAGGGGGAAGGATAAATTAGGAAGATGGGATTAACACGCCTATAAATAAACTAGAGAACCAATAAGGACCTACTGTATAGCACAGGGAACTACACTCAGTATTTTGCAATCTTGTAATTGTCCCTATAAGGAAAAAAGAATCTGAAAAAGAATTTACCAATATATGTATAACTGAATCACTATGCTGTAATACCTGGAACTAACACAACACTGAAGTGTAGTTTTCTTCAATTAAAAAAAAATTTTTAACTCACTGAACACCTAAAATCTATACCTTTCACTCTACATAAATTTTACTTTAATAAAGAGACTAATATAGGAAGTGTATACACATACTAAAAAAGCTTATTTCAACTGTGACCAGCATCACCCTCCGGTCCCTCTTTGCCATTAACATTACTAGACTTCTCTGTGTACAAAACTGCTTTCTCCTAGACATCTAGACTAGAAGTCCTAGGTGGGTTTCTTTTGGCCAGCCAAGTTCTAGTCACTCCACCCTGTTCCCAGAACATTCAAAACCTTAAGAGAATACCTTTATCATCTCTTAATCCTCAGTGTTAAGACACCTGAAGGGACTATACGTTAAAGACTCCCCCTAGTAAACCCGCTAGGCAAGCATTATTTTCCCCACATCACAGACAAAAAAAACAGGCTCAGGAATCTAAGGACTTTTTCCTCAAGTTCTATGCTCTTTGCTTCATTATCTTGTCAACACCTCAAAAATTACTTTGGGCCTCCAACTTCCACCCCACCCCTACACAACTAACTTCTAGTTCAGATGGCTCATACCAAGTTTCCACTACTGCAACAAAATTCTTTGAGATATCTTTATTTATGGCTGAGGTGGGCCCTCACTGCTTTCTCTAGCAGGCTTCCTCTAGTTGCAGTGGCTTCTCATGCTGCAGAGCACAGGCTCTAGGCGTACAAGCTTCAGTCCCTGTGGCGTCCAGGCTCAACAGTCGCAGCCCAAGGGCTCTAGAGCACAGGGCCAGTAGTTGTGGCACACAGGCTTCACTGCTGAGCAGCACGTGGCATCTTCCTGGACCACAAAACAAACCCACATCCCCTGCATTGGCAGGACGATTCTTCACCACTGGACCACCAGGGAAGCCCCGAAACACAACTCCATAACCAACTACTTTAAGTTGCCTCTCATGAATTTCTAATTGTCATACATCTGTAATACAGTCTCCTGGGAAAAATATACTTACTTTAAGTTTTCCTCTATTAAATGCACATACAGAAACTTGATAAGAAGAATGCCCCATGTCTACAAAAACTACATTTCTTGGTTTCTCTTCTAAGGCAGGAAGATCTTGTTTATAGATTCCATATGCAAGAGCAACTACACAATAATACAAAAATAAACATAATGTTATCATTTTAGTAGTAAACTTAAAATTCATTTACATAGGAAAAAAACAGATTTACAGCTGCAAAAAAAAGATTCAAAATCCTTATAAGCTCTGCATGGTTTATTCACGAATAACACTGACTTCGAAGAGATATACGTTGACATTCATTTCACTTTGGCTTCCTTAATGTTTCCAGTTCCAGTTCCAGCAACTGTGGCAATTTTTTCCAAAACCACTTTCTCCCACTTTTCCAAACATTTTCCCCATATTCCCTTGTGCCATCTCTCAACATTCCCATATATTCTGCCTCCTGAGATCTTGCTTTATAAACCCCACCCCTCTGACTCTACCGGCCCACAAGTTGGGAGAAAAACCCAATATTTAAACCAAAGCAATGCTCCAAACATGTAATAAATGCACTTCCTTTCCAAAAAAGCATGCAATTAAATATCAAAGTGCTATGAAGATACAGAAAAAATACCTGTCAAGTAAACTCTTCATATGTGACAGAGTACCCAAAAATACTGGTAAGTGCTCCAAGTAAAATATGGAATAAGAAACCCTAGGGTTTTAAGATTTCACAACCTTTGAGATTGAGCAAGTAAAAAAAAAAAATTCAGTTAATAGTCACTTACCTGCAGTAGTTTCATTCATTAATCGCAGACAATTGAGACCAGCAATCTGTGTTGCATCCACCACTGATCGTCTTTCTGCATCAGTATAGAAACAAGGAACCTATAAAAAGAATTTTTTAATTTACCATTATTATGGAGATTCCTGATTTAAAATACACCTGTCAAAAAAACAGTAAAATCCAGAAATGCCCTCAAATAGCTACAGCTATTTACTCTGTATATGATCAAGGAAATCTTTCAAAGCAGTACAGCGTATCTAGGCTATTCTATAGTCTTGGGACAAATGGACAGCCATACAGAAAATAAAGTTGCATCCCTACTAAACACCAAATACCAAAATATATTTCAAACCAAAGATGTAAATGTTTTTTAAAACTCATGACTATCAGAATAAAAGGCAATATTTACTGTCAAAGAAAGAAGGGGGAAAAAAAAGAAGGGATTTTCTAAATATAACACAAAACCCAAAAGAACCAGCAGGTCAAGATGAGCATCCTCTGGTGGCCAGTGCTGGGTCCCAAGATGTGGCCGGGAAATCAGTGGTACTGGGGCCAAGGGCCACAGCAAGCAGGACTGCTCGCTACCTCTCCCTCACCTGGCAGCAACAACAGCAGGCATCAGAGAGGCCCATGGGAGTGGGGGCACAGCCCGGTGTGTGGGACGCTCAGCTGGGCCCTGCTTCACTCAATCTGCATCATGCTTTTCTTGTTCTGGAAGCTGGTGCAGTGGCTAGGATTCACTGCCTCTGAGATCTTTGTGCACCTGCTGGGTGTTTTTTGTGCTACTGACCCTGTGTGATTACAGCCTGGCTCCAAGCTTCTCCTGGCTAAACATGTTTGTGCCCTTCTTCGCTGCTCACAAGCTTGGCACTACTTCCCCACTATCATCTCCATGCACCTCTCCCAGGACGGAGAGAAGCAGCTGGCTGTGCTCAGCCTTTTCTGCTGCTGCTGCTAAGTTGCTTCAGTCGTGTCCGACTCTACGCGACCCCACAGACAGCAGCCCAACAGGCTCCCCCGTCCCTGGGATTCTCCAGGCAAGAACACTGGAGTGGGTTGCCATTTCCTTCTCCAATGCATGAAAGTGAAAAGTTAAAGTGAAGTCGCTCAGTTGTGTCCGACTTGGAGAGACCCCATGGACTGCAGCCTACCAGGCTCCTCCGTCCATGGGATTTTCTAGGCAAGAGTACTGGAGTGGCTTGCCATTGCCTCCTCCTCAGCCTTTTCTGGGTATACACAATTCAAGTTCAAGATGATGCTGTGCCAGAAGCTGGTAGAGTAGTCTTAGGAGCTCTGATTTGGCCTGATCATGTCTCACGTCTTCATTCTCCTGAAGTTGCTCATGAGCTGCACCTGCTGAGGCAACTAGCCTTGCAGAGGATAAGCTGGACCCCAGGCTGAGGTCCCACTTCTACCATACCACTGAAGAAGCCTGGACCTGAAAGTTGGCCTGTGCCCTGCCCAGTGTCCACTTTTCTCTATACCAATCATGTCTAAAATTATTCCCTCAGCACGGATACAAAGAGCAGCCTTGATCCTTAAAATGTATTCCCTCTTATTTCACGCTTTGAATAGCTAATCCTGAATTAAGATCCTAGTAAAAGCCCCAGGCCACACAGTCCTGACCTCCTCTGACAGTTGAAAACTGCATATAAGTTAAATGGTCTGATGAGCTCTGAGTATTTTCATGGATTTGGGAAAGGACTCGTCATACAAAGCCTGCTAAGCTGGAATCAGTGTTTCCCCTGGCCAGCAGAGCCAACCTGTGAGTTCTCTGTCCCATCCCCTGAGACAAGACTTCCTTGACACTCGATCTCTTTTTAAAAAAAGTATAAACCAGCTTGTGAATCCTCTCCTGTGCTACTGGGGAGGATAGCCCTTATCATCATTCCAACCCAAGCAGAGTACGTTGAGTAAGCATGATTGGGACCCTATCTGGAGTCCAGTCGCCTGAGAAAAAAGAACTTTTCACTTGCTTTCAAGGTGCTACTTGGTTTCCAATCCCAGCAGAATGCAGTGCCATGACTCTTCCACCACCTTGTGGCCAGCACTGTTAGCGCACCTAAGACAGATTTAGGACCAGACAGAGATCTTTTCAAGAAAACTGGAGAAACCAAGAGAACATTTGATGCAAAGATGGGCACAATAAAGGACAGAAACAGCAAGGACCTAAAAAAAGTAGAAGAGATTAAGAAGAGGTGGCAAGAATACACAGAAATGTACAGAAAAGGTCTTAATGACCTAGATAACCACGATGGCATGATCATTCACCTAGAGCCAGACAGCCTGGAGTACGAAGTTAAGTGAACCTCAGGAAGCATTATGACGAACAAAGCTAGTGGAGTGATAGAATTCCAGTTAAGCTATTTCTAATTCCACAACATGATGCTGTTAAAGTGCTGCACTCAATACACCAGCAAATGTGGAAAACTCAGCAGTGGCCAAAGGACTGAAAAAGGTCAGTTTTCATTCCAATCACAAAGAAGGGCAATGCCAAAGAAATCTTCAAACTACCATACAACTGTGCTCATTTCACATGCTAGCAAGGTCATGCTCAAAATCCTTCAAGCTAGGTTTCAATAATACGTGAACCAAGAACTTCAGAGGTACAAGCAGGATTTAGAAAAGACAGAGGAACCAGAGATCAAATTGCCAGTATCCGTTGGATCACAGATAAAGCTATGGAATTTCAGAAAAACATCTACTACTGCTTCATTGATTACGCTAAAGCCTTGGACTGTGTGGATCACAACAAATTGTCAAAAAAGAGATGGAAATACTAGACCACCTTACCTGTCTCCTGAGAAATCTGTATGCAGGTCAAGAAGCAATAGTTAGAACTGGACATGGAACAACAGACTGGTTCAAAATTGAGAAAGAAGTACATCAAGGCTGTATATTGTCTCCCTGCTTATTTAACTTACATGTGGAGTACATTATGTGACATGTCAGGCTGGATGAATCACAACCTGGAATCAAGATTCCCAGGAGAAATATAAACAACCTCAGTTATGCAGATGATACCACTTTAACGACAAAAAGCGAAAAGGAACTAAACAGCTTCTTGATGAGTGGTGAAAGAAGAGAATGAAAAAGCTGCCTTAAAAACTCAACATTCAAAAAACTAAGATCATGGCATCTAGTCCTATCACTTCATGGCAAACAGATGGGCAAAAAGTGGAAATAGTGGCAGATTTTATTTTCTTGGCCTCCAAAATCACTACAGATGGTGACTGCAATCATGAAATTAAAAGACACTTGCTCCTTGGGAAGAAAAGCTTCTGACAAACTTAGCTATTAAGAAGCAGGGACATAACTCTGCCAACAAAGGTCCATACAGTCAAAGCTATGGTTTTTCCAGTAGTCATGTACGGATTTGAGAGTTGAACTATAAAGAAAGCTGAGTGCTGAAGAACTGATGCTTTCCAACTGTGGTACTGGAGAAGACTCTTGAGAGTCCCTTGGACTGCAAGGAGATCAAACCAGTCAACCTTAAAGGAAGTCAACCCTGAATAGTCATTGGAAGGACTGATGCTGAAACTCCAATACTTTGGCCACCTAGTGGGAAGAGCCAACCCACTGGAAAAGACCCTGATGCTCGGAAAGATTGAGGGCAGGAGCAGAAGGCAGTGACGGAGGATGAGATGGCTAGATGGTGTCACTGACTCAATGGACATGAGTGTGAGCAAGCTCCAGGAGATGGTGAAGGACAGGGAAGCCTTGCGTGCTGCAGTCCATGGGCTTGCAAAGAGACAGACACAACTCAGTGACTGAACAACAAAGGGATAAGAAGAGGGCTTTCCAAGTGGCATAGTGGTAAAGTATCCGCCTGCCAACACAGGAGATGCAGGTTTGATCCCTGGGTCAGGAAGGTCGCCTGAAGGAGGAAAACTGCAACCCACTCCAGTATTCTTGCCCGGAGAATTCCACGGACATAGAAGCCTGGAAGGCTAGAGTTGGGCATGACTGAGCTCGCACACAAGGGATCAGAAGGAGGGGCAGGTGTTCTAATGCTCACAGGCACTGAGACCTACGAATGTTAAGTTTACAAGTGATCACAGCCCACGTCTGTTGGACTGATATCTTTGGTTTGATGTCAATCAGGTGCCAAATGAGAGCAATTGCTAAGATAATGTTTTGCTATGGAAGGAAAAGGGGGAGCAGAACTGAAACATTTGATTCATTAAGAAATTCTAATAACCTAATGAGGAAAAATATTTGCAACTCGCATTATAAAACAGCAAAGAACTAATCTCTCTAATATTCAAAGAACTACAAATCAAAATGAAGACCACGCTTCTCTGGTAGCTCATTAATAAAGAATCCGCCTGCCAACACAGGAGACGTAGGTTCGATGCCTGATCCAGGAGGATCACACATGCCACGGAGCAACTAAGCCTGCGGGCCACAGCTATTCAGCCTGTGCTCTAGAGCCCTGGAGTTGCAACTAATGAAGCCCACATGCCCTAGAGCACATGCTCTGTAACAGAAGAGGACCCCACAATGAGAAGCCCACACACTACAACCAGAGAGCAGCCCCACTTGCAGCAACTAGAGAAAAGCTTGTGCGGCAACGAAGACCTAGCACAGCCAAAAATAAACAATTTTTTTTAATTAGAAGTTTTAAAAATGCAGTAGAGAAAAGGATTTTAAAAAATGTTTTCTAAAAAACTGAAGACCATAAATTCAAAATAAAATGAGGAAAGGATAGGAATATTTCACAAAAAGTGAAATACAAAATGGTTTATAAATTCTAAAACATTCAAGTTTACCTAAAAAGTAAAATATCAAAATTGCACATACTTTGCTACCATTATTCATCAATCAGAATTATTTGACGTGCCAATAAGCTGAGCTGATGAGGCTGTGGTCAAACAAGCCCTCTTATGCACTGCTGACATAAGTATAAATTAGTACAAACTCTCTAAAGGGCAATTAAACAATAGTTGTTAAAATTTAAAACATATGTATCCTCAGTCCCAGCAACTGCACTTCTAGGAAGTTAGCCAATAACCTACAAACTTATCATGTAAGAGCAAAATGTATTTGTCCAATTTTTACTCACTGAAATATTCTTGGCAATTAAACAGACAAAATCTGGAAGTAACCGAGATATCCAACAGGAAGAGACCGTGCTGTGTTGTGTGCTTAGTCGCTCAGTCGTGTCCGACTTTTCGAACCCATGGACTGTAGCGCACCAGGCTCCTCTGTCCATGGGAATTCTCCAAGCAAGAATACTGGGGTGGGTTGCCATGCCCTCCTCCAGGGGATCTTCCCAACCCAGGGGTCAAAGCTAGGTCTTCTGCATTGCAGGTGGATTCTTTACCGTCTGAGCCACCAGGGAAGCCCATGAATACTGCAGTAGGTAGCCTATCCTTTCTTTAGGGGATCTTCCCACCCCAGGAATTGAACTAGGGTTTCCTCTGTTGCAGGAGGATTCATTACCAGCTGAGCCACCAAGGAAACGCCCCAAAAAAGAGACTATGGTTAAATATTAATAGATTATGGTACATGCATAAACTGGGACATTCTGCTCCACTACATGGAACGAAGCACCTCTCTAATGCTATGGAACAAATAAGGTAAACCGTCCAAAATTTATTAAAAGAAAAATAAAAGTAAAGAAGGACCTATACTTACTTGCTTGCGTACATAAAAACCTCTGGAAAGATCTGTAACAAAATGGTAAAACTAGTAATCTCTGCAAAGGAAAATCTACTTAGTAGGTAGCAGAGGTGCTAAAGCTTCCCATACACCCTTTTATACATGTGATTTGATTCGAACACAAGGGCTATTATTACCTTTCCCAAAATATAAAGCTTATATTTAACAATAATCAGTTTACAAATAGAACAAAATACACCCAGGCCCTATTTACATAGCAATCAGATACACCATAGCACCAAAATCTAGAGCAGCAATTGCACAGAAGAGAGTTCACATAGAGGCCAGAGACCACTATCCTTAGATAGGCCCGATGGCAAGGTTAGCCCTTCCCTGGATCCAGGAATCTGAATAAGTAGTTCCCTAAAGCAAAAGCAAAATTTCCCTAAATCATTCACTGTGCCTAAACTGTACAACATAGTTTATGTTTTTATCCTTAAATTTCCTTCTGGAATTCTCGTATTTTGGTACATCCAAGGTATAGCATGCCTTTGTGAATGACTTCCAACAGAAATCCTGGACTGAGCCTCAGGCAGAACTCTCCTGGTGTATAATATTTCACGTGTATTGTTACAACTTGTTTTTGGAGGAATTAAGCACTTCTGGCCTAACTCCAATGGATGGGGACTCTTGGAAGCTTTTAGCTGGTTTCCTCCAGATGTTCTCCACATACCATTTCCCTTTATTGACTCTGCTTTGCATCCTTTCACTATAATAAATCTTAGCCATGAATATGGCTTTATTCTGAGTCTTGTAAACTCTCCAAGTAAATCACCAAAATTCTCAAGGACCCGCAACACATAACTTAATCCCTCACCCTTTAACTTGATCCCAAAAGCTGGAAATGCATATCAGGCAGTCTTGCCATTTTACATAAAATTTACCTCTATACAGAGCAAATTTTGTAACCCTGCTTATTTAACTTCTATGCAGAGTACACCACGAGAAACATGGGGCTGGAAGAAGCACAAGCTGGAATCAAGATTGCTGGGAGAAATATCAATAACCTCAGATATGCAGATGACACCACCCTTATGGCAAAAAGTGAAGAACTCAAGAGCCTCTTGATCAAAGTGAAAGAGGAGAGTGAAAAAGTTGGCTTAATGTTCAACATTCAGAAAATTAAGATCATGGTATCCAGTCCCATCACTTCATGGGAAATAGATGGGGAAACAGTGAAAACAGTGGCTGACTTTACTTTTCTGGACTCCAAAATCACTACAGATGGTGACTGCAGCCATGAAATTAAAAGACACTCCTTGGAAGGAAAGTTATGACCAACCTAGACAGCATATTAAAAGCAGAGACATTACTTTGCCAACAAAGGTCCATCTAGTCAAGGCTATGGTTTTTCCAGTGGTCATGTATGGATGTGAGAGTTGGACTATAAAGAAAGCTGAGTGCCAAAGAATTGATGCTTTTGAACTGTGGTGTTGGAGAAGACTCTTGAGAGTCCCTTGGACTGCAAGGAGATCCAACCAGTCCATCCTGAAGGAGATGAGTTCTGGGTGTTCATTGGAAGGACTGATGCTGAAGCTGAAACTCCAATACTTTACCTACCTGATGCAAAGAGCTGACTCATTGGAAAAAACCCTGATGCTGGGAAAGATTGAGGGCAGGAGGAGAAGGGGACAAAAGAGGATGAGATGGTTGGATGGCATCACCAACTCAATGGACATGGGTTTGGGTGGACTCCGGAGTTGGTGATGGACAGGGAGGCCTGGCGTGCTGCGGTTCATGGGGTCACAAAGAGTTGGACACGGCTGAGCAACTGAACTGAATACAGAGCAAAATTCAGAATCAAAGTTAGGACAGTAGGTGGGGGAAATGTCCACTGAAACCTGAAAGTCCACTAGAGATTTGGGGGAAAGCAGAAACCATCTAAGAAACAGTGCCTGTATTGAATTTGAGCTCTTTAAAGGAAGTAGCATTCTTCTTTGCGTCCTCCAAATGTGGATTATGGGCCATAATCCAGTTCTTCCTGACAAAAGTCAGTACGATTTTACTAGATAGACAAGAAACAAGAACTCCATCAGACAAAGACTATGGGGTGAAATAACAGTGCACCAAAATCAAGACAAAATAGGCCCATAAACAACAAAGTTCTACTGTACAGCACAGGGAACTATGTTCAATATCCTGTCACAATCGTAATGGAAAGGAATACATATATGCACATACACACACACACACACACACACACACACACACACACACACACACACACATATATATGGGGCTTCCCTGGTGGTTTAGACGATAAAGAATCTGCCTGCAATGCATAAGACCTGAGTTCCATCCCTGAGTGGGGAAGAGCCCTTAGAGAAGCGAACAGTAACCCACTCCAGTCTTCCTGCCTGGAGAATTCCATGGACAAAGGGGCTGGGCAGGCTACAGTCCATGGGGTTGCAAATGAGTCAGATACAACTTAGCAACTAACACATTACATGTATACATATATAAATGTATTCAATATAACCAAGTCACTCTGCTATACAGGGAAATTACACTATAAATCAGCTATACGTCAAAAAAAATTTTTTAATAAAAATTTAGAAAGACAAAAGAAGCCAAAGAACTAAAATATCAGATAACAACTGATGCAGAATGAGGTGATTCACTGGAAAAGCAAATTCAACCACCTAAATTTCAACAGTACCTAAGGACGCCAGCATACTACAAGCACAAAACTGTAAACAGCCAGGTTTCCATCTAAATAGGCAAGTGGAAAATACAAGATGAAGTCTACTGCTGTCTTGCCCTTAGTGCTGGATATAAAAACAGCAAAGATACAGAGACAGGAATAGAGAAAAAGCATTTCTTATTAAGAGTATTCAACTAATTCAACAAACAAGAGGCTACCATGTGCCAGGCACTATGTGGGGTGCTAGAAGGAATCCAGGAAGAAGCGGGCTTAGTCAAAGATAAGCCTTTAAACAGACAGAATAGAAGCAAGAGCAAAAACTAGGGAAGGAAAAAAAATTCATGAGAACCAATCTGAAAAGTTCTTAAAATAACGGTTACCACCTAAGACAAAAAGCAATTTTATTTTCAATTAACAGCTTTCTTCTTTCTGCTTCTTCATAGACCCTAATAATGCGTAGGGATGAAACTTACTGAAACAACACAGTCCACAACAGGCTTCTTAAGAACACTTTCTGCTGTCTCCTTCAGTTTGGATAAAAGCATGGCAGTCACCTGCTCCGTGGTAAAACTACGTTCCTCCTCCATATACTTCACCTGCAATAAAAAACAAAAGAATCTAAACATTGTATTTCTTCATGTCCTAAAAACCTAAAATGAATAATTTATAAATCATCAGTGGAACATTATCTCAAGAGGAAATTCAGAAAGCTAGTTTTGGAAGCAAAAATAATTTAAAGGTCACTTTTAGCTTGTTAACATGCTTACCAACCAGGATACCTGGAGATGAGATTCAGTTCAATTCAGCTCAGTCATGTCTGACTCTTGCGACCCCATGGACTGCAGCATGCCAGGCTTCCCTATCCATCACCATCTCCCAGAGCTTGCTCAAATTCATGTCCATCGAGTTGGTGATGCCATCCAACCATCTCATCCTCCGTCATCCCCTTCTCCTCCTGCCCTCAATCTTTCCCAGCCATCAGGGTCTTTTCAAATGAGTCAGTTCTTCACATCAAAGTATTGGAGTTTCAGCTTCAGCATCTGTCCTTCCAACGAATATTCAGGACAAATTTCCTTTAGGAATGACTGGTTTGATATCCTTGCAGTTCAAGGGACTCTGAGAGTCTTCTCCAACACCACAGTTCAATAGCATCAATTCTTCAGTACTCAGCTTTCTTTACAGTCCAACTCCTATAGCCATACATGACAACTGGAAAAACCATAGCTTTGACTAGATGGACCTTTGCTGGTAAGGTCAAGTCTCTGGTTTTTAATATGCTATCTAGGTTGGTCATAGCTTTTCTTCCAAGGAACAAGCATCTTTTAATTTCATGGCTGCAGACACCATCTGCAGTGATTCTGGAGCCCCCCAAAATAAAGTCTGTCTCTATTTCCACTGTTTCTCCATCTATCTGCCATGAAGTGATGAGACCGGATGCCATGATCTTAGTTTTCTGAATGTTGAATTTTAAGCCAACTTTTCCACTCTCTTTTACTTTCATCAAGAGGCTATTTAGTTCTGCTTTGCTTTCTGCCATAAGGGTGGTGTCATCTGCCTATCTGAGGTTACTGATATTTCTCCCAGCAATCTTGATTCCAGCTTGTGCTTCATCCAGCCCAGCATTTCACATCATGTACTCTACATGTAAGTTAAATAAGCAGAGTGACAACATACAGCCTTGACATACTCCTTTTCTGATGTGGAACCAGTCTGTTGTTTCATGTCCAGTTTTAACTGTTGCTTCTTGACCTGCACACAGATTTCTCAGGAAGCAGGTAGGTAGTCTGGTATTCCCATTTTTTGAAGAATTTTTCACAGTTTGCTGTAATACACACAGTCAAAGGCTTTGTTTTGGCATAGTCAATAAAGCAGAAGTAGATGTTTTTCTCGAACTCTCTTGTTTTTTCTGTGATTCAAGGGATGTTGGCAATTTGATCTCTGGTTCCTCTGCCTTTTCAAAACCTAGCTTGAACATTTGGAAGTTCTCAGCTCACGTACTATTGAAGCCTAGCTTGGAGAATTTTGAGCATTACCTTGCTAGCATTGTTCTTTACAGCACTGGACTTTACTTCCATCACCATTCACATCCACAACTGAGCATTGTTTGTTTTGGCTCCATCTCTTCATTCTTTCTGGAGTTATTTCTCCAATCTTTTCCAGTAGCATATTGGGCACCTACTGACCTGGGGAGTTCATCTTTCAGTGTCATATCTTTTTGCCTTTTCGTATTTTCATGGGGTTCTCAAGGCAAGAATACTGAAGTGGTTTGTCATTCCCTTCTCCAGCAGACCACGTTTTGTCAGAACTCTCCACCATGACCCGTCTGTCTTAGGTGGCCCTACACAGCATGGCTCATAGTTTCACTGAGATAGACAAGGCTGTGGTCCACGTGATCAGTTTGATTAGTTTTCTGTGACTGTGGTTTTCATTCTGTCTGCCCTCTGACAGGTAAGAGTAAGAGGCTTAGGGAAGCTTCTGATGGGAGACAATGACTGTGGGGGAAACTGGGTCTTGTTCTGATGGGTGGGGCCATGCTCAGTAAATCTTTAATCCAATTTTCTGTTGATGAGCAGGGCTGTGTTCCCTCCCTGTTTGACCTGAGACCAAACTGTGGTGGAAGTAATGAAGGTAATGGTGACCTCCTTCAAAAGGTCCCATGCACACACTGCCACACTCAGTGTCCCCAACCCTGCAGCAATCCACCACCGACTCATGCCTCCTCCAGACACTCCTGGACACTCACAAGCAAGTCTGAGTCAGTCTCTTGTAGGGTCACTGCTCCTTTCATCTGCGTTCATGAGGACCACTATGTAAACGGTATGTTCTGACCACCAGCAAAATTTGAGAAAACTACCTGGGAAGAAGCAAACTGGTGTGTAGCTCCCCATAACCCATACTGCCCCTCCATTAAAGGGCCTGGTGGTGGAAACTATTTTACCATCTGACATACTATGTATACTTTACTTTGCTCACTGTGTTGACTTTATAATCATCACCTCAATTAGGATCCAATCTAAGGCAATAGTTTTTGTCAGATCTGGTGACCCGATGGACATGAGTTTGAGCAACCTCCAAGAGTTGGTGATGGACAGGGAAGCCTGGCGTGCTGCAGTCCGTGGGGTCACAAAGAGTCGGACACGACTGAGCGACTGAACTGACTATTCACTGTCTTAGTCCCAACATCAAGGACAGACCTGACAAAATAAGTAACTGCTGACACCTTCAAGATATCCTACACCATGCATAAAGGTATGAAATTCTGACAAGGGTACAAACTGTAAATGCAGAAAAGACTGCCTAAGGTAAGGTCCTATTCCACGTCCATACTTCCCAACTACAACACAGACCAAAAAATGTCAACTCTGTACTTTTAGCTCCAGCTCCAACTTGAACACCATCTTCTCACCTTCTCCCTCCCAAACCCAACTATAATTTATTCTGGTTTAGAATAGTTTCTCACCTTACTGAATACAGATGGGAAAATAATCCTCCCAGTGAGCCTCTTTCAAGGCTACCTCTTCTTTTCTCATGTAAGTCTTCCAAAATTCCTCCAGCCTCATACTTGGATCCACAGGTTCTCCCTAGTCTCTCCCTCCCTTGGCTCTTCTGACTAAATTTGCCAATACCCACCCTATTTCTTTCATAACTATTAAGTAATCCTCATTTCCTCATCTCCGTTTCTTTTCCTCCTCTGCACTTCTTATCCATCATTAGGCCCATTAAAACTGTTTTTAAATTACTGCTGAAAATACCCTAAGTAAAGCCAGTGATCATTTTTCAGTTATCAGAATTCTTTACTTTCAAATTCAACTGAATTCTCAGCTACAACTGCAAAACTATCTTTTTCCCACAATTTTCAACATCTCTTGGACTTGAACCTGTTCCCATGATCCTTAGTTCTCCAAATGGGGTGTCTCAAACATCAAATATCCTTTCTCTAAACTCGGTTGCCTGGAAAGCTCAAACATACTTCTGGATTCCTCTTACCACCTGAGTGCAAGAGACAGACGTGTTCACTATACCCATTGCTCAGCCTCTCATCTTTTTCGAATGATCAGCTCATGTCATGCTTCACAAAGAGATTCTCCTAGATGTTCCAGAGATAGCAAAGACTAAACTCCCTTTTCTCCAAAAGAACATCACCACTTTCCAATCCTACTGTCAAGAGTATGACTACGTATCTGGGAGTGACTTTCAAGTGTTGATTTCTTTTCTTGCTCTTCCAGTAATCACTCACTAAAATCATACCAGAAAGACTACTGGGAAGATTGCTGCATTAGAAAACAAGACAAGAAGTTAACTTCACATCATCACCACCTATCTGTTTAACCCCTATTAACAGTGCCACCTATGGCTCCCAAATAAAAGCCAGATCATTAAAAAAAAAAAAAAAAGCCAAATGGTCTTCACCAGCAAGACTTTTCCAAAGCATTTGTAACGATTTTCATTACAAGTTAAAACTAGAATGGTATGATATACATTGATCTGATAGCATTCTCAAGGGCTTCCCTGATAGCTCAGTTGGTAAAGAATCCGCCTGCAATGCAGGAGACTCCAGTTCAATTCCTGGATCAGGACGATCTGCTGGCGAAGGGTTAGGCTATCCACTTTAGTATTCTTGGACTTCCCTTGTGGCTCAGCTGGTAAAGAATCCACTTGCAATGTGGGAGACCTGGGTTCGAGCCCTAGGTTGGGAAGATCCCCTAGAGGAGGGAATGGCTACTCACTTCTATACACTGATCTGATGACATAAAATACTGTATTTCAATCATAAGGCATTATCTTCAGAACCTTACCTTTATACCTGTTAACCCAGTGGGCAACTGCACAATATCATATGCAAGTTTGGATTTTTCTGCCTCCACAAATGGATCAGAGAATGCTCGGCCATGGAATCTTTTAAATCCTTGGACTGTGTTCTTTGCATTGGAAATTACCTAAGAGAAAGGATATCAGAGTCAAAGAGTAGAAAGACTATTATAACAGCAATTAAATTGGGGGGGGAGGGGATTCAAAAGTCTCAGGATTAAATCAGAATCCTTTTCACGCCACAAACTTTCCTTCCTAGTTTGCTTCCTTCAGCACTAAACCTTTATAAATGATGCCTTCTGAAGTGAGGAGTGACGAACCTATACAGGTCACACAGTGGCTGCCTAGGACCAGAGCCCAGTTTGTCTTACTTCCTCAGTAAGACAGATCATTACCCTTGTAAAAATATTTCCTGTTATTAAACTTCTAATGAACATTTACATTAAAGTTTTATCTTTTAAAAATTACCTGTAGTTTGTGATTCAAACTTTCCAGGAGTCAATCCAACAGTATATATTAATTCAGTTATTCTAGTGAATGAAACTTACCATAAAGAAAAAACAGATGACACTAAGCCCACAAAGACAAATGCAAATAAACTGACACAGTATTATTTATCACAACAGAAAACTGGAAAGAGCCTACAGGGTCAACGACAGGGAAATGAGTAAATAAATTACAGTCTATCCATACAATGGATAAATTATTTTAGAAGTCTGGAGACAAGTATCTATATGATATGATGTCACTTTCTTAGAGTAGGGGAGAAAAACATTTATACGCTTATAAAAGGTTACACATTAAGACAATAACTGATTTTTGGACAGTGGTAGTATGCTAACTTCTAAATGCCTTATACTTGTACACCTGCATTTCCTTAATTTATCTCTAACAAAACTACTGTAATTTATGAAAAAAATACTGGCAAAGATATTCAAAAACTGAAAATGAATTTCTGCTCAAGACTTATGGACTCCTCTTCCCAATGCAGAACTGCAACAAGTCCCAGGGAAAAACAACAACAGAGCTCCTCTGAATCCAATATGTCAAAGGCACAAACAGAAGTTCTTTTGTAAAACAATATGAGGCCTCCAAAGTCAGGCTCTGCTTCAGTAAGCTGCCAAGAAATTCAATACCACAATAACTATGTCAACCTAGAACTAGGCAGCCAGTTTAGTATAACAACTATTCTCAATAATGAACGCAAGTTTAAAACCAAAACAGCTCTGTATTTGCTACCTGCTGTCTTCTAAAACATCTTGAACTTTCTGCAACTTATAAAACACCCAATTTAATTAAAAATCAATTGGTCAAGCACCATTTGGGGGGGCTTATAAATCTTAGGCCCAGATTGGTCCAGAAAAAGACAGTTATTCATTCTATTATGTTGCTCCAGACTGAACTATAGAAAGATCTAACATGCAACTCCTTAATTTTATACAACCTCAGGCACTGAGAAAAATACAACTCTTCAGGTTCTGCTGCTCTGCTTACTGAGAAACAAGCAAGTAAGTCAGGCTCCTGGTTTAAAAGTAACCTAATGGTAAGTGTGCTTCTCCAAGTATCCTCTCCTTCCTTGAGAACCTTGATCAACAAGGTCAAATCTAGAGACAACACTGACCCTAAATATGAGTAAGATGAAAATTCAACAAGACAGACTTTACTGATTAAATACCCAGGGGGAAAAAATTGTTAACTCAGGAACAAGTAAAACCTTGCTTTAACAGTATCTAGGGAAAACACATCCTGGTAGTTTGCATTAAACAGACCACTGTTCATGCTATTTTAAAAGCTCTTTGCTTCTCACTCAAGTGCATGAGAATAGGTTTGTCTCTCAATTGCACACGTGGGGGCTCCCAGTGCTCCACACATAATGGGCACTGAAAGAGCTGCTGCATGGGAGGATGGACCAACCACAGAAATAAGTATGAGAAAAACAGAACTCTACCTGGCTTTTAGCTGCTGCTCCAATTGAGCGATTCTTAGGTCCAAAAGAAATGCAAGCCCTAAAAGATAAAACAAACATTTAAGCATTAAACCTTACTGCAACATTACATCCAAAACCAGAGCGGACAAGATTTCTGAGTCTCAGCCAAAAAGCCCTGTTTTTTAACTGCACACAATAAGTCTATGATTTTGACCTTTCTACTGAGTAAAACTGCCCATGGAATGCACTGCTTCTTAGAATAATGGGAATTCTGTAACTGAGATGTTGAAGCACAAGTCTGATAAAGTCTGGTGTTCAAAATTCCAACATAAAATAATATGCTGTCATATTAATACATCAATTAAATGTTCTTTTTGTTTTATAAACAGCTCATAACTTCACCAAGAGAGTAGTCTACAAGCCCTGAAAACAACTCTTATCTTATTGTAAATATATGGAAAGTTATTTTTCTAGAACTAGTTTCCAAGGACTCAATTTTTTTTTTTTTTTAAAGATTCAATTTCTGACAAGGAACTTCATTCCCACTTCTGAACACATTCTTCCAAATCAATTCATATACTGCCTGCTGGTTTCACCTATATGACACTTATTTTAGAAAGCAAAATTGATACCTGCTTAAAGGTATAAATACTTTAAAACACTGTGTTTAAGCTTAGAAAGTCAGTTATATTTGGGAGTTGATGCCTTTGTTATCATGGGTTCTATGCTTCTCCCTGTGTTTCACTCTGGAACCTTGCCTGTGTTCCCTTTACTCTCATATTCATATGTTGCCTCCCTTTCCAGTGGCAGAGTTCTCTCAAACTAAGATCAAATTCACCCATGCCACCCAAAAAATTCTAAAAGACAAAGCTGTTCCCAGAGTCCATTTCCCCCTCGGGTTAGTAAACCCTTCTACTCCTACATTATTACTAAAGTAATAAATTGCTTATGTGCACTATCTTATTTAATCCTCATAAGCACCCTATTGTATTTCCACCATATATAAGAGGAAACTGAGTCCAAAAAAAAAGTATTATAGGTAAATGTATCCCAAGTCATAAAATCTGAAAACAACAGGAGTCAGGACTATAGATCATTTCTCCACTAGCTAGCTTTGATCTCCCTAGCCTCCCTGGACCCCTAATTCTTCTAATCTAGTGGAATGAGTAGGAATGACAGCTCTGGCGCCATACTGCCTTGGTCCAAATCTGACACAATAATTAAATAGAACCATTTTACTTAGATAAACTTACTCTGTGCCTCAACAGCCCTTTCCAACTCCCAGAGCAGTTATAGGCAGCTATGCCCTGTATCCATACAGCATAGTCTGGAATCTCATGAGATTTCCTATGAACTCTAAGCTCTACAGGCCAGGAACATGCTGGGAGAGCCCTTCAAGAAGCACAGGTGTCAAGATCAGCCTTCCTGCAAATAGACGACCTATCACTTAAAAAAAAAAATTTCCTGAGTACTACTTACCTGTCTCTCCTATGGTGGTGCTAGCAGTAAAGAACCTGCCTGTCAATGTGGCAGATAACAGACATGGGTTCAATCCCTGGGTCATGAAGATCCCCTGGAGGAGGGCATAGCAACCCACTCCAGTAGTCTTGCCTGGAGAATCCCACGGACAGAAAAGCCTGGAGAGCTCCAGTCCATAGGGTCTCAAAGAGTCGAACACGACTGAGTGACTGAACACACATCCATATCACAGCCCATAAAGTCCTTTAGGAAACTTCCCACTGTAATGTCGTCCACTCCATTCACCCTCTCCACTGCTTCTAGCCCATGCATGCAAACATACATCTTTCTAAAAGCCATCAGATTTGAATTTCTAAGATGTATCCCAACAAAACTAAAAGCCCATATTATTTATCTTTGTTTCCTATCTTCTCAAAACAGGACAAGCTCTAAGCATGAAAAAATTAATGTCCCCAACTTTACTGTATGTCCTATTGAAGGTTTAATTTTCTATTCTACCTTGGTAACTGTTTTGCTTCTACTTATCTTCCAAACGAAACGAATTACCAACAAATAGGGTCCAGATTCCTTAATGTAGAACTTAAGGCCTCTCATAATTCCAAGCCCACTCCCACTTTCCAGCTGCATCTCATGCACATAGTGCCTCAACACAAGTCAGTCTTCAATCTTCCTGCTTTGCGCTATCACTTTCGCCACCTGAAATGCCCTGGTCCTTCTAAACCTCACTCATTTTCCAGAAACAGCACACACTTTGTGGTGCATTCCCAATCCCTCTCAAGTAAAAATTAATCACTTCAACCTCTTACAACTTACTGGACTTTGGGCAATGCAAATGTAGAACACTTCCACCATCACACAACGTTCCACTGTACAGAGCTGCTCTGAGTCATGTCCTCTTTGAAGTCAGTTAACATTTCCACCTACTCTTAAAAACGACATATGCCTTAACAGTAGTAGCTTGCAAGTGTTTCATAGATTTTGAAAAGCCGAATACAAGTTTGTCTCAGTTCAAATTATTCATCCTTTTATTTGTCTATCCATGCACATGCTACAAACAGTTCCCCACTTCTGCTACAAAGCAATCAAATCTTATTAATGGAACATCAATCTTCACCACATAATACAGCAATCACACCTCAAACAAAGCACAGCTCTTGTAAAGTACTGGCAGAGTTCACACCCTTATCGTATTGTAGAAAATCATTATTATTATATAATTTTTACATTCTAAAAAAGTTCTTTAACAAGCCAACTATTACAGTACAGAAAGAAATCCTTGGCTTTTCTACTCTATCAACTTGACTGAGTACAACATATGTACAGTTTGAAGGGAAAAAAAAGGGCTCAGGCTCTAGAATTAGACAGTATGAGTCTGTCTGAATCCCTTCTCTATCTTTCAAGCTGTGTGACCTGTGGTATTTAACGTCTCTGAAATTCAATTTGCTCATCTCTAAAATAGGGAAGATTACATATGGTTGCTCTAAGGACTAAATTTGTTGAACCACTTTTGAAAGTGAAAGTGAAAGTCACTCAGTTGTGTCCAACTCTCCGAGATCCCATGGACTGTACAGCCCATTGGAATTCTCCAGGCTAGAATACTGGAGTGGGTAGCCTTTTCCTTCTCCAGTGGATCTTCCTGACCCAGGAATCGATCCAAATTGAATCAGATCCTGCATTGCAAGCCGATTCTGTACCAACTGAGCTATCAGAGATCCACTTTTAAAGGGTTTTATTATTAGAGACTGGCACATCATAAATAATATTAGCTATTATTAATCCTCCAACAGTTTCAAGTTTTATACAAAAAATATACCAACTAAGGCTTAGTGGTTAGGATTCAGGGCTTTCACTGCAGTGGCCTGGGTTTAATCACTGGTCAAGGAACTGAGATTCCACAAGCTGAGCAGATGGCCAAAACAAGACAAAAATATACCAAATAGTTTGCCCTGAATGTTCTACTTCACCTTCTCAAACTATTTACTAAAACCCACTCAGTCATCTTTAAATCATAAGGAATAAAAATTCTACCATTTCCTTCTCAATAGGACAAGTGAATGAGATCAGTATGTTAAACAGCACTAACCGCAGAGGTTTTTCAACTACAAGCTTACACTTACAAATATTTATATGTGAAAAGGGCCCAGAAAGATTAGGTCAGATATTGGGGCCACCACTAGAACAATCTCATTGCAGAAAATTAGCAAAGTGTAAAGAAGAAAAGAAGTATTATCAGCAACTCCACAACCAAAACCCTCCCCCCATAAATGGCCACCACTACCATTTAGGTAAATATTCCTATGCAATCCTAATAAATAATTATTTTAAAAACAGAAGCTACATACCCCCAGTAAATTTGTTTCTCAACAAACAGACTCTAAAATCTTCAGTGACTGAATACTTCTGTCCGAGTTTTGATAGCAAACCAGATATTTAAAGTAAACATGTACCACTTAACACTCACCAGGATATTCAAAATTTGCACACAGCCTATATGGAATCCCCAGGTATGGCAGAAAGCCTATCTTTCATCCAAGCAGGTCAAGTTCTCTTGTTTTACAGCTTTCATTTTTGAACCTTTGTATGTCAGGCAGAGCACTAAGCATTATACATTTGCTTCTCCCAAACACTGTGAGAAAAGAACTATTACTGACCCTACTTTGTAAATGAAGAACTGAATAAAGTCATTATGTGCCTAGAAACATAACTAATATTAGAGTCCAGCATTCAAAATCAGGACTATCAAACTCCAAATCCTATCCATAAACATGTTGTACTGCTTACCAAACCCTCTAGATTTATTCCTACTTCAACAGTGGAAACAGTGGCTGACTTTATTTTTGGGGGCTCCAAAATCACTGCAGATGGTGACTGCAGCCATGAAATTAAAAGACGCTTACTCCTTGGAAGGAAAGTTATGACCAACCTAGATAGTATATTCAAAAGCAGAGACATTATTCTGCCAACAAAGGTCCGTCTAGTCAAGGCTATGGTTTTTCCTGTGGTCATGTATGGATGTGAGAGTTGGACTGTGAAGAAGGCTGAGTGCCAAAGAACTGATGCTTTTGAACTGTGGTGTTGGAGAAGACTCTTGAGGGTCCCTTGGACTGCAAGGAGATCCAACCAGTCCATTCTGAAGATGAGCCCTGGGATTTCTTTGGAAGAACTGATGCTGAGGCTGAAACTCCAGTACTTTGGCCACCTCATGTGAAGAGTTGACTCATTGGAAAAGACTCTGATGCTGGGAGGGATTGGGGGCAGGAGGAGAAGGGGACGACGGAGGATGAGATGGCTGGATGGCATCACTGACTCGATGGACGTGAGTCTGAGTGAACTCCGGGAGTTGATGATGGACAGGGAGGCCTGACGTGCTGCGATTCATGGGGTCGCAAAGAGTCGGACACGACTGAGCAACTGAACTGAACTGATACCTGCACTCAGACTGTCCCAATCCTGTCTTCATTATTCTAATCCTATTTGCAAGTCCCACTCCTGCCTTTCCATATCACCCCATCCCCCACTAATGTTCCCTCTCCATTTAACTTGTACTTAATTAAGGTATGTACGTAACTTCACCCATAATTGTACTCTATGCTTATTCTATTTACTTTTGCTTTCATACTTCCAACTAGACTGATTGCAAGAACCCTCCACAGCAGGGCTCTTTCTCTTACACTTCCTCTATACTCCACACAAAGCCAACTTAATGCTGCTAAAAACAGTAGTACTCAAGACACTTGCTACTTGACTGATATTACTTTTCCTCCATTCCAAATTACAGGTTGACATCAAAAAGTTAATTTAAATCAAGTTCAAGACATCTCTGTTCTAATCTCTAAGTCCTAGAAAAAAGAATCCATATAAACTAGGTAACAATGTTGTTCTCCTTCCTGGGTATGAGATACCACTGACCAAACATTTATGCACATTCTAATAGGATATTATGAACAGCTGCAACCAGCACAGATCCTTAAAAGGTAGCTTCATGTTTATATGTGTGTGTAGAACTGTTCTCAGGATATGAAGACAGCTGTTGCTCTAATTTAATGTTTTAAACAATATAAGAAAATGAGTTTTACAGAGAACCTACAACAGTATTTAGACTATTAAATAAGAGATAATGGCGAAACTGGCATGAAAATGGTTACATTAATTAGTGTATCCCATGATCACTGTCTTAGCCCTGAGCTAGAAAGTACCCAAAACAGTATCAAACAGAACAACTCATACTTGCAAGATACGCAGTTCCTAAAGAACTAAACTCCTGAGTCATTAAGATTTGCACATTAAAAGCTACACATCTGATAAGTGCTAAAGGCAAAGTTCCATAGATTTCCTTCTACTGTCCCAGTGTAGTCCATTATAAAGAGAAATAATAAAAAATACAAAAAGGTAATAATAGCGGTATTAACACACACTTAGGGAGTATTCTAAATACGTTATGTAATTTTAACTCATAATCCTCACGAACTCCAGTGAAACAGAGAAATCACTTATGTTCCTGGTATGAATTAATCTCTTAAATTTTCGTAAAGTATTCAGGCAATATGCACTGAAATTCTAAGCATATATATCCTTTGTCCAACCACATCTGGAAATCTATCCAACAAAAATAAAAGTATTAACATGCAAACATAAATATAAAAGACTACTTGTTGAAGATTATTTCTAATTGCAAAAATTTAGAAACCACCTCAACATGTGAGTAAAGCATGTTCAAGTCATCATATGGACTCATACTTGAGGTGACTTCGTATTTACTGACTCTGAAAGATGTCTAAAACATAAGTGAAATACTTACAAAATATTGTATGATCCTATTTGTTTATATGGGTATATCTGTATATTTACAAATATACATATATATTTATATGTATATGTATATTTGTATAATATGTATTTTTATATATTTATATGTATATTTGTATAAATCTAGAAAAAGTCATGAAATGATATATATATGTATATAATAGCAAATAATTAGATAAGAAACAATTTTACTTAGTACTTTATTTTGTTGTTGTTGTGGCAAACAAGTATTTTGTTAAGTCAGGAAAAAAGTTAGAACATCGGAAATCCAATTTAGAACCTGATGACAAAGTTTCTGTCGACTATGCCCACCAATTCTGTATACAAGCTTTTATTTTAGTTCTTAAGTGAGTCTTTTTTTAAACTACTTTGATAACCTTCACAATTAGATATGGGAAGTCTAAGTAGTTTAAAGCTTTAGTTAACAAATCAACTTTCCTTTTCATTGAACCCAAAAGATCCAAGTCATCTTGCAGCTCTACACAGATCTACAACATGTAAAGACATTTATTCTAGAGAGGAACACTTTTCTTGCACAAATAACGTATCAGAAGTTAATCTGCCAGTTAACCAGAACCTACACTTATTTTCAGCTTTCCCTCTCAAGGGTAGTTATTAATAGACAATTTCATCTCTTCAAATTCCTAATATATTGTTTTATTAGGAACTAAGTCCATGAAAATGATAATATAAACTATTCATACACAGAATGCTTTTCTTAGGTAATTCATCTCTACCCTATAAACTCTGCATAATGCAGCCCAACTAGCTTCTGTAAAGTTTGGCAGTCCGTTAACATTTCAATTCCAAAGCTTAAGGTTGTACTCTTTCTATTGTAATAATCCAACTAAATATAAAAATAGGCTTTCCATCTTATACCAAAGCCTATGGTCATAAAATGTCAATACTCATAATTTAGAACTCCACAGTTTATCTCTAAGCCACCCACACTTTCCTCCCAGTTCCATACCAGTGGAGAGCAACAGCAACTCCCACATGGACCAAATATTGCAGTAGCCTCCTAAGTATCCTCGGGTGCATCAGGCTTCTCTCGCCCTTCTCAAATAAATCCACTCTCCATAAAAAAAGCCAATCACATTTTTAAAGTATCAATTGAATCACCTCCCACAGCACCTAGATAAAAATCTATGATTTGCTCCACCCTGCCTAACCTCTCTCTAGATTCAGTTCAACATTCCTTCAAATGGCCATAATCCCTTCAGTAGTGTCAAGTGTGCCAAGTTCAGGTCTTCCTCACTTGCTATTTCTTCTGCCTGAACAACTCTTGCTCACTCCCACCACAGATCTCCATGGTAAAACCCTATTCATCCTCCAGGTTACATCTTAAATGGCACTTTTTTAAGAATGCTTTCCATCACCACCTCATATCCACTTAAATTAGGTCCCCCATCACTGTTTTCCATACTTTCCCATCAGGGTCCTTACCACAGTCAGTAATTATACATTTAACATTTGGTTTTGCCCACTAGCCACGTGTCCATGATGGAAGGATCTTATTTGCTGAGAAAGCAAGGATATCTTCCAGGTAAAATTCAACTAGCGCCTCAAAAATGGAAATCAAATCCTGTTGTACCCACATATTGAAATGAGTTATGTCTACTGCCATACCACTCTGAACGCTCCCGATCTCATCTGAAATGCGTTACTTTCATCACACCCAACCCTCCATTTCATTCCACTCTCACACTCAAGCAAATCTACATCAGTCCCTGTGTATCTTTGAGGTTTAAATCCATGCTTTGGTAATCACTACTTTAAAAAAAAAAAAAAAAAAAAATCAACCTTTCTGCCCCCATGTTCTACTTAACCAAAGACTCCAAGACAGAAATCCAAGCTAATCAAGATCATAGTTCAAAAATTACTTGAATGTATGGCATCTACGTTTCCAAGAGATATAAGGAAAACATGTAAGAAAAACTATTTTTAAACATTCTTTGTCACAATTACATGGTCTATCTATCCTTTCCTGAAACAACTCTTTCAGTTCCAAATAATGAGATTCAGGGTAATACTGTTACAGTTCCTATTTGTTTAAAGGAGAAAGAGGGCTCATCATAAGAGGCTAAAAAGAAACGTCAGGAACACTTCATTCTAATACTTGATATTCTTACCTTTGGAGCTAAATAAAATATGCTCACTTCTAGGTGGGAAAAAGACCAAAAAGTTACATGATTAACTCAGTGCTCTAGTCCTTTTAACTTCTTGAGGAAAACTATCTCTACAGATGAAGCACAACAGGATCCATAAAGACAGTAACAAATAGGAAATTAATGCTTAAATACTTAAAAAACTGCAGTGTACAATACACTTGCCTGGAAATACAAATTAGACGCACTATTACAAACTATGAAGATGGGAGGGTTGGGGATTGGGTTGTGGCTGTTAATGAGTGCAGGGTTTCTCTTGTGGGGTAAAGAAAATGTTAAAATTGTGTTGATAATTGCACAATTGTGACTACACTAAAAACAAATTGTACACTTTCAAAGAGTTAACTGTATGGTATGGGAATTGTATCTCATTAATGCTGTTAAAAACTACAAAATTGAGAAAGGAACATCAAACTGAGATTTTGAATCTGGGATGGGTTTTCGGATTAAGCACCTGGGTTAGTCTAAAATAAGAGGCAGAAATCTGATAAGTTTAAGGAAAATGTCAGCCCCCTGGGTAGCAAAGATCAGTCTGGCAAACGGAGCAATCGAGTTGGCCAGAAATCTATCGCTGAAGAAACATAACAAAAGTCAGGGTGAAAAAGGAGCCTTAGAACAGAGGCCCTTAATGAGACCCAAACAAATAATACGAAACTTTTTAGAAGATTTTGTCCAAAAGGAAAACAATGATTGAAAGGTATCTCTATACAAGTAGATTCTTACTTACCCTATCCAAGGAAAAACGTGGGTGAGTCATGATTTTTTTCAGTGCTGTGTCTTTACTGGTCCCATAACTTACTATAGGTTCTTTTAAAAGTCAAAGTGAGCCCCTGAGTCATTCATTAACAATTGGGGCCAACACCCTGGCTGGAATGTATATTACCGTAAAAGTGGAACGCTGTTGGGGTGGATGCGCACAGGATAGCAGAAAATGACCCAACACAGTTCAATATACTGAAGAGACGTGAAAAACCAAAGTGAATGCAAAGGTATCCAAAAGGCATGGATTTTATTGTATCTTTTTCTGAATCTTTCCGTGCCAATCCAATCTTGAGATCTCTGGCGCTCCGACTCCCTCTCTTCCGGGCGCCACCCCACCCCCACTCACGTGGGACTCTGGCCGCTGCATGGTCTTACCGCCTGCCGGCAGATGCCAGAAGCGGTTCAATTAAACTTTTATTAAGCGCTTGCTGTGTGCAAAGCCCCGAACTCTGTGCTGGCCTGAAGAAACGTTAGTACACCCCGCGCCTACAATGTGCCTTCTAAAAGAGGGTCTCGGTCCATCCCACATCCCAGGCCTGCCTTCCCTCCAGTTCCTACCCATGGCCTCCGCTAGTCCAAGGAACCACTCACAGCCCTTGTTCGGCCGGCCGGTCACAGTAAAAAGGCGTCGCCCGTAGCGCAGACCCACAATAAGGGTCGCAGCCCCTAATGACCTAAAACCCAATGGGGTTCCCCTACCTACCGGAGCCTCGGCTCGGAACGGAGGTGACTGCCCGGTCCGCATTCCCCAAACCGAGAGGGTCACAGCCCGGACAAGCGCTACCTCCCCACCCCCAGTGCACGCGGCTAGCCTGGCCCACACTCACGGCGTGCAGCGGTCGCTGTACTCATTAGCGATCGTTTCGATGCCGCCGGCGCGGGCGACAGCGACGTAGCAGCTCTGGAACCCCAGGTCTATGCCCACCACCGACATGGCGCCGGCTACAGCTCAGGCTCCAGCCCAGGTCCGGCCGGCAAGACAAGACACGGACCCCGGCCGGGCTGGCGCGCAGAAAGCTGGCCAAGTGGGACAAGGGGACCTGGGATAGTGGGGGTCGTGCGAAGATCCACGCGAGCGCCTAGGGTCTTGGAAAGAGGGCCGCGCTGAGGGCACTGCTCAGGCCGGCTCCGGCTCAGCGGCCGCAGAGTGGGCGCCGGTAGCGGGGGCGGAGAAGATCTCGAAAGATCTCGTTGCGACGAGAGTAAAGCTGCAGCGCGAGAACTGCGAGGGAATGTTCTCGCGAGACCCAGTCTCAGCTGCCTTTCTTCCTGAGGCTCCGCCCTCCAATTACGTACAAGACTGCGTCAAGCCCAGGCCCGAGAACCAGAGGAGCGACCGGGAAGCCGAAAGATAGTTGGGAGGCGGAGCTAGTCACTGAGCCTGCGCACAGAACCCTTCGCAGCACTCCCTTTAGCGTTAAAAAGCAGTGGAGCATCTCCCTTCCAGTAGAAAGAAGGAGGGAGAGCAGGTTTGAGGCAAAATACTGAGGAAGTGCTTCTGGCCTACTTCCGTTTTTTTTCTTTATCTCAAAGGAAGTTCCGGTTGTGACACCTCCTACGCCCCACCTTGTGTAGGAAAGTGGGATCGCAAACTGATTTTCAAAGTCCAGAGGGACTTCTCATCTCCTTTGCTTGGGGAAGGTTACTGGGCAAAGGAGAAGGCTTCCTTTGAAACGCGACCCTCAGCAGAGTGTTCGATCGAGCTCTGTCAAAGACAGTGCCCTCTGCACCGGAGGCCGGGACTCCACCTTGTTTTTTGTTCGTCAGCCTTGTCACACCCTTTTTTGAACCACTCTTGCCCTTAGGTCAGATTGAGGAGCCTACGGCACATAAGACTTTAAACCCCCAACCCATTCTAAGCACAAGTCTTGAACTCGATGCCTGACACACAGAAATAGATGACATGCTCCTGGTAAGTGGCAGGATGAAATTGAAGGTAGCTAATCTTAAGGGCCCCTTACTTGCTTGGACATCTGGAAGAGAGAAACTTCTGAAAGTGGCTTCCAGGTGTGGAAGGGAAGCCAGCTGACAATCAGGAAGCAATTCTAAGTATTGAGCATTTCTGATGAATTGCTGAAAGATACCTCAGAAAACCAGGAGTCTGAATCTCCATGTCTCCACTAATTTGATGTGATGTCTTGTTAAAAGTCGGACACGACTGAGTGACTAAGCACAGCACCTTGTTATAAGTATTTACTCTGATTTTTTTAAGGGCCGCTGACACTGAATAAGCTTAAGTCCCCTAAAACCCAAATCCAACTGGTCACAAGAGTAGCTCAAGGAGTAAATGGAGTCCCAGTGACTGGTAGCAAGTTTGAGCCACTCATAATTGGGAGGGAGGAGGCAGAGGAAGCTTTTTATGTTTGAATTTTTCTTATTTTGCCGTAACATGAATTTTATTTCATACCTGCTACCTAAGAAAGCCCCTCAGTCTCTAGGAGCAATGCCTAAATCGCACGTTGTATGCCTTTAAACTCGTTAGCTACCACATGTGGTGGTTTAGCTCTTAAGATGTAGCCTACTGTTTACGACCCCATGGACTGTAGCCCACCAGGCTTCTCTGTCCATGGAATTTCCCAGGAAGAATACTGGAGTAGGTTGCCATTTTCTTCTCCAGGGGGTCTTCCCAACTCAGGGATGGAACCTGGGTCTCCTACATTGCAGGTGAATTCATTACCAACTGAGTCAGGAGGGAATCACCACATGGTTCTCACATTTTGGCTGAATAATACCTGATTTTGTCTTCAAAAACAAATACAGAGTGTGCCCTGAGGCTATAATAAGAGGTGTAGAGACAGAAAGAAAGAACCTTTCAAAAAGAGGGCAAGGACAGATGCTATACACACCTATTCACAGTGTTACCACAACAGCCAAAGTTGGGAATAACCAAAGGTCCCCTGATGCATGAATTTTTTTTAGCACGTGATATATATACCCTGCATATTTAATTTATATGCAGAGTACATCATATGAAATGCCAGGTTGGATGAAGCACAAGCTGGAATCAAGATTGCCAGTAGAAATAGCAATAACGTCAGATATGCAGATAACACCACCCTTATGGCAGAAAATGAAGAGGAACTAAACAGCCTCTTGACGAACGTGAAAGAGGAGAGTGAAAAAGCTGGCTTAGAACTCAACATTAAAAAAAAAAAAACGAAGACCATGGCATCTGGTCCCATCACTTCATGCCAAACAGATGGGAAACAATGGAAACAGTAAGATACTTTATTTTCTTGGGCTCCAAAGTCACTGTGGATCGTGACTGCAGCCATGAAATTAAAAGACTTAGAAGCTTGCTCCTTGGAGGAAAAGCTATAACAAACCTAGACAGCATATTAAAAAGCAGAGACATTACTTTGCCAGCACAGATCCATATAGTCAAAGCTATGGTTTTTCCAGTAGTCATGTATGGATGTGAGATTTGACCATAAAGAAACCTGAGCGCCAAAGGATTGATGTTTTTGAACTATGGTCTTGGCGAAGACTCTTGAGAGTCCTTTGGACAGCAAGGAGAGATCAGTCAATCCTAAAGGAGATCAATCCTGAATATTCATTGGAAGGACTGATGCTGAAGCTCCAATACTTTGGCCACCAATGTGAAGAACCAACTCATTAGAAAAGCCCCTGATGCTGGGAAAGATTGAAGGCAGGAGGAGAAGGGGATGACAGGACAAGATGGTTGGATCGTATCACTGATTCATTGAGTTTGAATAAGCTCCAGGAGATGATGAAGGACAGGGAGGCCTAGCGTGCTGCAGTCCATGGAGTCGCAGAGTCAAGACACGACTGAGTGACTGAACAACAAACTCACCCATGATGCAATATTATGCAGACTAAAAGGAACAAAATCCTAACACACTGCAACATGAATGAGCCTTGAAAACACCATGCTAAGTCAAAGAAGCTAAACATACAAAAAACAAATATTGACTATGCTTACACGAGGCGCCTAGACTAGGCAAATTCATAGAGATAGAAAATAGAATACAGGGGAAAAAAACTTTAAAAAAATATGGGGTAGTGATCACTAGGGGATGACTGGTGAAGGAGATGCAGGTTTGATTCCTGAGTTAGGAAGATGCCATGAGGAGGGAATGGCAATCCATTCCAGTATTATTGCCTGGAAAATCCCATGGATGGAGGACCCTGGCAGGCTGTAGTCCATGGGGTCGCAAAGAGTCAGAGGAGACTGAGCGCGCACACACACACACACACACATGCGCGTGCAAAGGGCTGGCTGGTAGTTGGGGTTAGAGAGTTATTGTTTAATAGGTACAGTTTCAGTCTGGGATAATGAAAAAGTTCTGAATGGAGAGCGGTGATAGTTGCACAACAGTGTGAACATACATAATGCCACTGATTTGTGCTCTTTAAAATGGTTATAATGGGGCTTCCCTGGTGATCCAGTGGTTGAAACTCCACCTGCCAGTGCAGGGGGCCCGTGTTCAATCCTTGCATGCCATGGAGCAACTAAGCCCATGCATCCCAACTACTCCAGAGCCCACACTCTGGAGCCTACAAGCCAAAATTACTGAAGCCCTTGAACCTAGAGCCAAGGCTCTGCAGTAAGAGAAGCCACCACAACGAAAAGCCCACATATAGCAATGAAGACCCAGTGAAGCCAAAAATAACTAAATAAAAATAAATGAATCTTTTAAATGGTTAACATGGTAAGTTTTCTTATGTATATTTTGTTGCACTTAACCATCCTTCCTCTATCTCCTATTTTTTTCCCACCTAGATGGATATCAATAACACCAAAGATATTATTGACCTTACTTATTACAGAGTCCTGTCTCCATCTGTCTACTCTGGGTTATTAAGCACTGGACAAACAGAAACCAGTCTGTAAGCAGACTGGGTGGGCGAGGGGGGCAGTTCGAGGAGAAAGAGAACCAGGCATGGCTTTCTTGATCTAAGAGAAGCCATTTTTGGCAGAAGACTGTTTTTGACCTATGCCTGGGCACAATGCTTTTGACTGTGTGGATCACAATAAACTGTGGAAAATTCTGAAAGAGATGGGAATACCAGACCACCTGACCTGCCTCTTGAGAAACCTGTATGCAGGTCAGGAAGCAACAGTTAGAACTGGACATGGAACAACAGACTAGTTCCAAATAGGAAAAGGAGTACATCAAGGCTGTATATTGTCACCCTGCTTATTTAACTTATAGGCAGAGTACATCATGAGAAACGCTGGGCTGAATGAAGCACAAGCTGGAATCAATATTGCCGGGAGAAATATCAATAACCTCAGATATGCAGATGACACCACCCTTATGGCAGAAAGTGAAGAGGAACTAAAAAGCCTCTTGATGAAGGTGAAAGAGGAGAGTGAAAAAGTTGGCTTAAAGCTCAACATTCAGAAAACTAAGATCATGGCATCCGGTCCCATCACTTCATGGGAAATAGATGGGGAAACAGTGGAAACAGTGTCAGACTTTATTTTTTGGGCTCCAAAATCACTGCAGATGGTGATTGCAGCCATGAAATTAAAAGACGCTTACTTCTTGGAAGGAAAGTTATGACCAACCTAGATAGCATATTAAAAAGCAGAGGCATCACTTTGCCAACAAAGGTCCATCTACTCAAGGCTATGGTTTTTCCAGTGGTCATGTATGGATGTGAGAGTTGGACTATAAAGAAAGCTGAGTGCCAAAGAATTGATGCTTTTGAACTGTGGTGTTGGAGAAGACTCTTGAGAGTCCCTTGGACTGCAAGGAGATCCAACCAGTCCATCCTAAAGGAGGTCAGTCCTGGGTGTTCATTGGAAAGACTGATGCTGAAGCTGAAACTCCAATACTTTGGCCATCTGATGCAAAGAGTTGACTCATTGGAAAAGACTCTGGCGCTGGGAAAGATTGAGGACAGGAGGAGAAGGGGAGGACAGAGGATGAGATGGTTGGATGGCATCATCAACTCGATGGACATGGGTTTGGGTGGACTCCGGAGTTGGTGATGGACAGGGAGGCCTGGCGTGCTGTGGTTCATGGGGTCGCAAAGAGTCGGATACGACTGAGCGACTGAACTGAACCGAACTGGGCACAATGCTTGCCCTGTTCAAACAGGTCTCGGTGGTTAACGATCATTATCATAAGGAAAGTGAGGGAATGCAGGAATAAAGGAAAACTAGTCAAGAAACAAAAGTTCAGCCGTAAAAAACAGAGTCCTGGTTCCTTCTCAAAGGATATACATAATCTGATACACATCTTTTGAGTTCTATGGGAACTAAGGCCCCCGCCCAGGTGGAGGATGGAATGATGACATTTCTTTTCTGACCCTTGTGGCTTCATTCACAATGTGTCTCAATTCTGTGTTAAGAATTCTCAGCTAGAGCCCCTTCATGAGTATGCATACACCACACAAGGCCTTTCATGGATATGCGTGTACCCTTCCTTAGCTTAATATCCCCAGTGTTCTCTGTTCTAACTGCATGTAATAAATCCTTTTTTCTCCCCATCTTTGGCTTGGTTGTGATTTTTAGCTCAACATCCACCAAAAGTAGAACCCAGTTTTCGGTTAACAGGCCTACCCTAGGGTGAAGTGCCTAAACTACCTAAAAGATCACTATGTCTGAGTTGTGGCCTCTCTGTCTTGTATCTTGTGGGAGGCCTCGACAGCCTTTAGCTAAACTGGCAGAAACACATCCCTGATCTGTCTCAAACTTCATATCTACCTGTCTCATTTGCCTTGGCACAGCTTTTAGTTTAAAATACCATTAATACTATCAATCCTTTTAACAATTTGTCCTTCTCAAAATAAAGTATAGCTAACATCCGTCACACAGAGTACTCAACCTGCTAAAAATAGTTTCCCTGATCATCAAACTTATAGCTCAAGAGGCTATTCTGGGATATTTAAATAAATGAAGTCAGAAAAAAAGTTACTTAAGAATTTCAAAGAATAAAGGGACAAGTTGCCAAGAATCAATTGTAAAGCAGTAAAGTTGCCAGAATGTTTAATGTTAAAGATACCTTAGGTATAGCACAAGTTCTTTTCATTTAGCAGAGCATTTTGAGTATTTTAGAAGGAACCTGTTAAATGCCTTTCTCTGACACAATAATTGAATATAGACTTCCCTGGTGGTCCAGTGGTTAAGAATCTGTCTGCCATTGCAGAGGACATAGGTTCGATCCCTGGTCCAGAAAGATTCCACATACCACCAGGCAACTAAGTCTGTGGGCCCAAGAGCCCATGCTCCACAAGAGAAGCCACTACAATGAGAAGCCCACACACTGCACCTAGAGAGTAGCTCCCACTTGCCACAACTAAAGAAAGTCTACACACAGTAATGAAGACTCAGTGCAGCCGAAAATAAACATTTTTTTTTTATTTTTTTTAATAAATATATTTTGTTCTAAGCAGTTAAGTGTTTGTTTATTTTAAATATACAGTGTTCATAGCCTGCTCACCATAAGACAAAATTCAGTTGGAAATTCATAATCTTCCCTACCAGGTGTCCAGTGGAGTCCTGTCCTACATTCTGTAGTTGCTTCTGGAATTATCTGTTTCACAAGTAAGCTACAAGCTCAGATAATGGTGATTTCTGACTTCCTGGTATCACAGTGAGTAGACCAGTTCCCTTCATTAAATTGATGCCAAGCAGGGCCCAGAGGGACTCCTGGACATGAAGGCCTTTTTGTCCCCGATTTCTTGTCAGCAAGACTCCACCCTCTGTGACCTTCTCTGAGTTCCAAAGGGCAGAACACTTAATGATTAAAGGAGAAGCAGAAGCAAAACCACGTGAGGCAAAACTAAAGGGACCAGAGAGACTCACCAAGATTAGGAGATGAGACCACCTGAGACCCCCCATCTTTTCAGCCACCCCATCCTTTTGAAACTCTGCATAAGAAAGGATGAAAAACTGTTACTGCCTTGATCCTTATCACATACCCCATCTAACTATATACATAAAACCTCTCTTCCCCAACCTACCAGGGAGTGAAGGCTAGGGGTGGAGGTGGGGGGGGGTGGGGGGCAGAGTTCTTAAGGCAGTAGCCTAATGTGTTTCCCCTTGCCTGGCAAAGTAATAAAGCCACTCTCTCTTTCTCCTCCATAACTCTGTCTCCATATTTCTGTTTGGCATTGGTGCACAGAGAGCCAAGATTTTGGCAACAGAACCAGAGCTCCTTTCTTGAACTCTAAAATTCTAACAACTCAGGAATAATGGTAATTACTCCATCTCCAGTTCCTACAGCATGTGCCACACTGTGCTGAGTTACTTGGATATCATAATCTATTTAATCTTCACAGCAAACCCATTAGGTAGGTGTTATTTTCCAATTTTAAAGATGAGAAAACAGACCTGATGGGGTCAAAGAGCTTGGTCAAGGTCACATAACTTTTAAAACTCAGATTTCAAAGTGACCTCCTTTAACTACACTGCTCCTTTCTTTAAGCTCATGTTCTTTGTAAAGCCTCATTAGAGTGAAAATGTTAGTCGCTCAGTTGTGTCCAACTCTTTGGAATCCCATGGACTGTAGTCCACCAGGCTCATCTGTCCATGTAATTCTCCAGGCAAGAATACTGGAGTGGGTTGCCATTTCCTTCTCCAGGGGCTCTTCCAAACATAGAGATCAAACCCATGTCTCCTGTATTGCAGGCAGATTCTTTACCATCTGAGCCATCAGGAAGCATTAGAGTAAATATGCAAAATAAAAGAATTGTTGTTGTTCAGTCACTAAGTTGTGTAGGACTCTTTTCTCGACCCCATGGACTGCAGGACTCCAGGCTACAAAAGATTAAGAGAAATTAATTCATCTAGAGTCATTCACTATATACCTTTTGGAAGACTTTCCTTACTTTTAGTGTTTTTCTTGCCTGGAGAATCCCATAGATAGAGGAGCCTGGTAGGCTACAGTCCATGGGGTCACAAAGAGTCAGACACAACTAAGAGACTTTCACTCACTCACTTTTTAATATTCTGTTAAACCAGCCTTTCCCAAGCTGCATTCCATGAGATATTGAGGTTAAAATGTCATTTTACAGGCTCTGAGAAAGCCTAAAATAAACCTGTTTAAACATTGTTTAATTTTAAGTACAAATGGAAATATAACAAGCATAAGTATGAAGAGTAGTATAGCACAATTTCCCTGAAGGAGGAAATGGCAACCGACTCCAGTATTCATGCCTGGGAAATCCCATGGACAGAGGAGCCTGGTGGGCTACAGTCCATGAGGTCGCAAAGAGCTGGACACGACTGAAGCGACTTAGCAGTAGCAGCAGCAGAGCGTCTGAGCACATAGCACAATTTAGTCTCTCAATTTTTTTCCCCCTTAAGCATTTTTCTAATCATAACACTCTTCTGATATAGAAACTACCATTACAGTTCACTTCTAACTCCAAATTGGCTGAAATCCTAGCGTCCTTCCTCACTCTATCATACTATCTACTTACATAGTACCACTATGCTCTCACTCTGAGGTCCTTCCCCAGAGTCTCACTCTTTTCCCTTATTTGGGCTGATTACTCTTATGCATACATCCTGCAGTATCATCAATCCCAACTCTTTCCCTCTTTATAATCTTAAAATGCTGGATACACTTACACAGATTTCTCCAGGCCACCAAGCTGATACCATCAGGAAAATTTAACCCCTTCATCTAGTTCCCTTGGTCACTGATAATTCTCCTGACCTGACTCACAATCTCCTTACCTAATAGACTCCACCCTCTCCTCAACCAGCCCCAGACTCAGCCGCCTTCCACCTCTAGCAGCTGACATTCCAACTCCACCCCCAAAGTCCAACCTGTTGGTCTGTGACTCTGACCTGCTCAGTCCAGTTTTGCTCTGGCTTGTCCTGTTCCGGAGTACAGAGGGACACCCCCCCACCGCCCCCCCCCCCTCCCCAGGCAGGGAGCTATCCTGTCATAGTAGCAGCTGGCATCTCTCATCTACAAATTGCAAAACTCTTTTTATCATTTTTCGTTTAAAGTATCAAATTCATCAGGACTCAGTGTATCCTGTGCTGGTTTCCCTTCAGCTAAATACAGCTCCTTTGTCTCAGGACAGAATGCTCTTTGCTTCTTGCTTTAAGACTCAAGGACAATGATTTTAAAAGGCCCTGGGCCCCATGATAATGATTCACTTTTCAGATTTCCTGATTGAAGAGGAATCTGGAGTGTGAATATTTATAATTTGATAAAGAATCAGTGTTACTATGAATAGTGTTATTATGAACAATTTTATGTGGCATTCTGCCCAGGCATGGCTTCACAACTAAAGGACGACCATTTATTTTCTTGTGGACATGCAGTGAATGTTCAAATGCAGTGTGAGTTCAAATTCTAAATATATCACAGATGATTACAGTTTGACACTCGAACACCAGCAGTGCAAACCCTAACTCAGAGGAGAATGACTAACAAGTTTTCCTGGCACTGGCACAGGAATCCATCCCCAAGGCCAAAGGCAGCAGCAATAGCAACAGCAGGCTGAAACAAGAGAAGGGATGACGAGTTCACTGAAAGCATCAGAGTTTCTCTTTCAGGCAAGACAAAGACAAGTCTGAAAAAAGGGTAACCAGAAGAAGTTTCCACTAGGGAGGTACTATGAAACGAAACCATGATATGAACTTTATGTATTCTTGAAATGCTTTGAAAGAATTGGGTACCTGCGAAGAGTAAAAATGTGCGTAGTAAGTCATTCTTCAGAACTGGATGACAGGCCCTTTAGGAATACTATTTAGTCTATTAAATATGGTTATATTGTGTGCCATTTCCACTGAAGGCAAAGTTTACTTTTGAAAAAAAGCAATGACCTTAAAGATCTCAACCTAATATCCTTACTTGTTCAGTGGTCTGTGACAGTGAGCAGAGCTTGGGATATCTTGTTTTTATTCCAATAATATTAGCACTTGTAAGAAGTCAGGAAGGAGTAGCATACTTGTCTTTGGCATATCATCTTACCCCTAAATGAGATGAGACCCAGGGCCCCAAGAAGGCCCTACCATGCTAAAAGTTCTCTTCCAATCATTTAGAATGTCAGTGGAGTGACATTTACTTCTCTAAAAGTAAAATCCTCTTCCACACCAGAGAGGACACAGTGGCAATCTGGCATCTCCATGTAAATGAACAGAAAGTAAAATTACATGATGGAGTGGAAGTTCATGAATGAGCTCCCCACCACCCCACCTTCCTCAATCACAAGCACACACCACTCAGGCTTTATTTTCAGATTCCTTATGTGAGTGCCTTTCTCTAAAATCTTCAGTGGAATTTCCTAAAGCACTGCAGTATTTGCGAGTTGCTGGTACTTGTGAATCAAGGCTGGGCACTTGCCCTGCCTGCCTCCCTCTCTCTCTTACTAAAGGCATGGTTGCCAGCAGCAGAGCCATCATGTCAGAACTACAAGAGGGAGCACAGTATAATGAAGCAGTAATAATTACAACTGTGATCCTATAGCAGAAAAGACATGGACAAACAGAAGTAGAATTCCAGAAACAAATCCTAGTATGAGAATTCAGTATAGGATACATGGCATTTCATGATAGTGCGAGAGGGATGGTGTTGGGATATTAGCTAACCTTTTGGGAAGAAAATTTTAGATCACTACTTCAAACCTTATGCAAGAATATATTCCTGATAAATCAAATACTGGAGGATTCTTGCCTGGAGAATTCCATGGACAGAGGAGCCTTGAGGGCTACAGTCCATGGGGTCATAAAAAGTCGGACACAACTGAATGACTAACACTTTCACGCTTTCAGGGTATGCTAAGTGGTGGCGTTTGGTAGGTTAGTTGTATTAAATGCATTTTGATTTATGATATTTTCAACTTACAATAGGTTTATTGAGACATAACCCCATCACGGGCCAAGGAAGATCACAATCCAGTTGTTCCAGCACCATTTGTTGTAAGGACTCCTTTTCTCATTGAGTTGCTTTGATCCATTGTCTACCTTGTAGGACTGATGTGATACATAAATTAGATGGTTACTATAAAATGTACATTGCCTGACACATAACAATTGCTCAAGGAAATTAGAGATGGTTGTCGCTGTGCCTGAGATTTTTCCCAGTTGTCCCAGAGTTGGTGATTAGGGCCCACAGGTGAGAACAAAAGAGTACGAACTAACCTATGCCCTTAAGAAAATTGCCAGTAACTGGAGCCAGGCACCTCCCCAAGACAGTAGACAGAAAATAGCCTAGACATTTGCAGCCTCCTCCTCACTCCAGCTCTCCAGGCCTCTCTGTAAAGTGAGGAGGAGCAAAGGGCACACAGTGACTGACTTTCTGGGCAATGCAGAATTACTTCATGATGAGGAGAGACTTCCTCCTCCCAGTAGAAGAGGGACAGAAGGTGCTGTCTCTCCAGGGAAAATGAGTGAGAAGGGAGACCCATGTAAAGACTGGAGGGTGGTCCGTGAGGAGGAAAGACCTCCATTCCATGCCTTAGTTGGCTATTTTCTGAGGCAGCATGCTAGCCAATTTTCCCCTTTGAACAAAGGAGGGCAAATATGAACAAAAGAAAGGAAAAGAGAGCAAGCAGGAAGTGGTATGGTGTGACAAGGAAGCAAGTATTTCCCCTGGATTTACTGCACATTGAAATAGGCAGTTGAACTTGGACCGTTTCACCAGACCTCATACATAAAGGCTGTTGGCTGGGAGATAGCCATGTAACAAGAGGCAGCAGTGGAGAAGGAAGGTCGAGCTTGAGCTGGGACCACCCCCCCAACCCCCACAATCAGGGACTGGAGGGTCCTCTGAGGACATCTCTACTAAGCATGTGCCACACAGTGGTTAGTAACACACAGGCCCATCAGCATAGACTAAAGAAACTGGGACGATTGACAGAGAGCCTTACAGACACACTCAGGCAAATATAAAACCTTTTGATTTAAGATTTTGATTACTTGCAGCTAGGAGTATCTTAATACACTTCTTTCTCTGTAGACCCAATTTCT